>NC_139922.1:14538771-14958771 GCF_963514095.1 Eutrigla gurnardus | reverse complement strand
CTGAGGTTCCCGGCTGTTGCTCTGCAATCAGCCGTCATCAACTCACCTTATCCCCACTGCATATAAGCCCTCCTGCTCTCGTCACATCTTCCCTTTACCTCAGTGGGATAACATCGTGCCCAACCTTTGCTGTCTAGTTCCTTTGTGAACCTTCTTCTTGTCTTGTGACTTTTTCAATATTCAACCAAAAACATGATCTTTCTCTGACTTAAACAACGTGCTCTGAGTGCTTAAACATAACCAGACAAGACGGGTCATTCTTTTGTTACAACAAGCTGCTTTTGTATTGCAAGAGATCCTGTAGGACCACAAGTTACATACATTGACAGTGAACAAATAATATTATAATACACCAATTAAAGTGTTGAGCTGAACACATTGGTTAGTTTCCATAAACTTCATGTCATTATAGTCATATTTGTGGTGTGCTTGCCATCATAGCCATTGTTTGACACAACCAAATGAACGACGGTGACGCATGAATCAACCACCTGCTCAATCTGCTTTGGCTGTCATGAGTGGTTTCCGTTTATGAAACTAAAGCTTGATAACAGGTGGGAGCTACAAGAAACCCGTCACTGTCTCTGACTTTCGTGCCTTTACCGTCGTTTGCCATCCTGTGGAAACGTCTCCGCTGACACATTGGCTTCCACATTATGTGTTTATGTCATCTCGCAGCCCATTCTTTCACATATGGCCAGTTGCCATGAGTCAGCAGCGGCGGTCAGAGGTTTCCACTCCTAGACACAACAATCCATCCGGGGAAAAACAACTCTCTGATGCCTCCGTCTTCCTATATTGTCTGGGATGATTCCGAGTCGGGAGAGGCTTATTGTTTGGATGCCTTTGTAGTGCAGGTCCATTGCTGCGGAATGTGGGGATTTCCTCCCTGGCGGGTATTTTTAGAGCACTGTGTGAATCCAAGGGAGCTCTGCATAATGCTGTGCAGTGTGGGGTCTAAGGGTGGGGTCTTCATACCCGTGCACATGTGTGGGAATCTGTGTCTGCTCGTGTGATCACAGAGAGGATGTTTGTGTGCGTGTGTGTGTGTGTGTGTTGAGAGCCGTGCAGTATATTTTTTGTGCAGGATCATATCTGATATGATATGATACTCATAAGTCTCACTGATTGAGGCGATTGATTGTTTCTTGAAATCCTCATGGTGTATTTACCCCTCTGTTTCCCTGTTTCCGGTTTGACAGCTCCGGAGTGGCCTGCAGAGTGTCGCCTGAAAGCAGGTCTGGTCTGGACACTGATTGTTCGCTGAAGTGATTCGCGGGGGCTTCACCGGGTCACCTGGGGGTCTTTGACCTCCCAGGGTAATGTTCTCCTGTCTGACATCGGTCAATGGAGGCATCCATGCAGGGGACGGCCGAGCGGATGGTTGGGGTGAAATCAGGGAATAGACGGGTCATATCCAGAAAGACCTGTCACCCCTCACTCAAGAGTGAGATCTCCTTCCGGGTCCTCGTCACCTTAGCTGACTTCAGCTGACACTTTGGCCTGACCCATCTTGTATAATTGTGTTTGTGTGTGTGTGTGTGTGTGTGTGTGTGTGTGTGTGTGTGTGTGTGTGGATTTCCATCTAATTTAACAATGTATTTCCTGCTAATTTACTGAAACCTGTAGAAGAGTCTCACATATGACAGAACTTAAAGCTAACGTCGCCATGCCAACATGCTGACAATGACCGTGTTAAACATGCTTACCATGTACTTAGCGTGTTAGCATTCTAACATCCGCTAATTTGCATTTATTTGATATTTCATAGCATATTTCAGAAGAAATATAGATGTTGGTCAATTTAAAAGAAAAGTTTGCATGTCATCAAAGTCACAGTTTGTATTAGGTGTAATAATGCATTAAAGATAATGAATTCAACTTTACAGTAGAGACATCTGAACTCAGGGCTGCCACTAACAATGCTTTGCATCATCTGTTGAATATTTTTCCATCTCAGTTCGTTAGTGGTTGGTCTATAAAATATTTCCCTGAGCTCAGGCTAGTTGCCTCAAACAGTTTTGTGACAAAAACCCCAATAATTCTACATTTACAAAAATGTCAGAGAAGAGCAGAAGCATGGAAAAGCTGCAGCCAAAAGAATGAATCACTCAGATGATTATCTGTGATATCTTACCATATTCGTATCAAGTTAGCAAGTTATCACTTCAGCACTCATTCTGTTATTATTGAGCTCTATGTTGCTTGGTTGTTATGTCTTTTAATGATAAGTGAGTGTTTTAACTTAATGTCTCATACCTTTTATATGAAAAGTAATTTCCTCAATGTCGCAAATGAGAGGAATCGCTTCCAAGTTCCTATAGTGCCAGTTAAAAGAACAGCATCTGCACTGCCTTAAGTGAATGGTAGACCCTGTAGAGACCCCCTCCCACCATTCAAGACCGTGATGACATCATCACATACTTCAGTAGTGAGTAATGAAACAGGTCAACGCTTAAATGTCTTGTTCACACACTGCTTATCTTTCCTAATGGAATTAGGCCTCTTCTAGCCAAACGCTGGTTCTGTGAGGGTTTTCCCTTCAGTTTGCAGGTCTGTGTTGATGTCACATTACAGATTATGGTTTTCTTTTATCTTCGAACCACCAGATCCTCATTAGATCATTACTGACATCCCACCATTTTGGTAAGAGAGCCAGTACTCGCATAGAAAACCATAATTTATCTGAATTTGTGCATTACACATAAAGAGATATAAGAAAGGATGGAAATAACGGGAAATTAAGAACTATACAACATATATAATGTATATACTAGATCACACAATATATGCAGAGACTACAAGTAGAACACAAGAAACGAGAAAAGAAATATTTGCAAATGTGTGCATCAAACATTCACAAAATACAACCAAAAATGAAATATGGTATATGAATAATATACAATTTAATACTTACTTTTAGACTCTTCCACTTCGCTTGCCATAGTTTTCACATATTCTCAGTCGCAGTGGACAATGTTATGGTGTCCCCACTTGTACTGTGTAAGCATATGCAATTACATCATACAGTATACTGAAGACTATTATTCTAACAAATAATTATTTTCAAGGTAGACGGTTCATGTCTGGATGAAACAGAACAGGAACCACAACTTAAATAACAACGTATTTGTAATTTCGACTGTTCCAAATTCTTTAGCAACAATTAAAATACAACTATTTCATATAATAAACTTACAAATTCCTTTCAATGGGAGTAGTGCTATCATTCTATTATGTCCTTAAGTCAATGCTTTCCCCCCTCCATCTCTTCTCTTTCACCTTAAACAAAAAGAGGGCCCATTAATGTCCGTATTAATGTAGAAGCAGGTGGTAAAGAAGCCTTTGTTAATCACTTAATGATGAATTCCCCCCACTTTACATGGTGGCTTTTTCACCAGCCGTTTACTTCTTGTGCGTGGTCTGTGGAAACTTTATAACAAGTTTATCTTACCATGAAATGAGTAGGCACGGATAAATGGCTACTGTGGGGTTTTGTCAGTCAATGCAGTCCGCGGATCGGGGGTCCAGCAACTGGGCAGGTTTGGACCATATGTCATCATTCCGACCCTTTGTGTGGGCGTGTCTCTGTGGCAACCGCATCAGCTGTGGCCATTGTGTGCTGGGACTCAATGGCCCATATATTCATTGCAGGGCTAGTGTGGGCTCCGCAACAGAAACAAATTGATACATACAAGCCCCGGCCCCATTTGGCTCGCATGACACATTTCAAATGGACAAAAAAAAAAAGGACATTTTAGTCTGTTGAAAATCTTGAGAAAAGCTTGGTCGCCATGGTGACTGTGCAGTAAAAGCAGCCATGGGCCATTAAACTCCAATCAGATGTAAATTTGGGCTGCCTCCCCCCCTCCCTCCCCCCACCAGACCCACGGACGAAAAGCCCCCTTCACACCGCAAACACAAATTAAACAGTTTGTTTGCCAATTCACATGTCATCTTAATGGGTTTTTATTCGTTTGCCCTTTGTTTAAATGAAGAGAATTACAAACCGTCATTGATTTATAATACAGGACCACTTCAGCTGTCTGCACGTCTATTATACTGACTCTGAGTTAGATGGTTAAAGAAGATAAAGGACGTTTTAAAACTTGGGAAATGTTGAGCCAATAAGAAAATCCCTTTATCTTTTCAATTCAAGTAATAAAAAAGTTCCGATAAGACAATTAAATAAAATCCTGTCAAATGTATTTCTTTATAATTCAATTTAGGACTTCATCTCAATAGGACAGAACAGTATATTTATGATCATATTCATAGTATGTTTTACTGATGAACAAGTAATACATCCTGATCTCTTTTTTTATCAATATGCCTGTGTCTTGGCCATAGATGACCCATTTCGCAAATTTCCAATAATCAGATTTCCTGTCCAAGTGACTCCGATATCCCCTGCTCTGTCAGCTGTTTGATAAACTGTAAACATGGCATGAGTTAGTACTCGAAAGAATGGATTTTTTCACTCTCCATAGAAAAGCCCTGTAACACAGGAAACATGGTTTATGGAAAAACAACGAGCCGTTGGGTGACACTGTCTCCAGGACAGGAAGCAACGTGCCCTTGTGATTGGGCAGAGAAAATATTTTGCTTGACTTGATGGCTGGAGATTTGTCCGGGCCTGTCACGCCGTTGATTTCGGGTTCGAGGTCCCGTACGGCGTTTGATGTTATTGTAATAGTCAGGATTATTATGTTTCACAATGCCTGGCGTCTGTCGAAGTGCGGGCCGACAGAGGGGGAAAACCGGCTGGTGGACGTCCAGAATGAACACTGCTATTGTTTGCACACCAATTCCGGCTACATCACATACTTTTTGGGGATCATATTAACAATCATTAGAAGGGGCGGATTCCTCTATGCTGTAATTACCATCCAACACATATAGCTGTAAGACATGTGGCAAGAACAACAAAAGAACTACAACTGATGTTTTTAGACAACAGTAATTATATGCAATTATACACAAGATCACTTGCAATGCATTTTGCAATCAGTGTCACTTTGATTTATTGAGATCATCCAAATCGTCACAATTAATTCGCTGAAAATTGATTGGAGTAATGTGTAATCTTACTTTTCGTAAGTGTCTAACAAGCTAGGCTTTGTGATCCCTGTTGCTGGTAGGTGTATGTCAGACTATATGAAAGGGAAGAGGGAAAAAAGAAAGAACAAAAGCACAACTGCCGCCGACGTTAATGAGAAATGAGTGTGTGGTCCTGTTGTTCTGTCTGTCTCCAAGAGGCTGCAGCCGGTCTTGTCTTCCCTCTGGCCTCATACAGTAAAACCGCTCTGTTATGACAACACCGGACAGGCAGAGCGCAGCAGGAGCTTCCACTGGCTCCGGACCAGGCTGACCCGGGACCTGACATTACCAGTACAGCGGCAGCCTCCCCATTGCTAGCTCTTTGTTGCGCGGTGCAGCTAACGATGCCCTGTCTATCTGCGCTGGTGTCTTCCATGCAGGGCAGGGGGAATGCTAATTTGACAGAGGGATGATTAACTACAGCGGCCACAGTAGCATACCGCCTCATTTTCATGTGTTATTGTTTCCAGCGTCCCACCACCCAATGAGATTTGACTGCTCCATTAACGAGTTATCTCTTCGGGGGATATTCACGTGGCACTTTTGTCTTGAACTCCTTGCATGCCACCCAGGATTTTGTTTGTTTTTTATTGTACATCTTGTTAACTGGAGACATGTCCCTCGATATTTGGTTCAGAATGTATTCCTTTCAAAATAAAAATAAAGAAAAAACATCAAGTAAACGAACTATAGTCAAATGTTGTTCCTCGCACTTTGCCAGAATGAAAGGGGCCATGAGACCAGCGAAGAAGAAAGACTGAAAAGGAGGCAGAATGGTGTACTGTCTGGCCGTCTGGTGTCCACACAGAGCCTCGACTTGTCCGCTGGTGGCTGTGGAGGATTCATTAAGCTCCATATTCACTCCCCCCTGCACGTGAGTGACAGGTCCCTACAACCAGTGTCATCCCGCCCTCTAAAGCGCCGTGGATCATCCCGCTCCTCCATCGCCCATCTGGCTGCCTGGATCTAACAAGGGGTGTCCTCCAGCTATAAGAGGGTATAAAGAGAAGGAGAAAAAGTTAAAGACTCCAAGATCCCATCAGATTCTCCGTGGTCTGTGGGCTCCAATTATTCAGAGCTTATCTTTTCAGCTTGGCTGAGCTCCAAATGAATAAAGTGCCGGCTGCATTACTGCCGGCCGGGTGCTCCCCTAAAGAGGCTGAAGGAGGATCAGGCTGTGGGTTATGGTGTCAATCTGGCCCTGACCCCTGGGGTAAGGGAGGTGACGTTATGTAGTGACAGCGCTTAGGCATCCCCTTGTAGCACCTCCATTTAGACCCCGTCTGGAGAAATGGAAAAGGGCAATCACATTAGAAGAGGTTTCTTTCCATTTTAAAGGGAGGAAAAAGAGAAAGAGAAAAAAGAAATGTCTAATCACAAAGTGGGTGACTCTTGGCTTTTTAAGTCAGCTCCAGCTCCAACTCCTAGAGTCAGAGGGTTAAGCTGGCACGGTGAGTTCTGTCGCTGGTGTCAAGAGCTGCATAGAAGGCTTTTAGAAGGAGCCAAACACCACAACAGATGGCTGATTTGGACGATTTTAACATAAAAACACACTGCAAATGCTATGTTTTAGTGACCTGAATTTCAGAAATGCTTGCATGAAGGATTCTGTTTTTTTTGCAAACATGAATATGGATCCCAAATCAATAAAACTAACCATTTTGCATTTTGTGAATGCAAAATGGTCCTTTAAATCCTTAATCTCCCTAAATCCTTATCCTTAAAATCTTTAATTTACCCTAATTTGCTTTTGCCCTTCATTCATGAGGTGTTTCACAGTTAAAAAAGTGAGCCAAACCAAGAGGCTGGACCTAATAGTGTTGTAATATATGTCTCTCATGTTCATCTTGATTAATCCATTGATACTGATGTCTGAGCTTCAAACGTTTCCTGCTTTAACAGAGAAAAGTTGACAGATTCAAGTCGGAAGCCAAGTATAAACTACATCGGTGCAGCATTTCAGGATCAATCTTCCCCCTAAACGACGCATCGCCCACTGTCCAATAAATGTCCCAGTAGCCTTTCCAAGAGGTTTGTTACATTATGCCACACCTCAGGGTCAAATGAAGTGACACCGCTGGACGGCTCCCACTCTGTACTTGGCACCGAGCCGGGGCACAATGGGAGACTGGTGGTCCTTCGTTTCGGGCCCTTCCCATCCCCGAGAATCTCCATCCCTCAGATCTCGCCGATGAAGTGTTGCCGATGCCTCTCTTTTCTTCTGCCTTCATGGAGATGGCCGGGAGATTCTCATGCCACCGCACAATGCCTAAACAAGCGGGTATGTCTAATTCAATTAAGTCCACAAGGCTGTGCCAAGTGGGCCCTGGTCCCGTGTGACAGGGATAATGAGCGGGAAGAGAGGAGGAGGAGGACGAGGGTGGGTTGTCGGAGGCTGAAGAGGGAGACTTTGCGTTCATTCAAATGTTCATACTCCATTCTTTTTATGTTCTCCTCGGGGCTCTAATGTGTCCAGGATGACCCGTCTCTTTTATTGTCCAATGGAATATTTTGAATTCCAGCGTTAGGCCTACTGCTCAAAAGGGCTTGATGAGGGACATTGAGAGTTTAGGAATTGTAAGTAGCCTGACCTCAGAATTCCTACTATTTAGCACTTAGAAATGTTTCCAAATCTGAATTCTTTCCCACTGCTAAGGACGCAGTGTGCCACACAAAATGTACGTGGGAGAAGGAAAGCTGATTGACACCCGGTGAGAGAAGCAGACTCACTGTTTGTGATCTTTGAAGTCGTTTATCATCTCACCGTTCAGCTGATACTCATGTGTGTCCCTAAACTTTGTCGTTGATGTTGCCATCTTAATTAAGTGCACATTAAATTGATTAATCAAACCTATGATTTGCTGTTTTTTTCCCAAAGAACAACGGTATCACTCAATCAGCGAATTCTTGAATATGACCCATGTTTATAGTTGAGTGACCAAAGTCTTCTATTGGCACGAGGAATCAACACTGTGAGTGAAGAAGGAGGTCAGGTGATGTAATTGGAGAGACAATTCAAAAAAACAACTTTGGAATTTTACACGGAAGGCGCCGCTGTATATTTCCTGTTACCGACAGTGAACAATGGAGCCGAACCTTAACCAAGTGGTTATTAAGTCAATAAAGTTAACTAAGTAGTAACTTTGACCCAAACCTCAATACCCAACCAACAAAAAACCTAAGAAGCTTCACTGTAGCAATGTAGGATCAGAAAACAATGATTTAAATGGTGTGAATCAACCGAAAAATCCTACAACCTATTGTTTAATTCGCAGGACTGTTTCATGGAATAACTTAAAAATGAAAATAATTTGTTATCGTGCCTTGTTGATGCGTTTGGAAGGCTTAATGACATTCACTTATCCAGTGTCCACGAGGAAAGTTGCTAAATAGCGCAGCAGTCATTGACATGGAGTTAGACATTGTTTAGGAAAACCTGCTTTTCTGCATTTTCAACACTTTTGACTTCAGCTGGGAAGTATCTCAGACCTGAGAGGCCTTTAGTTTCACTGATGTCTCCAAAGGACTCCTGCTGCTCCTAGGGGACCCTTGTCCCCCGACGGGCACAAAAAAAGCCCCTTAAACGTTTGACTTTCTCACAGAAACAGCTTGCTAAATGGCATTTCTGTAATGGACTCCTGCTAGGGTTCATATGCGTTGTATAGCTACATTGCACAAAGTTGAGTCAACACAATTACCATGAGAATGCTCCCAAAGAAAGGCCCAAAAAGAGGTTTTTTGAATAAAAATCTGAAACTATAGAATTCTTTGTTTTCCGAAGGAGAAAAAAAAAAGATGAAAATCAAAGACATCGATGGTCATTTTTTTCTATCGGAAAAGTGCTGCCGAATGAATGTCTTATTTACATGCCAAAGGAAAGGGCTGCGGTTTTAAAAGGATGGGAAAGCAGGGGCCTCCATTATGGCGGGGCTGGTCGCAGAGGCCGCGGCTCCTCCGGCAGCCTCCCTGCCAGGCAGCGGTTAACAAGGCCTCGGCTGAATTAAAGAATGGCAATGAGTTTTTAATTGGTGACACATTATATTTATCAAGTTGACAGCGGAGTGACTGCGCTGCTGCCTCCTTGTTTTGTCCTTGTGTGCGCATTACTTCCCCCTATCTGCCCCTGCATGATACCCCCTATCTGCCGGGGTCCCTCACGTGTGAAGAGAGAAGAAAAACATAATAATCGAGCATCAAGTTGAATGATAACACTGAATTATTCATTAGGGGCTCTTAAAGTGTTGGATAAATCAACCCCCCCTCCCCTCTCTTCTCTTTTTTTTTAACAAAAGCTCCTCTTTGTCAATCTGTCCAATCACGCCAGTTTAAGGCTTAGCATAAAGACGAGTCCTTTTCAGCCCTT
This sequence comes from Eutrigla gurnardus, assembly GCF_963514095.1. Taxonomy (NCBI): domain Eukaryota; kingdom Metazoa; phylum Chordata; class Actinopteri; order Perciformes; family Triglidae; genus Eutrigla; species Eutrigla gurnardus. Next base: position 14,949,308 of record NC_139922.1, on the reverse strand, counting down.
TTTATCCATCGTGACAGAAGTTCTGGTGCAGGACCGGAAAAGTTATTAACAAGTGTTTAATATTTGGATGGGAGTGTTTGGTCACCTCTTCAATACATGGCATTTAAGTGTGGCCTTCCTATACGCCGAGCAGCTCACGTCTTTAACACTCAATAACAACTCCAGATGATGTTGCTAATGTGACCATATGTCATGAATATATTTGAATTTTAATAAAGTTCCCTTATTCAACTTTTATTATCAGCTTCAGTTGACTCAAACACTCTTTAAAAAGTTAATTCACTTCACTTGTATCTGCTGCTGTTCACACAATTTCACCATTAAAAGGGCATACAGATTCTTCATTTGGGGGATTGACTCGACAATCCATTATTTTATTCAGACACATTTTACGCATTCGCACTAGCAAAGTATACATTTAATGATCTGCGACTCAAATCACAGCGTCATTTAGAAGCGATAGCCCATCAGAATAAATGATCAACCGATCTCTGTGGATGCAGTTCCGTTTGTAAGGATAACACAAATATGACATTTGGGTGGATCTCAAGATGAAAGTTGTCAAAGTTTATTACTGGTGAGATGAAACGATAAAGAACTGAAAAAATATGTCACACAAAATATAAATGATCCAGATTAAAATAAGAAAATAAAACATGAATTCATAAAAGATCTGAAGATGTGTGTGTGTATATATATATATAAAATTACATTTGTGTATGAATCCTTTATAGATATCAGTGTTTAGAATTAAACAGATATAACGTAGCACACGGCTTTATGCTACATTGTATCTGTTTAATTCTAAACACTGATTGTTTTTGAGTAAAAGCAGGTCCAGAAACAGTTTTGGAAGGAACCCTTTGTCCCCTTCAGGGCGTTGCTAAAGTGAAAGGGGGTTAAGAGTAGAGGTCCTGACGATGCTCTTTAAAACGGTAGTGAAAGAAAGGGAGCGGGGCGAAGGAGGCCTAATGAAATATTTAAGATTTAGGCTAAAAAGGAGCTCTGAAAAAGTTTACAACAAAGGAGTCTGTCGAGGGCCTCCATTGTCCCGGGGCCTGGCGGAAGCAGGGGCCAAGTTGCTACAGATATGAGGAGGGCCCATATTGAGCAGGGATGTGTAGGCTCTGCTCACAGCTGTGTCGCCGCACTCCCACCCCAGCCACCAGCCCCCTGCCTTTGTGAGCCTTTGTGTGGGCCACAGAGTGGCGATTTTACACCGAGCTGATTGCACAGCAACGGCTTTGTGTGGCCAACAAGAAGGCCTCGCCCGTTCCCAACCATCGGCGCTCACCCCCTCCGTGCCATCGTGGACACAAACACGCACATTCATCCCAATCCCATCAGCCCACAATGACATTCAGCCTCATAGGTTTTTACTATTTAAGGATGACAAGGTGATGAATCCTCTTTCAGTGGGCTGATATGAACTGTGGTGGCTGGTCGGTCGGGTGTGGGGGGGGGGGGGGGTGGTTATCGTTCCGTCCTGGACCCTCATCCAGGATCTGCCTATTTAGCGCCTAACTGCGTTTGATTAATGAAGGGCCCATTCTACGTAACATATGCCATTTTTAGGAGCCCTCCCAAAAAAGAGGACCAGGTTTGCTGATGTTTCTGAGTAATGATGTCACGGGGTCACCGTGAGCCATTTAGACACAGAATGAGTGAAATGAAGGAGGAAATTTAGCCTTTTCAGTTGTAAAGGCGCCAGTCAATCCAACATCTGGTGGGAAGTAAATGTGTTTAAGTCACTGTTTATGTGTTTAAGGTGAAGAGATCAGGATGAGCTTAAATAAGCCGGTTTCACTGATCAAACAAGTCGGATCTTGTTCAAAGCAGTTTTTTCTTCTACTCTCTGGCAAAACGGAAATAAAATTAAAAAACAACTTTCTCACTTTCCAACGTGGGTTTTATGCATCTGGCCCCGTGGTTTGTTAGTGTACTCATCCACTAAATACAAATGCATTGCCTCAGAAATGACCTGACCCCTCTAATAAGAGTGAAACCTCCCTGAATGCTCGGCCAGTCCCTCTAAATCCCCTGCTGTCACTCAGAGCGGCGAGGCAAGTTCGGGCTTGAGCACAACAAGGGCGCAGCAGCTTAACACCAACCTTAACACTTGGCTCACTCCATCCAAGCTCATAAAGTCTTCTTAATGTGGCTAATGCCATGGGCCTTATGGACACACCCCTGGACAACGCTCAGGGGAAAACCTCTCTTCTCACACAACAGAGATATATCTTTATGGCAACAGTTGGTTTATTGTGTATGAACCCATGGTAATGTTATGTATGTAGACAACATTGCTGAGTAGGTATGTGATGGGAAACATGCGTGCAACACAATCACACTATAAATCACAAGCTGTCACCGAAACTCAACATTACAGCGTTGATCATAGACATTGTATTTTTACGGCCCGTTCTTGCTGCCAAGGCGTCTAGCTTGGTCATACAACTGACGTGGTATAGAGAGCGAGATAGTTCACACATGTCGGGCGGGAGGGGAAGGAGACGGGACCAACAAACAGAAGGCTTATGTTCAGGAGACCGCTGTTCATGTCCCACATGTAAGTGAAAGTAAAGTTTACATCGTTCCTTGGTAACGTGAACCATTAGCTTAGACAGTCACAGGACTCGTTTGTAGCTTGCTCGTTAAATGAGTCGTCAAGTCAACCACAACTGACACACTGTGACTGCACAAAGTGATGCTAGCGGGGTACGTGGCTAGTTCCAAGCTTCGGAGCGCGGACCAAGCTGCTTTATTTGACGGCTTGGCAAGGAGAATGTGTCGATTCTTACTTAGTAAATACATTTGTTAATAAACAGGATAGAGGGCCAGTTCACCCATATTATTAAAAATTTAGCCAAGCAAATAGTTCAACTTTAATTCATCCATCCATCCATGACTTGACATATCTGCCTCTGAGAGTAATCAGAACACTGCCATTTAAAGAGACGTTACTATGTATTAATTTGTTTTGTTTTAAGTGAAATTCCATTCACCTCCATTATTTTAGGGTGGAATATGAAATTCTGGTTGAACTGTGTTTTAATGTTTATATGATTTCTTTTTGTAGTTTGGCTGAAGTTGCCTTTTTAATACTTAGAACAGGGTCATTGGAATATGACTTTTTTCTCTGAAGGTGTTTTCCATGAAATGAGAATACAGGGATGCAGCAATGACATCACACAAGCTCTAATGATCCTGCTGTGTTGTGTCTGCTTGGATCTGCCCTGCCTGCAGTTATGGCTGGCAGCATCGACTCACTCCACCGGGATGCTTTATAGCCCCTAATAGACCTGAGACTGTTGGAGTGAGTCAGGCAGCACCGAGAGCTTGATGCAAACCAGACACCAGCTAACCTGTTAGCCTCCCCTTATTTCAGCAGGGGCTTGCTAGCTGCACCTTCCCGGGAGTTTGTCTCTCTGTTCTTCACAAAGACCTGTCACGTTTAATGGCCTGTTGGTTGAGTGGGCTGCTGTAGGCCGTCTAGAAGAAAGCCCCACGAAGAAAGGCTCATGGTCAGCTAATGCAGCTTAATATTCTTTAAAAAGGTTCGGGGGACAATTAAGAGTGTTTCCCATGGCTCTCCCCCCAGCGGTGCTCGGCTGCCTGTGCAGCAGCTCGTCTGTTTGATGGACTCTGAATGCATCTTATTGATGGGGGTCAGAGATTAGAAGCAGCCGTGCGAGGGGAAGAGGGTGAAAGGAGGGTCCCACATGGTGGCCTCAGTATGGCTCAGACACACACACACACACACAGAACCACTAACAGCTCTTCCACTTGTTTGTCTGTGAATGGTATTCATCTACGCTGAATGAGGGATTGAGTGTTGCGTGTCCTCCGGATTCATAGAACTAATTCAAAACTCTTCTATTTTTTTTTTTTTTTGCACCTTGAGCTCCCTCGTGATCAAAGTTGCTGAAAAAATTTGCGATGACTAGTAGCTGCCAGTCTCTGGAAGACTCCAGAAGTCGGCCACCTGATACGTAGACATCATGCCGTCTCGCCGCCCGCGTCTGTCTGCACATGTCCTGTCGGCCATCTTGCCTGAGCACCGCTGCTGGTGCTTAGGCATGCGATTGGCATGCTGATCCCACATATGGATGTGTGCTGGGTCATGACCCCCCGACAGCAGACGCATGAAGCGAGAGACACACTGTATCTTTGGGTGGTGCACATGCAGATTACTTTAACATAAGCATTGCATTGGATTTGTTGTTGGAGTTTACAGAAAGTAGCATATTTAATGGGAATTTTTTTTTGCACACATCACGTTGCTGTGTGACACTTAAGTAGATGCAGCACATTTCATCTTCAGGTAATAAGCCTGTAATGCTATAGAAGTATAGAAATAATTACATTTCCCCCCCTCAATGTATCACCATATGTTTATCTTATGGTGCTGTGTGGAGTCTTCGGGGGCTCTACTATAGGATAGTCCAACTACAGCTGAAGCTGACCATGCAGAGGCAATTAGAGGAGTGTTTTGGGTCAAGGAGAGAGCAAGGGTTTTGTTTGCCTCCATCTCATGATTGAATGGCCATGTATAGAGCCATGAAAGAAAAGAAGCCAATTAAGTGCGGGGCAGTTAGAATTTTTTGTACCCTGTTGTAATTAGGCCCAGGCTCCAAAAAACTTCCTCAAGTACCTTTTGGGTTGTTTTGTTGTCAGGCCATATCATTAGGGCCAAAATGATCCGCCCAGGTGCTCACTGCCTGAATATGTCGAGAGACTATGTAAAGAAAAACTACCGTCCACAAGCATTCGGAGCCTTGTAACACACTCTCCGGCTCATACACAGCCACATGAGTGGAGTCCTTAAATTCTGCCAATCAAGCCGCTTCAAACAATGACAAAACATGTTTCGCATTCGGGCGATCAGAGAAAATACACAGACTTCTAACATCTATGATGTACATTCAGCCTGAGACTCCACACTGAGTGCATTTATCAAAAAACACGGCCTGAAAAAAATGAGAGTAATTATTTTTGTTACTCTGGCATTTCAAAGGCACTTCAGAGCGTCCGTTACCTTTGATGGTGCAGAGCAAGGAAGTGAATCACATGCAGTGGCTCTAAATGTCTAGTTTCATTTGCAACCAACAGTCAATCAAATGTTTTTTTTTCCTTTCCACATTTCCCACTGTTTACCCTTTCTGCCTCCTTAATATAAATCTTAGTCTTGAATATTCAGGAATCCAAAATCTATAAAAAAAAAAAAGGTAAATTGCAGATTGATTGATTGTTTGATTGATTGATTGATTGATCGATCGATCGATCTTTGGCTACTCTTGGTAACTTTGTTCACTGAACTGTGTCTGTGTCAGCTGTGTCGAGTGATTAGACAAATCAGCCTAAACCGCAAAAAAACAGGAACCGTCGGTGCATATATGACCGATTAATGAAATACCACAACCCCAGAAAGTCCCCACCCTGACACACACACACACACACACACACACACACACACATGCTGACACACTCCCTGCTCCCTGACTCTGGGAAGCCGAGATTCCAGCAGCTGCTGTCAGAGCAGGCGGTCAGCGTCGGGGGGGCAGAGGGGCATGGGAAAGATTTGAGTGTGCCACGTTAATAACTCACAAGTGACCCGGGCCGGTGGTCACTCTTGTTATTAATGTGCTACCACACTCCTGGCATCTGACCCAAGGATGCATTCCTGGTGTAATGGGCAGCAGCTGGACCGAGGTTTCCGGAAGGACAGCTGAGAACGAGCGTGGGCGACCGTGGGGGAACACCCACCATTATTGCCCCCCTGAGACCCAAACCGGCTCCCTCCGTGCTCACTGGTCCCTCTCGGGCAGGAAATCGTTTCGGACTGCCTGTTTATGGAGGAAGGCACAACAGAAAAGTGCACTCAGTTTATATCTTGTGCTCAGTACGTAGTGGGAATTCTTGGAGACATTTTTAGTTTCCTGTGGTTGGATTTTACTGGTTTCATTCAGTGTTCAGCCAAGCATGCGGCGTCCACATACAGTACGTTGTGTTTTGGGCCAATACATGATTACAGTATTAAACCACAATTACACATGAAAACCGTTGCTATGGCCAACTCTACATCTCGACATTTTAATAAAATATTGCATTTATGTTTCATACCTTGATGGAACTAATATTCTCTTTTCAAGTTATTCTTCCAAATGGAATGTTTTAGCATGAAAGCTAAAAGTAAAGAAGTTAAAAGCTAGCTTCCATTTAGCTACAGAAACTGACCCAGAGAGGGGGGGGAAAGCCCACTGTGGTTTAACTCGATTGCCAGGAATATTTTTTTTTCAAACGCACCTTCTTTTCAGTGTTCATGTGTACACAAGAAGTGGGGGCTGACACACAGACCTCAGTCTTGGCGGACGACCAGCGGCCGGAGCAGCGTTGGCAGCAGGACCGTGAGAAACAGGGGGGCGACACCCAAATGTCATCACAGCTGCAAAACTGCTGAGCATAAAAGCCAAATTACAGAAATATGTACCCCGAGGCCTCCCGACAATGAAAACAGAGCCGCGTTTGAGTGGCTGCTGCCCGAGGAGTGCAGTGGAAGTTGTCCTGCGTTATGTTACGTGGGCTTTACTATGAGCAAGGCACTCTCAGATTCCACAGCTGCTGGCAGACGTCAGGGTGCACGTGTGTTACTGTGTTCATAATGGGTCAGCCGCACTATTATCATGCCATGTTATTGCTCATCAAGCCTGATGCCCAACCAATGTGCTTTTCAAATGCTGGCTGACAACTGATGCAGACGTTTATCCTAATGGCGTAGAAGTTTTGATTCACAGTAGCTTGAATGTCTTAATCACCAGCGTGTATTATGAAGACTTGTGGAAGGAAGCATTATTTCTATTTCTCATCAAAGTGTATTTGACATGCTGCTCTTCAAACTTTTCTCCCTTATCAGATCAAGCTGTACACACTCTTGCTAATATTAATATATAAAACTTAAAGGCATAGTAGGTCATTTAGAAAAAACACAGAAACTTTGACTTTGGACACACAGACACAAAGTCCCGCCCCCTTCATTCAGACATAAAGCCGCTCCCTCAAAACTCCAAACAAGTACTTGAGATCGGCAGAGTGCAATCAGGAAGTAAGCATTGACAGACAGGCAGGCCGTCCAATTATTTTCTCCGGCCCAACTTTTTAGATTGGAAGGAGGTTTCACAGTTATGCTACGGTCACAGATGATTGATGATGAATTTTTTTTAAATGTTTTATTTATTTATTCATTGCGATGGGTATATGTAATATATTACGAGGATTTCAAGTAATATAACAGAAAGTGTTTCTGAATAGAATGACTTACTCAACCTTTAACTTCTGCATTATTTTACATAAATATGTATAACATTACACTGCGTCTCCCTTATGACGGATGATTGTTTTTCCTCATGGGAATGTCTGCATGAGTTTCATATAACAATTATTACACCTTGTGAAAATCTTTCGGTAAACTCACCATATTCTATGTCCATTCTACTCTGGTACACATGCGTGTACCCATGTCATTCCTGCTAATCTCACTGTTGCCCTATGGATTGTGTAGACAGACCAAACAGGGGGATTCACCAATTCTGTGGTGGACAGAATCCTTCCAACCACCATGCGGAAACGTCCGTATTGGATGATTCAGCAAAACCTCAGAATATGTTCAGCAACAGATGCAAACATCTTAAATGTTCCGTTCATGACGACTACCATGGATGAGGTTGGGGAATGATCTTAGTTATGAAAGATAAGATAAGTAAAATAATAGACGGATTGAATGATTGAGTTCACAAAAAGACAAACATTAATTGTCTATTAAAAGGCAGAAACTCTGGTCTACTGCATGAAGGCCAGACTTTTCATGTGACAAAACCTTTGCCTCAACCTCCACACCCTTACTTCCTGGCTTGCTTCAAAAAGGGCACACTGCTTCCTGCATTTGCAGAAAGCCTTGGCATTTACGGTAAATTGTAGTGTGTGGAAAAAAGAGACATTTAATAATTCCTAATGCATATTACCAAATGTGTCGAGCCAGGCTGGAATCTGCTTCCTGCTGAACCCTAATTTTTCTGTAATTCTGAAAAATTGCAAGATATAATCGCATGAATATTCAAAACACTGGGCTATAAGTAATTACTTTACATGCTAGCTCAACATGCATCTGGGGTCCATTAAATGCATGTTATGTGACGTCGGTTTTCATTACACAAAAGTTCTTCTCCAGCTCTCTCTCTATGTGAGTGTGTGTGTGCGTGTGTTAAAATAATCCTGCAGTTACAACAGCAACACATTCACAAGATAACAGGCGTGTGTGTGTGTGTGTGTGTGTGTGAGAGAGAGTGTGTGTGTGTTAAGATAATCCTGCAAAGTTACAACAGCTACACAGTCACAAGATAAGAGGCGTGTGTGTGCGTGTGTGTGTGCGTGTGTGTGCTCATGCAGGTGTATGTCAGCATGTTTATATATGCAAGTGTACAATAGTAACACGGCACAGGTTGGTGTTTATTTGTGCTCGAGAGGGAAGCTGGGAAAGTGTGAGAGTGGCAGGAGCTGAGCGGACGGCTGCGAGGGGAGGCAGATTTGTGGTTTGGGTGGGTTGGGGGTGTCGGAGATGTGAGCTTAAGGAAAGGCGGATGAAGAGAAGGGGTGTACAGAGAAGGGAGAGAGGGCCCGCGCTTGTGCCTTTCAAGGTGTGTTATTTGTTCAAGGCTGTCCAAACATTTACAGAGCGCTGGCAGCCCTGGAATGCAGAGGCAGGGCCGAGGCGGAGAGCAGCAGCCGTGGGAAACCGCTGCTCTCCTCAACCTCTGCAGGCTCGTTCCCCTTCGGGCAGAGTGTCAACACAGACAGCGCCAGAGATGTGTGGGCCTGATAGTGACAGGTCCCGTCAGCAGCCTCGCACACGCACACACACACACGCGCACACACACGCTCAGCTCCAGAAGGCATACAGCCGGGCTCACTGCCTCGCTTGCAGACTAACACACATTAACAGACAGAGGCAGAAGCCAGAGGCACCCGCCCTCCCACACACACACACACACACAACCATTTAATTGTTCATTCACACACCCACACACAGGTAACGCGCTCTTGATTATTTAAGTCTTCTGACAGTGGAATTCAATATTTCACTTACAGTGCTGGTTGCCTTTGTATCTGAAAATATACTCATACACATTTAGATGTGCTTACCTTTATTCCTTCTGTATGCAGGTACAGATGTGCAGAGAGGCCCGTGTCAGCAAGAGCTTTGTAAGTTACAAGAAATCCTGTCTGTAGTGTGTAGAGTACTGATGTACCTCTTTGTCTTTTTGTATAATTATTTACATCCTATTTGTTGTGCACTACCGGTGCACTCTTCAGTGTGGATTGCCTCCTTGAGGACAAATACCAAATCATGCATCTACAATGGCTGCAATGCAATGTTGCAGAAATTCAAATTCAAAATCAAATTCATTTAGCTTACTTATTTTGTTTTGTTTATACGAGATATGTGAGATAATTCGCCACGTTTCTTCCAACCTGAAAGTCACCATTGTGAGCCTCTAGCCTCAAGCGGAGACGAGAAGCTGCAGAGGTCTTGTAACACACACGCCAACCAACTCGAGTGACATCACTTGAGGAACCTTATCAGATTTCGCGCAGCTTCCCTCTAAAGCCACAAACCTGTCAACATTTTCCCTTTTAGTCCAAAAGATTAAACCCAATTCAATCACATTGAACGCCTCATTGAGCAGCGTAGCAAAGTTACTGTGCTGTGTGCGAATCTGAGATATGGTTTCAATCACAATGATGTTTAATGAAGTCTGATTTCTTCCAGGGTTTCACTGTAAGCAGATTAACACTTAGTAGTTCTCCCTTTTCATTATTGCTCCTCGTCAGTCAGACCGAGGTGAGAGTAAACGCGTCTCCAGGTGGGAACATGTTTGGTGCCAAGCATGAGATACCGTGCCTCGTCAAAAACCCACACCAGGAAGTGAGTTGTCACTGTGGGCTGCTGAGGTGCTATTCTGCGATAAGAGCTTCAGGAAGCTACGCAGCGGTACATGTCGTTCCCAGGTGCAGACTAAGTTCACTCATATCTTGGCGTACCTGTTCCTCATTCAGAAAGAAACGCCAGCCCTCAACTGCGATAATGCATGTCTGACCTGTTAAGACCTTGCCACACACCACACATAACTTACTTTATTATCAATGCCACAGTCGTGTCGGAATTCACACAGAAACACACCGAGTCAAATGGTTCAGCCGTATCAGCCAGTTGATTCTCTATTTGAACTCAACTCAATTAATAAAAAATAAATAAATAAAAGGACAAAAGTTTCCAACTGCACTGGCATTTTCATATTTTAGTAAATATTTGCAGTTTACATGTGACATCAAAAGATGAAGTAAAACATGGAGAGAAAAAAACTGCCCCCTCTACTGGAATGCTGTTTACGTGTTGCTGCTGTCAACTGATTTTCAACTGTTTTGTTGTTTATAGAGCAAATACAAAGGAATAAATGGCAAAGGGAAATTAACTGAAAGTGACCAGATCTCTATGGACTTGAGACTTATGACCGGGACTCAAGTTGGACTTAAAGTCACAATACCAGTATAGTGAGGATGGACAACCAAAATAAAAGACAAACTGACCAAATGTATTTCCCAACTCCCTTCGACAGCAGTAGTGATTGTGAGAAGTTGGAACCATCCGCGTTTGATTTAAGATCCTAATTTGCCTATGTATTGGCTAAATATCCCGTGTTTGTGTACACCTGTCCTCGGCTTGGTGGAGCAGCTGCTGAACACAAAGGTGAGGCGAATGCTCCCAAACACAAGGAGCTCGAGGTATACGGTAAAGCTCGAGTGAAACTTGCTCATCATCACCCTCCTCCTCTTCCTCCTCGCACGTCTCTTTGTCCTCGTGTCTGGCACACACACTTCCGAGCTCCTTCGCCCCGTGGCCTCATACACCTGCTTGCGCTGCCGGAGGAGTGTCGTGTTTCACCGATGACGACACGTCCGACCAATGGGCTGCAGTGAGAACGGTTAGGGAGCGTGGTGGGAACTCTCCTCCCATCGCTCCTCTCTCTACCTGGGAACCGGCGCTGCCTCGGGGGAGGGGCCCCCAGCCGCCCGCTGTCTGAATGAACACCAAACAAAAAAAAAACTCTCACCAACAGGTGAGTTACACGAGTCAATGTTGGTTTTTCTGTAGTCTATTATCTTTCCCTCCCCCCCATCATTTATTTTCATTCATGGTTGGCACACTGCTTTACATTTTGGCAGGACTGAAAAAAAGAAAGAAAAAGAAAGGACAGAGAGAAACAAAACAGTCAAAGTGTGGGAACTTTTCCTTGTTCCTTTTTTCTTCTTCCAAGAGCTTTTATCAGTATTAACTCTGCTTACACAGGTATTTGTGCACCTGTGGCATCGGATTAGTGGGTCGGCTTCTGCTTTGTGCGCAAAAATAAGCACTGTGAGTTATTTTTTAATTCCAGGTTCCTGACTGAAAACATTTAATCCTGTGCTGAATAGTTTTTACATGCTTAGATTTTTTTCAAAGCAGACTCCGTTTAATAAAGTGATAGAATACATTGGAGGTGGAACGTGAACCTCTAAGGCTTATAGTGTAGTCTTATAGTGTATTTACAGTAAGTTCTTTCTGATGTTTTTATTTCAACTCAAAATGACTTGTGTCCGACAGCTGTTTAAAAGGCTGATATTTTTTTCTTCCAGCTGAAGGACCATTTCAGGACTGCCTCTTGACGGAGCCAACAAATCCAACAGTGCCTCCCTCAGTACAGACACGAGTAATGCCATAATGAAATAACATCCGGCTTTTGGCCGCAGCCTGCTCCGTTTGTTTATGACTGAATGTGGGGAAAGTTCAGAGGCTAAAGGTTAAGTGGAGCACGAGTTATTACATGTGATTTATTTAGCATCAAACACAAAACACAACATAATAATTCACCAGTGGAGCTGAAGTCAATGTTTTGCTGTGAGGTTGAGTTGAAGAGACGGAATGTAAATAAATGTTTTCCTCGTATGATTAATTGAAGCAGACTATAGAGAAGAGTAGGTCTCTCTGATTGCATAGTTTAGGCTTGGACACATAAAGGATTATTGGGCTGATCATAGTCTTATTGGTCAATCCCCACAATAAAGAGGGGATAATCTGCTTGAACATGATCATCAGACAGATTATCCGTTTCATCTGTTCATCAGTGTCCGATCATCTGACAGTCCTTACTTGCCAGTCATATCAAAGTTGTTAATAAATAATATGCATTTCACCAAGATCATCAATGTGCTCCGAGTCTAGATTAAAGCGCGGGTTTAGTGCTTTGTCCCCAAATCTAAATAAGTGTTCTTCACATAACTACAATGCTGCCGTCTATCTGGCAGCAGCTGATCTACTATCAGCTGTTTCATTCATGCTTCAGTAGCTCATTCATTCATGGCCTGATGAGCCATCAGCTGACTAGCAACATCCAACACACGAGCATCCAGGGCAGTCCTTATGTCCTTAAAGTAGTCGCCATGACTCTGCTGATCCACTCATGCTAATGTGGTTTGCTGCTGTAGCTCCCTTCCCCACCCTAAAACCTCATATTCATGTGTGGAAGTGCCTTGATATTGAGTTTAATATGATGTCATTGTTAGGTCCGTGCATGTTTACAGCTATTTTTGAATCCTGTGTTTCTGGAGATTTGATGAAAATTACATCTAGATACCTTATTAGAAGCATATAAACACTGTTGTATAAGCATGTGTAAAAAAAAAAAGAAAAAAAAAAGGTTGGTTTCTGCACTTGACCTTTATCAGAATATACAAACTGACTCTTTCACCATCCCAACCACGGCTTAATCCAGAGAGGCAACAATACCAGGTCCAGCTGTGTGTGTGTGTGTGTGTGTGTGTGTGTGTTAATGCCGCTGGACACTTCCATCATTAAGAATGAGCCTGTTAACAGGATAGACACCTAAGTGTGAAAGAATCTTCCATCCCTTTTTTTTACTGCCGCCCCCGACAGAGCTGCACCATCCACTTGACTGCCCAATAAAAACAAGTAAAAAGCTGACATTGCACTTCATTTAACACCGCATGCCCTCCGCTCTGCCGCCTACTTAGACTATTGTCATCCGCAGGGACTTGGCTTTGTTGAGAGGTTCATGTTGTCCATAAACCAAAATACCAGACAACAATAGATGGGCAGCTGTTTCCTGGGCATGCAGTGTATTTTGTGTCCGACAAGCAGGTGCTTTCTCATGATGTCATTTTACGGGATGAGAAACGTAGTTTGGATTTCCAGGTGACTTACACCATACTTCTAATAGTGTACTTGATTGTATTGTATTTTATGGTTTTAAAAAAAGTACAGGTTCAATTTATCAATACTAATCTTTAAAAATCAGCAAGTACATATGGTATGATTATGAGGACCATCATACATTCCCTTATACTAATACAAATACTAATAACTAAGTCCTACAATCTAAATCTAGCCTGAATCTGACAAATCTGACAAAACTCGCTTAAAAGTGAGTTTCAGTGAAATTACCTCACTTCATTAAAAAAAAAAATCTAATTTGAAGGTGTGAGACTTAATTCAGCTCTCTCACATGGGGAAAGAGGAGAGGGGAAACCCTTTAAATCATGTCGAAGTCGAGTGTATAAAGTTCAGTTGATTTGGCCTGGGTGAAGAGGATGTGCACTCTTTAGAGGATCATTCACAGCAAGGTGTCAGGTGTTGGGAGTCAGGTTTTTTTGTCCGACAATTCCCTGGGGGCGACACTCACAGTGGGCCACGACCTCATCCCACATGCGAGCAGCCTTTTGACTCCTTTGACTGAGGAGAGTCCTCAGAGAGGAAACACAGGAAGCCGAGGAGCCACAGACCCACAAGGATTATTTGGACACAACTCAGTTATTCTTGCGCACAAAGACAAGGGCTTTCATTTGCTACAAAACGTTGACGGAGTTACTGTTAGTATTTGCACGATTTGTGCCATTTCTTTTCTTTTTTACCCCGCAGCCGTAAAGAGGTACACCACCGGCATCAGTAGCAGTGGAGACAAACAGTCTATTTATTCTTTCTGTTTCAACTTCCATGCTTTTAAACTTCACCCCGCTTTTCCGACTGCTCTTTCTCCCTCCTTTTGTCATGCGTCTTTCAGCCTTTGCTTTACAGCAGGTCCACAGGGGAGAGGGCCATGTTTGCTCACTCTCTCACCAGAAGGGGCTGGCAAAAAGCTGGCAATCACAATGAGCAAATATGTTCATGCAAAGGCGCTCCTACTGAAGGGAACTGTGGGTTGTTTGTTGGCGTATGCGGCGGGGTGAGATGGGGAGTTGGAGGCTGTGACACATGCCCCCCCCCCCACCCCCCTCCCTTTTACAACTGTTATATTTCTTTCACGTGTGCGTACTCACAGTGGCGACAGATGCAGTTATCGTTGCTTGCACTGTAGCTTTTTGTCCTCCTGAGTCAAACAGGCAACGCTCGCACTCATCGTGTGTCTCTGTGCAGTCCCGGTAGAGAGGGAGGGTCTGTCTAGGGTCTGTCTAGGGTCTGTCTAGGGTCTGTCCAGGGTCATGGGGGACGTGAGCAGACCGGACCAATGCCATACTGGAGGTCACTGAAGAAGAAAAGGAAGAAAGAAACATACTGATGTACCGTTACTGCTTCAGAAATTACACTGCTGTGTCAAAGTGTCCAGCTATTGCAAAACATATTAGTTTAGTCAATTATTAATATTTGGGCCACAACTTGAGTAATGGACTAAAACAATATTACTTTGTCATGTTCTTATGAGACATTTTCCCAAAGTGTGACTTCTTGCAAGCCATGCTCTGCCATGTCTCAGAAGATGAAGATGCTACACACACAGAGCTCAGCTGTGACATACTGTATGTGTTTATGCAATCAGTGATATGAAGAGTCTGGTAAAGGCCTCGACTAAACAAAATTAGAACCTCGTCATTACTTTAATGTGTTAGTCTGGACAATATGAAGACTAAATGAAAAATGAACTTATCGTTGGTGCTCACTATGAATACGCTACCAGGAATACCAGTATATCTACCTTCTTGGTGAAGAAGTTTTTCCTGACACTGCTGCCCGTAACCTGCAACATCTTGTGCTTTTCAACAAGGCCAGGGTTCTTATTTACCTGACCCTGAGAGTGAGCTGCATTATGCATGAATTAAACCCAGTTTTGGGCAGGGTCACAGACTGGACAGGACCGTCTGACTGGTTCTATTATCTGCTGCAGCAGCAGAGCCGGTCTGCTCCTGTCCGGTAGGCCGTCCAGGTCTCCGTGGACTGAATAAACCTGCTGACCTTGCTACAACAAACGCTTTGCTACACAACACCCAGCATACACTGCTAGCATGCCTTCAAAAACAAATGCACAAAAACACGACGTCATTAGCTGCAGCAATCGCATGTCTGTTTGCATTTGTGAATTCACATACACATGTATTGTTTCCATGTGAGGTAATCCTCAAGCAGTGATAGAACTAAACGCATCACAGGCAATTAGATATGTGAAATACAAGCGAGATGCACATTAGAATGTAAAATAAATTCATGTTGAGGCATGGACTTCTGTTTCATAGCCAAAAGTTAACAAAAACACACTTTACAATTTTCTGTGAAAGCGTTTGCCTTTATGTGGCTTCTCCTCAGTATTTCCATGTTCCCTCCCCGTCTGCCTCCAGAGGAAGTGACTTGTTGCAGCGGCACAAAAGCAGGCCACCTAATAAAGTTAGGGGGAAATAGGTAAAAGAAAGCTGGGAGGACCAGAGGAGAAAGCAAAGAGGACGAGGGTGTGAAAACACTCAAGGAGGAACGGTTTTATGGCTTCATGTTAATTGAAGTGATTTAAAAAAGAAACCCATATTCCTGGAGGGCTGAAAGAGACAGGAGAGAGAGCTGTGGACAAGAGGAAGAGGGATGTACCGCTGTAAAACAGCTGCTCCTCACTTTTACCCAGTGGACCTCTGAACAAAGACACAGTGGAAAAGCCACATGCATATGATTCTGAAAAGACATCCTCAGGAAGAGATAAGGTAACGCATTAACGAACCATGTAAATATTCAGTCAGAGGCTATAATGTGTCATCTTATTATATTTACCTTTTGATAAAGCAACTACAGAATGTTAGTAAATATTAATAATCAGCCTGAAGTACATTCGTGTAGATCTTCCCAAATGTCAAAAACGCACGACGTAGTTCGACATTGTCAGAGGTGATCAGACAGTTTTCTGTATCTCCGTCTTTGTCGTTTTAAGGTCTCTCTCCAGCTCTCCAGCTCAGCCATTTTTAAGCCAGACCAGATCCTCTATGTCTGGGTTTTGTTCCACAAGCCTCCTGCTGGAAGCTGAGCCCTAAGACAAAGCCCTGTTTACACTAATGGCCCACTAGGCCTTTTTGCCACAGAAACAAATCACAGTGGGGGGAAGTCAATAGAATTTAACATTTTGACATTTTTCCTCCAGCTCTCAAAACCAATATTGACCTAGCTCCCCTGCATGGCTGTCTTTAGTCCAGGACCTTGGCATACAAATCAAGCCAATGCAGCCAGAACCACAGGCAGCCAGTCGAGGGGTGAGGCCAACAATAGCCTGCCCAGGATGGGGCTCTCCCACTGGGCAGGCAGAGTGGCCACTGTCCCTGGTCTCAAGCTGGTCCACAGAGGCTTGATGTATGAAAGAACTCATGCTATCCCACCCGCTTTAATGATTCCATCTGAGAGGGCCAATTGTGTCTGTACTCCAGACCCTGCTGGCGAGTAAGGTGGACAAGCAGAAGGGACAGTGGGGGCGCTCACATGTGCAGAACAACCCCATAGCGGGCCAGTACTTCTCAAAGGCCAGATTACAATCAATTAGAGCCTAATGAGCGGGAAGCCGGACTTGTAACCTGTTGCAGCAGGGTAGTTGTTTAGAAAAGCTCCCAGTTGGCGGACACATCAATAACCTCTGAAATAGCTCCAGACTGAAAGCAGGACGCAGCAGGACACGCCTGAGTCCGTGGCCGTCTACATCCGAGTCCTGCCTCTGTCCCTGCGCCCAACCCGACTGTGGCGTGCCGTGGTTGAGGGCAGAGAGAAGGAACACACAGCAACACGTTACCCGAAAACATACATTGTATTATGCATTTTGACTTCAATGGATCCTTATTTAAGTCATTTGACCATGAAAGTAATCAACAGGTTGTACTCTCTTTGACTGTACTGAAAAAGAAAAAACTATCTCAGTAAAGGGATACACACCCTGTTTTCGATTTGATACAGCTGTTGCTCCTATGGTTGGAAAACATATTTTAAAGTCGCTTTGAGAAAAAGGCATCGGCCAAGTGAACGCAATGTAATGTAAAACAAAGACGTTAGCTTCCGCCAGAGAAAGGGCAGGGTGTGTGAGCATGTGTCGCAGCCCAGCAGGAGAGCTTGTCCTCGGGTCGCTCTTACCTGTGGAGCCCCCTCTCTCCGCGGAGACAGTTCTTTACATGACAGGTTGGCCCACAATGGGGGGGCACAGGGATGGTCATTTAAGAGAAGGTGAAACAGCAGGAGTAAAAGAGTAAAAGCGACATGAGGTGGCCTGAGGTGAAACCAGGAGGGAGTTGATTGGATGGGGGGTTAGTGAAAGCAAGTTTGCAATAGTGAATTGTTTCTGCAAGTAAACAAGCTGCATGTTTGAAGAAATTCTAATTCAACTATAACAAGACTAAACCAGTAAAAAATATATACATTGTAACTAATACCATTTAAACACCTTTGAACCCAAATGTTATTCATATATTTGACAGAGAGAGTGCACAGCTTCTTAGCTGTACTAGTGTTAGCTATAAGGTAATTTACATCTGTAGTCCCCAGGCAGAAACATAATACAATCTCTCTCTCTTAAAACTGTGTGTTACAGGCTTCAAGACCGAGCATAGTGGATTACTTATCAATATTACTTATCAATATTTCATCTTCTTTACTTTCCTGTAAAATCTTGAATTGATCATGCAGAAATAAAAGAATAATTAACCGATCAAACTGTGACATGGCAACGGTAACCATGGCGATGATTGTCATGGTAACCTTAATCATGGTAACAGTAACCATTAATATGCTATTCATTTGTTTTGGAACCTGTTGACAAAATAAAATGATGTCAAACTAAGTGTTGCCATGGCAACGGTTCACATTGTCACACAACCCTGGCAATGGTAACCATGGCAATCGTAATGGTGAAAGTTACCATGCGGGTCGTCAGCGACTCATGTCGTTCACCTCTGAACGTGTGGGGAAGGTCCAAAACGGTTGTCATGGCAGCAGTAACCATAATAACTGTTGCCATGGTAATGGTAATCACGATAACAGTTACAATGGTAACGGTAAACATTATTACGAAATAGGTTTGTGTGGTACCTGTTGATACTTTGATCAGAGAATCTGTGATGTCTGTAGGATGTGCGTGTCTACTGATACACACAAACACACATAAACACACATAAAAGTCATAAAAAATGGGTATTAACCCAAACCATGATCTTTGCCTGCCACCAAACCAACTGTCTGACTAAACCTAATCAAACCTTAACCACAGAGGTGTCGGTTACAATAACAGGTTTTTGAAACGCTGCTCGGGGCATCTTTTTATTCATATCTATTAGCAGGGCGACCACAAGACATCCAGCCAGGCATCAATTATCAAACAACTCGGTTGCAAGTGTGGTAACCTTAAAAATGTAAATATCTTAGCCAAACTATTACTTTAAGCCGAGCAAACCGGTGTAACCGAGCTATGAGCTCATAAACCTCCTGAAAGCTGACAGAGACTGACTCAATCCTTTCAGTGGGACGATATTAAAAAGACCTCACCCCTTTAAATCTCCGGCTCCACATGCTCTCCGTCTCGTGTTCTGATTGTTGTGGGAACGCTTGCAAGCCCCCATCTGATCATTGTAATATACGATGCTGTTAGTTTCCTCATGGCAAGCAGTTGGGTACCGCCGGTCACCACTGTGCTGAAACACTTTTAATCAACCAGAACCTACTGTGAAAGCCCGAGCCCCGCCCGGCTCCCCACCTGCAAAAACCAAGCAGTTCACCTCAGCAACCTCGAAGCGACAGCTAGTATTTAGTAATATCGTGTGGCAAGTCCAGCAGCTTCTACTATAATGTACCCACTGACAGCACTAACCTCTCACAGCCCTGGCACCCCCTTCTAAGGTTATATTACAACACAGTGGGAGCTCGGAGAGAGTAGAGGAGGGGAAAGGAATGATTGTTTGGAAGTTCTCAAGAAAAGCTGGCATTTTCCCAGGCTACACTGGGGGTAGGCTCTCTCCCAGCATGCCATGCACGGTGCCGTTTGATTAAAATTGTGAAGTACACAGAGTTGCTCAAGTATATGGTCTTTGTTGGTCCTTCTCTTCCAGCTACCCATCACCCCCGCTTTCTCAGTCAAAACATTGCCACACATAAAGAACACGCACTGCGACCCTGGAAACCTTTTTTCTGGGTTTTTCCCTAGTTATTCTTAGAAAAAGCGTAGGCGGCATTATTCAAAGCAGATCTGTGTTTGTGGGGAAACATTACACCACATGGTAAAGCTGGCAGTACGTTAAGGTCATTTGTTCCATGATGAAATATCGCAGTGTGAAAAAAAAGCCACGATATTGTAGCAATAAATTATTTGTGTCGGTATCCGAGGGAGACAACACATACGTGTAGGATTACAGACTGCTGAAGAAGTGCATTGGTGTGTTACCAGTATTTCAACTCTTTGTTTCTGTCCACTGTAGTTAACGATCATACAACATCAGGTAAGAACTTGCAGTGAACCCAGGGGAAGTAATGACATCATCATCACCAGTAGCGTGGGCACACCAGGTGTTTCTTCCTCTGGGCTCTTCTTCAAACTTGAAATTAAAATCAAACACACAGCATAATCTATATATTTTCTGTAATACGTGACACAATAAAAGTAGCTATAAGGTTGTACATCTGTTTAACAGTGGGGTCACCACCTTGAAATAATGAACGCTCCTGTGCATGAATAACGAGAAGGTTTCCGTCCCTCCGACATTGTATTGAATGCAGAATGAACCCGACGAAACTCATTCTGACCATTATACATACACACAACATACAATCCCAATAGTCAGTGTTGACTATTCTGCAGTGTCGAGGAGTTGTAGCTCTGAGAGGATTTAGGAGCTGACAGAATAGGTAACGCTGACCTCTGACCGCTTGCTTTTGTTACGTCCCATTAAGCAGCGGGAACACATCAGCCAATACTACTTATTAACCATTCTCTTATGGCAACTACCAATATGCTCCGACTTGCCTCTTGTTACCTAAGCTCTCCGTTTGGCCTCTGGCATCATACAAGTGAAGAGTCTCTTTCCTTGGAGAGCTGCACTCCCAGAGACCCAGACGAGCACTGGAGCACTTGTCAGGGACCTGCAGTATTGTAGCGTGAATGCTGCTGCCTCAATGCAAATTCTTCCACACTCTCAGGCGGCAAAGGGCGGCATTGACTGACTGGTCGTGTTAATTTAGCTGCCTTTCAGTCCTACTTGATCTGGAGTCTTCTGGACCTCAATGGAGAAAAAGAGTTAAAAAACATCTGAAGTGTCGGTGCAAGAATGCACTATTCAGCCTCGAAGCGACGCACCATTAACACATGTCAGACCACAAACAACCAGCTGTGGTTAAACAAACCAGGGAGGTATGGCTCTACAGTTCACGTTGCCGTTGAAGCCTCTGTTGTCAGCAATTGATAACCCCGTGCATCGAGTGGTTTCAGGGGAGAGTCGTTTTAACACAGTGGGTGATCCACATCAACAGGAAGCAAACAAGTCGCAGGTTTGGAGGCTGAATATGTGGCTTTTGAACCACAAGCTCGTGGAGTGGATGCATCTTCACGGTCGAGGGAGGGACTTTCTCGCTCAGTCATTCTGCCCAGTGACGGGGCTCAGGTTAAGGTTACTCAGGGCGACGGCCCGTGCCCTCGGCAGCAAAAACACCCACTCCCACAACGGGATGACTCAGATCCAGAGGGCAGACGGGGATCAGCACAGGGAAACAGGCATTTGTTGCGTGTAAGACTCCGCGCCTGAGGGTGTGCACAGCAGGGCTGCACACTCCAGCTGTGATTTACAGGCTGTTTTTGACAAGGTTGCAACCCGGCAGTACGCCTTTTCCGCATTGGTGAGAAAACACCCTGAAAAACTGGCTTGATCATGTTACAGCCCAAATCTAAAGATAACACTTTTACAAGGGACAGGGTGCCGGTCACGAGTCCATTACTGCTCTCTTTATTGCGATACTGGCTCGAAACTGACATCAAATCATTTTAAACTCAAGGAATAAAGATAAGATCCCTTCATCACTGAGTGCTTGTCTGACAGTTGATTGTCAAAACAGCTGACAAAATGTATTAGTTTCAGATTAAACATTTGTCTCTAAATTCTAAATGCTAAACACTCCACAATGTTCACCGCCAACTTAAGTCTCTTTGCCATTTGGTGCCATGCAGGTAATGAACAGTGAGGCTTTTAGAGCTATTTTTCTGAAAGCAGGCACCTACTGCTATGAGAGCCATGGGAGTCAACCAAAACAGTAACATTCGCGGACTCAAAACAATGAGCTGAAGACTTGAAAAGACTCACACTGAAGGGAACAGCAGTCAGGTAATAATTCTCTGAGTTTGTAACTCAAGGACAGTATAATTGCCTCAAATGTGTGCAGTATACATAAATTAATGTATGTCACTTTTCACTGCAGTTTGCACTGAAGTAAAAATACTAAACGGTCTGATGATCCATTATTATATTCACTTTAGCTTTGGCAGCTTCTTGGCTTGTGTAAAAGATCCTGACATATCTCCAAGTCAAAATTCTGCCTGCAACAAGTATGCTGTCACTTCCAGAAGTATTTCATGTCTGCTGATGGGTCACACCAGGTGTCAGACAGTGAACAGGGGTAATAAACGCGAGGCCAAAGGACTGTTTCATGCTATGTGACACGCTGGCTAAAGTGGCGGCGGCACGGGAGCCCGAGTGTTTCACGTGTGATGAGAGCGGCGGACAGACGGCTCTGTCTCCCATGCAGCGGCACTCTGCAGGGTTGTGGGGAGGCATGCGGGAGGTGAGTGACAGTGCCACGATGTGATTGGTCCTACCGCTTCCTATTGTTCCCCTGTCGCTGATAACCCCCGGTGACCCGGGCCAAAGGAAGGAAGGCCATCACTCGGTTTGTGGTGGTGGGTTTGTCAGCTCTTTGTCCTCAGATAACTTATTAACCCTCCGAGTCCGCTGAGAGAAGAATGATTTCTCACACGGCTCCCCGTATGGTTAACCCAGAGTAAACAGCTTTTCAGGAGTTCGTCTGCAGAGAGGCAGAGACACAGAGACGAGGAAGGAAGGGTATTATTTGGTCTCCGAGGAACGTGAACGCCACCCTGCCACGGTGAAAGAAAACCACGACTTTTCATGCAATTCAGTCTCACTGAAACAAACTGGAAGTAGAAGCCGTGAACACAGAGATCAACTTGCTTATTTGACGCTACACTGAAACTTTTGTTTTAGATCAGATGACATTTTTTACAAACACTGTGTGGGTTGTTGCAGAAGCAGAGAAAATCTATATAGTTTAAAAATGAGAAGTTAGGATAAACAAATGATTAAAACATATGGGAAGGTTCTCAAATTGCTTTGTTTGTTGGAAGTTTACCATTTAGTCTTTGTTTGTTTTGCAAGATGAGGATGTCCTGTTTGAAAAACTGGATTCTTTCACAAATCTGAAACGAAAAACATTTTGGGCTTGGGAGCTTTTGGGAATATTCACATTTGGAAAAGTTTTGATTTACAAAAAAAAAAGTGGATAATGAAAAGCCTTCACCCTATGTCTGCTGGGATCAGCTTCAGCCCCTTCATGACCTTGAATGGATAAATGGATATAAAGAACAATACTTTATAATCACTGAAGAGGTCAGGGACAGAGGAAGGGAAATTAACAGCAGATAAAAGCTAATGCATGTTGAACGTTGATTCAGTTTCTGCAGTCCAATATATGGCAATAGTGTCACTATAACAATCAAAATCTGCTGTTCAAAGCAGATGAAGGGACTAGTGTTTCACTAATTAACCCAGCCGACGAGGCCTGCGGGGCCGTATGTGGTCGGGACAGACAGAGACCATAGACAGACCAGAGTCAGCCTGGGTCACCCCGCACCTCGGGCACATAGCCGATGTCATGCATCTGTTGCCTTAATTGTGCGCCGTTCAGCTCCGCTAATGTGTGTAGGTTTCAGCTCGCTTTACAATCACTTCAGCTGTTTCACTTCAGGGGAAGAAGCGATAATGAGCTAAACTGTTTTATGTGCAAGAGTCAAGACCGCCTATAGCCTACAAACTGAAAGAAGAATGTGACCTAGTATGTGGAGGTCTAAAAATACCGTGACACCAGCTTGAGTGTAATAATGTGGATGTATGCATAACTGTGAGGGGGGAAGGAAGCAATGAAATAATCGGCCCTTTTCACAGCAGCCGTTTGGTCATCTCATAGCAGGATAAACATGTGTGTAATTAATGCAATTAATTATGGTCCCACAGTCAGTGTGTCACAGTCATTCCAGTGAGCCAGCAGCCACAATACCACAGTCATAATTAGTGTTATTAAAAACATTTTGTTTTTAATGTACCTGAATTATTTATCCCTTATAGCTGTCAGCAAGTACAGACAGTTTCCCATCACAAACAATATGAAGAGTAGGATTATACGTTAGCATGTTGTTTTTGGGGGGCAATATATTAACATTTCCGTTTTTAAACCTTACCAGGAAGTCCAACGTGAAACGTACAAGTTAAAAATGATGTAGGCTACTGGCTCACTGCTCCATAAAGCTGAACAAAAGCAGACACAAAAGCTGTGAAATGACAATGAAATGATCCAGAGCGATTGTGAGTAGTACTGATGGCAATACTGCATTGGTTAATACATTCTACACCTTAGGCCAGATTACATTACAGCCTTTAATATAATCAAACATGGGATTGAAGGGATTGCATTGTCTGTTTCAAACTGTAGAGAAAAATGTAGGTTGTATAGAAAAACACAGATTGTGCTGTCATTTGCTGGGTGGAAGTACTGTGTAGTAGTAGCCTATCAAATGTGTGTACTATTAAAATGGATAGAGGCAACGTCATAACTGTAAACCTTTTATGACCTTACCTAAAATGACAATGGTGCGTTGCTTTACTGAAGGTGGAGAATCATTTCATTCAGTTTCAAACGTCCTTGAAAGACACCAGCGGAGCGTCACTCGGTTTGGTTGGCGGTGGTCGCCATCTTGTGGCTGCTGACCGGAAATACCGCACTCCTGCGTCGACGTCATCCCATTAGTCAACAAGCACAGAGAGGACTCGGTAAATTGATTTATGTTTTTGATTTATATTTCCGGAGGCAGAAGGAATACATGTATGTACGTAAAATGTAATGCGACACATTGTTATCAAACATTAGACGCGTCCTTCATTGATAGCTCCGCTGTAAGTTGAACCGCAAAAAAAATATGAAAAACAAGTATAAATTGCCTGGAGGCGCAGTTTAAATGCTGCGGAGTAGACGTTGTGGATTTCTGACATGACCCCCAAACAGCTCGAGCACTGATACTGCTGTGTTGTCGGTGACATTTGAGTTGAGGACAATACTGTTTTGTTAGTGCGCCTGATCAAATCTCACCATTGTCAGGACGCGTAATCCTCCCGATGCCTTCAGGCGCCGAGCGGCTCCAAACCGAAGTGACGACGAAGCGGTAGGCCAAAGGTGCGGCCATCTTTAAAATCAGGGACTAGACTAATTCCTGGTGTTGTGAAACAGTTATTTGCCAACTTTTTACACTTAACTCATGTAAACGTAATGAAGCATTTGCATGGAAATTGGTCCTGGAGGAAAAGTGTGATTTTTAATAAGCGGTAAGTATGTTTTGTTAGTGTTTAAAATTGAGGTCATATTGTGATGGGATTGCAAAAGTAGGTAAACTCAGGAGCATCAGTGTTTTCTACTTTTAAATGTTAAAATACGAGGGGAAAAGGGGGGTCATTTGATATATAAACTTAATGTGTTGATAATGAGCAACTTCTTTCATCTGACTGTCTCACATTGTTTTTTAATACTTTTCTAACTCTCCTCATGCAAGTCTCCATCGACCTGTGTGGCATTTGTTAATTGCTTAACAGGCTGTATGCTTTCTAAACACTCCCCAAAGAGCCAAAATAGCAATCTTTGTCTACAGTGTTCTGTTTTTCCAGCCGGTTGCCATAATTAAGACTTTGCACCACATAAGATGCCACCGACCGAGGACGCTTGGTAACGGGACCGTACACAAACTCCCCTCTGTTTAAACACCATGTCACTGAGCTGGTGCTGAATGTGTCTGTTTACTGGGCTTTGTTTAATTGACGCTGAATTGCCGGGGCTGACATGGTAAACAATTAGGGTGAAATTATGTCGCTTTAGCCCCTGTGAAGCAGCCCAAACAGATTCCAATCTTAACTCCCAACAACTGAGTCATAAGAGCCTAATCCTGTTGATGGAAACAGAATCCCACCCGTGTCAAAACGGCCCGCTGCCCCAGGTGCAGTAGCCACACAGGCCCTGGCTTGTCTCCCTTTATCACAGCTGATGAATTGAGAGGGCTCTTGGGCACACAGCCCAGGCTGTGGTTTGGCTAATGAGAGGGTCTGTTGTCTCATAAATATCTATAGTGATGAAAATTAGGCAAATAAAGGCTGTCGTTGCAGCCTGTCAAAGTGCAAGATGCAAATTCTGAATGTGGATCGACAATGTGAAGGAAAATCCGGTGAGAAATACTCAAATTTCATTCTGATCTGTGACACTTAATTCTTAACATGCTTCAAAACTGAGATTTTTGTTTTAAAGAATCTACCAAATCCACAGGTTTTCTTATAGATATTTCCCAAAATGTGCTGTCAGCGAACAGTAGAAAATATGACATACAGTATTTTTTTGTTCTAAATCTCCCAATGGGACCCCATCATCGTTAATCAATACATTCAACTGCAATTAAGGCACATTAGGCATCCGTTAAGTACAGTTTAGCAGTTGATAATGAGATCAGGACTGATAGTTTATCTTGGTATCTTTTTTAGTGTCAGTGACATTTTGACAGCAGGGATGGCCCCGTAATCACATTGTCTTCACTAAGTCTTACTGATAGCTGTAAACAAAGGCTCCAAACCTCCTCAGATAAGCCGTCCTCCCTAACAGTAGATTTCACATTAAAGCAGAAACTAAGGCCTGGTCATTTCAGCTTGTGTCTCCCAATGCTGGCCAGAATGTAATTTAATTTGTTAAAATTAAGTTGAGATTTGAGTGTGATTTATTTTTATTTTTTTTAAAGTAAATGTAGGTTACATTTATCAAGACGATGTAGTTGAAGACGGCTTTGTTAAATGATATACTAATATATACAGTTGATAGTTAAATACCAGATACTTTACTAAGAAACTTAACAAGCTCCAAAATCTATAAATATCTTTATTTTTAGTGTTCTTTGTCTGTTTTTCTGTCATTGTCGACGTGATGCAGCTCACCTCATCCCATGATCGTTCTGACCTCTTCAGCGTCTGGAAACATTCAGCCCATGACGCGACGACAAGGTATCAGCTGACTATCACACACGTCACATGACACCCATATCTGCTGAAAGCCTGCCTGTTGTTGGAATCGGCAGATAATATAGTAACGAAAAAATACCTAAACATGCATAAATTATTTACATAGTTATAGTATAGATTTCAGTCATATGTACTAAATCAAACAATAATAACTTCTAAAATACTGTGTAACCAGCTAAGAAGTTTGCCAGTGCAGAGTCTATTTAAAGTGCTGAAACGCTATGCCTCTGTTGGAAATGGCTGCTGTGAGAACATTATGACTACTACGTGATCAGAAGCACCACTCTATATTTATCCAATCACATGCGCCTTATGAGAGGACTCACAACGTTGTGCTGCTGAGACTTCTGACTTCCTTAACCTGCAGACCAGGACCACAGCTGAAGCAGGACAGGTAAGAAGCCTGCATGGACATTCAAGTACATAAGCAAACAACTAAAAAACAGAGAGAAAATCAATACTTCCTGTTGTCCAAATACCGACATTTTCGTTTAACCAATGATAGTTTCAGTTTACTGGTAACTTTTCTGTCTCTGCCCTTTAAAGATTCCTATTTTATCAGATTAGATATGATCGTATTGCTTGAAATGATATCACACGTTTTTGCATTTTAGCTATATTACTTACATATTTAAAATCGTACCGCAAAACTTAAAATTAACCTGCATGCTTGTTTTTTATGATTGCAAAATAGCTTTATTAGTATGCTATGTTTTCTTGTGGGAGCTTAGGTTTTTGGTGTTCTTTCTGTCAATATGTTTATTTTGTGTGTATTCTGATAAGCTCTATCATTTTATACACTAAACTTGCTAAAAACTAAAAAAAAACACTTTTATCATCTTTAACAATGATGAAGTTTGACATAAAGCTCTTTTGATTGATTTTTGCAGGATATATTGGTCGCTCTGAATGGAGGACTTTGAATACAGTGTGGAGATCTGTGACCGGGACTGGGAATGCTTCTTTGAGGAGTGCGAAGAGTGTAACCTGCTTCCGCCTTCATTAGCAGGTGTGGACGACTCGGGGATGAGTGACATTGATGAGAAAGGATCCATTCTTGCTAAGAGGGTTCAGAAAGTCGACCTAACAGCAGGCTTTTCAGAGGCTGACAGTCCCATCGATGGCCCCCCAGACTGTGAGGGGTCTCCTGTGGAGCATTACCTCAGCAAACACGCCGTCGGTGGAATTGAGAGCGTGCTCTCCGGCAGTGAGGAGGATATACACCTGCAGTCTGTCAATATATTCTTTGAACGACTGAAAAGCCTTACAGGGGCTGAGAAGCTTTCTGAGCCAAACCAAGTGAAAGATGGAAAAACCAGAGAGGCAATACGTGAGGACGAGCAGCATTGTAGTGATGGGAAACAAGCCAGCAGCAGTTATTTGCCAAAGAACATCCCAAAGTTGAACTCACTGACTGCCAACGGTGAAGCAGCAGTTGGCAAAGAGACCGCAAAGCCTGTCGACACCATCAGCTACAAAAACACAATGAAAAAAGACGCGCTTGGCTCCGACATTTCCCCTGAACCTGCTGCCAGTAACTTAGTGCTAAAGACTAACAAATCTGCTTACCTTGAAACAAGGTTATTCATCAGAGAGGAAGCCTGCACAGAAACCAGAGTAAATGAGGCAACACGGCTGAATCCGTCTCATGACTCACCGGAGGGGGTTGTCTACGCCGAAACAACACCTCACACCGACAAACTGATAGCGGTGGAAACGTGCAGGCCTCTGGATCGTGTTAAGCAGGAAGACTTCTTGACAGGTCAATTAACTCTCAGTCAAAAGTGTAGCACGGATTCATCGAGTAATCAGGAAATGGTCACGCATGTTAAAAGGAAGGAAATCCAAAACTCTGATGTTTTACAGTTAGACGCAACGCGCACAAACAAAACAGCCAGCAAAGAGTCATCTCCGTCCGCCTCAATCAAACGAAAGAGAAGGAAAAAGAGACGACTCAGTGTTGAGCCAGCTGAAAGTGTGCATGGATATGAGAGGCAGTTTTTAGTTAAGCAGAGTGACTCAGAGGAAGAACGGTATGCATGGAGAGGAGGAACGGGCCTGTGTTTATCTGAGGATGTTCATTTAGCTTATTTAAGCAACACACAAAAAGATTTAATGTCCTCTTTACCTACATATTCAGCCCCAAGCAATGTCCCAGTAAAGCTATCTGCTAAGGAGATCAAAGTAAATCGTCTTCCTCACTACAGTCCTCCATGTGGTCGTCATTACCAATATTTACCAGAGAGTATAGTCAGAAAGGTAAGGTGTAAAGAAATGGGCTCGACTAATAATAACGCGACTAACGATAGGTCAGTAAACTCCCTTCGTCAAACTGATGACATGGCATTGTACAGTGGTAATGTGGCAACATATTTACAGCCATACAGCAAAGTACGTGAAGAAGCATTAACTGGGTTGCCGGTTTCAGTTACTGACTGTGGAACTGGTAAATCAGACCTGGCCACAGAAATGCCAATCGGTGGAGGAAAGGGCAGTCATGCAGGTCTTCGACAGTCTGCCAAAATGAACAATTCCATCATTTGTTGTGATGAACCATGTGCAGCAGAGGTCAAATCAATGAGTATTTTACCAAGCGCAAAGTCAAATGATCCCTCAGTGGAAGTCGGCCAACAGGACAAACTATCCGCGGCTAAGTCGGTCCTGGCTGTGGAGGCTGGATATTCTGGCAGAGGCACCCACACACTGTGTCACCGAGCGGCTAAGCCCCAACAACAGCTGGAAGTTGACTGTCAAGACGCACACCAATATAGATCTACGCTGGAAAAGGCTTACATTCCTCAGTCTGCAAGCAGTTCTGATGCTCACAACACAAAACACAAACAATCCAAAACTAGAGCCAGTCCATTCTTGGAGGAGGTTTCCGGTCAAGTGGACTGTGCTAAATTAACATCAGAAGCCTGCAATGCATTGAGGCTCTGTCCGACTCAAAGTCCCTCCAGTGAAGGTCTGAATATTGAAGCACGGCAAACAGAACATCCTCTGGGGCTTCACACATTCTCCAAATTACATGTTTTGCCCAAGAATAACACAACAGATGGGGGAACTGAATTGGCAGAAAAGCAAGTAATGGCTTTTCAAAGTGGGAATCCCCTTCAATCGTGTGAAATTAATCGAATGGACAAAAGTCAGGGGGAAACCAAATTGTCCCCGTCTGATGTCTTGGTAATGAGCCCTTCAGATATCCCACCAGTGTCATCCTGTTGCACTCTGGACACAGAATCCGTCAGGTCTCTCTCCAATGAGAATATCACAAGTTCCTGTTTATCTGTCAATCAAAATAACACCAGAGATCAAGGAGAAAAAACATCCCTAATACTGGCAAAGTGCGAGGAAGGAAATGGCACATCTGAACCCAAAAGCCAGTCTTCATCAAACGACCCAACAGATTCAAAATGTGATTTAGTGGTGAAAGAAGAAGACCTCATCGCAGCATCTAAAGCAGAATGTGAACCTGAAAAGGCGCCAGGTTCAAACATCTTTGCTATGTCTTCTTTTTGGAGTGAGATGGAGAAAGTGACAATCAATGATATTCTGGGTTTACGGATGATCGGCAAAGCTGCTCCACCCAGCTCCCTCCCACTTCTACAGGAAAGTAATGAGACCGACATGTTTGGTGTGACAGAGTCAGGCTATTTTACTCAACTGGACGAGTCCAAGCCTGAACAAACGAATGAAGAAGCGCCCAGCGAGCCCAACTCCGTAGAATCGAGTTCAGGCTCTGTTATAGCAGTTGATTCTTCGTCCTCGAGAGGTGTTATGTGGGAGAGTCCGGAGGCTGATATTTACCCTGAGAATATGATGTTGTCATCTGCAGGGGACATTTTTCTACCAGTCCACCCTGAAACTGCCCAAAAGTGCCTCAGAAAGATTTCTAAAAATGTGAGCATGCACAATCTGCATGGCCTGGAATCTGAGTCTTTGAGATACAGAACGAAAGGCAAAGGTTTACAAACCATAGACGAAGGAGATTCACACAAAACTGAGTATCTTACTGATGGACACATGCCTAAGCAAGACAAAGACGTGGACAGCTACAGAATCTCCCTCACAGATATATTTCAGTATCTTTTCAGTGGAAAGCAATCGAGTCCCAGCCAATCGGTCCCAGATAACATAACCACCTGCTACGCTGATGGAAATTCTGTTCCTGAATCTTATGATCATTTCTTCTCAGAGTTTGATACAGAGAGCTTCTTTTACCCGCTTTTTAATGCCGAAGATCAGACCAAAGACGAGCCGGTTCCCATCTTCTCCAACTCTCGCTTGGCTAATAGAAATATGCAGTTCCCTGAGGCGTACGACCATTTCTTTCCATCCTCCTCTTCTGATGAGTCTTCTGTGGAATCTGATGATGAAGACACCCGTGGCCCTGTGAGGGTGGTGAGCAGGTTCAGCCCTGCATCAAGCCCAGCTCAGATCTCGACAGACATATATGAGGATTTCTTCACAGATAGCGACGTCGGACAAAGTTTCTTTTGGAAAACCATCCTCTCCTTCAGGAATTTTAGTTTGACTGCACCTACAGTCCAGAAGCAGACTCTGTCGAACTCTCTATCTTGTGTACCTGTGAGGCAAAGTGGTAGATCGTTTGGAAGGACAGTTCATCCTAGGAGTGCTCTGAAAATTCAAGAGATGTTTCAGCAGCCTTTCAGACACGAGGACTCGCAGATGGTCGTTTCAAATCCAAGTGAGTCAATTTTTACACAATGAACGTCTTTTTATAAAGAAATATGTATTAATATATATTAAGGGAGTAGTAGTCTTACCAGACCTGCAGCACTCTCAAGACCCAAAGGGGCTGATCCCGGTGTCTGATTTTACAAACGTCAGAGAGATTTTTAAATGAATAATTTGCAGTTGTTGTCGTTCTTATCTATCTTAAAGGGCACTTTGCAGAGATTATTCGTTATGGTAACCATTGACTTGATGTTTTATAAGTGAAAACATTTAATAGTTAAAACAGTAATACAAATAATAATTATTTTCCTCTAGTCAACAGGTGATGATGATAGCTACCATGGTAACACAACTCTTAGTATAATAAAACTTTTTAAAAACTACATATTTCACTGCAAAAAATATAGTGTGTATGAATAATAATGTCTTTAACCTCTGTCAGTTCTTTGTGGGGGGTTTTTCTCGCACATAAAAAGTTGTACTCTAGGATCTGTCATCTGCTTCCCCATCTGTTACAATCCGGGCATTATTTGTTAAGACGGACTCTCTTACTTCAGCTGTCCGAAGGGACTGCCAGGACTGCCGGCACGTAGTGGACTGGTTGTACGTGATAACTTGACTCCACTCAATGAGTGTCCTCTCTAAGCTCCCAGTAGAGTGCTCTAGTTTGTTTGGCTGTGAAGGAAAATTAAAATCCCTCAACTTTGTTTTGTACATGTAAATCCCACTTCTTAAACTTCAACTGTGCTGTAATTCAGATAATAACTTGCAAGCTTCTAATATAGCACCAAATGTTCAGAAGATGCCCGTGAGGATTATCTACAAGGCCGAGTCACACTTTCAAAATATCAGTAGCATTAGGAAGTCTCATACGTTTGATTAACAGTAATCTGTGCAGGTGCCAGGATTTGACAAGTTCACAGTGTGACGGAACAGGAAGGACAACATATTAAACACATTATTGGGGGCTTGTGCTCAGCTCTCAGCCTGTGATTGCCAATTATAATAACCTTGACCTCCGGCTGGACTCCTGTGTGGATTGTAATTATCATGACATAATCATTCAAGATGTCTTCTGTAATACTCTGTCCCTTTTTCTAAAGGGTTGGACGCCTCCCTCTTGCCTCTCAGACAGTCAGAGATGTGTCTGGTTTGTATTGCTTGTGCTTCGTGGGTGCTGAAGACTGCAAACCCACAAGTTGGAGATACCTGGAAGGCTGGTATGTGTGTGTGAACATGTAACATGAATGACCTTTTTAATAAGCAAGATTTGCAGATTTTCTGTTATTTGTTTAAGACTGAAATTCAAAACAGTTGCTTATTCAGTCGCTAAGTTTCTGTTCATGTTTCATTTTACTTTCATATCAAAATCAGTTAATTTCAGCTTTTTAAGGACTATAAGGTCTCTGACTGTTAATGATATTCTGAAGCTGTAAAAAGCCTCAGAGTAAATATTGAGGCAAAAATCAAAAAAGCATTCACATTAAAGTAACCTCAAGATAATGTGAACTTATAGGAAAAGATTAAATCAATGTTGGGTTGCAAAGTCTAGTGAGTAATGCCATGACTCACTTTTAATATCTATTCCCTCACAGTGCTGCTGGCGAATGTAAGTGCTCTGTCAGCCATCCGATACCTGCGTAAATACGTCAGGTTGGAGGCGGCAGCCAGTGGAAAGAAACTGAATGACACCGAACCGTGTGATTCTTGATGTCTCTGCCTCTGAACACGTCACACTTAAAGTGAAACATTCATCCTTGAACACCTGATATAAGCCTGTACAAGAAATGTTTCTTGTACCGTTGCATGGTTGCATTACATATGTGCACTAATAGATCTTGTGTTTTAATGATCTGCCCATTGAATTAACATTGAAATGTCCGTTTTTTTGCTTCTTGCTAGATTCATTTGCATTTTTACATTTTGACCGTCCTTAACTTCTGAAAGGTTTCTTATGAAATATGAAAAGACCAAAGGCAAGAGAAGATATTTGTATATAAGGTGTCTTTATGTGTGTACTGAGGGGAGATTAGAGGCAGGTTTACGCAGAGCTGTACAATGTTGAGATGTCAGGTGGACATGTGATAAACAGATTCCCTTTAGGCACTCAAAGGGCTTAGGATGGGGCGTTTCTGTTAATTTAGCAGATGCATTTATTCAAAACTATTATCATAAATAATTACTAAAAAAGTAATTGAACATATTTATATATTTATCTATTGTAATGCTTTCCATAATGGCAAATTGACACAATTTAACATCCTTACAAAGTTGAAAAATGAATTACGGGGACTGTATTCTGTGCCAGTATCAGTTTTGTAATTTATAAAGGGCATTTGATGACTTATAATGATAATTGTATAGATGGCTGTACAGTATTTTGTCATATATGTGAGATGTGGATGTCTTTCAACTTAACTGCATTAAATGGACTCTCTGAGATGTGTGCGGTCTCTCTACCCCCCCCCCCCCCCCCACCCCCAAACCACTGCAGATGACACTTTTGAACACTAGGGGGCAGCGTATGCTCTTGCAAGAATTGGACTATCACAGCTGAGTGAGCTGTAGTCTTCAAGTTATACAATATTTGATTTTCCATATGGACTCAAACTATTATTTTAAAATATTCATATAATAAACGGTAATAATGTGCTTATTCAACATTATTGCGAAGTGAACAGATGAACATCCTCTTCAAGAATCATACGCATTTTTCTCCAGTAGATGGCAAAATTGAGTGGTAAATATGTGTCCTGCTGTCGAGCACAACCCATGAAGCTGTTACAGTATTCTCACAGCACAAACATTAAGCCGATTAGTTTCAGATTCAGTTTTGATAAACGGTGCATGTCATGACTGGGTTATGCATTTCAAAATGTCTGTGATTCACTCGGGCTTTACAATACTGTTCTATTCTTTTCAGTATATTTAATTTATATGCCACAGATTTAAACGAGCAGTAATATTTTTGGCCACTTGGAGACAGTGTAAACAAGTTGTGACCACCAGATGGTTGATATGGCAAAACTTGTTTGCAAACAGTTGCGTATTTATACATCCAGCAGCTGCAGAGCTTCAAAGTCGGGTAAATAAGTCACTGAAGGTTTACCACTATGGGTGACCTTCACATTGTTTTTAACCTCTTCTTTTGTTACAGTGAGACAATGATTATAGCCATTTAACAGTAGCACTTGAATAAGACAAAACAGAGTGAAACACATTTTTTTTTTTCAGTTTTATTTCCAAGTATAAATAAACACCTCAAACAAAAGCCACACCGTTATCAGTACAGCACTGTAGTCGTACTGGAAATATTAGCACCTTTTAGGCAGTCGGTCAATGCCACGTCTGTTTGCCTTGATAATGTTGCATAATAAAATAATAAATGTACAACATTTACAAAAATATACATCCTTTACTATAACAAACCCCAATGGAATGTTGCTGATAGCTTTAAATACAAAAACAAAAGAAAATACAAAAAAACTGGACATTTAAAAAATATTTTAAATATTAAAAGAAAAACTGGAGGCTCTCTTGCACTATGGAACCTTGAGTGCAATTATATAATACATTTACATTATATACACTGCTGTCGTGTGTCTTGAATGCTACATCTGTTATCACTGTCATGTTTTGTTTCCAGCCGGTTTCTCTTCATTCTTGCACTCATCATTCCTCTGCTTGACTACCCAACACTGACACTGCAGTCAATGCGATCGTCGGTTCATACTGTATGCAGCGGGAGCAACACCGGCTGTGCTGGTTGGCTTTTTATTATCCCTCTGATAGAGATCTGTTGTTTGCACACGTCCAGACGAGTGCCGGGCTATTGTTTTGTTTTATGACCATCTCTGCTGGGTTGCCATGGGACCAAGGCCTCTGGCCCCAAAGTCTAATCCCGTCCAGTGTGTCGAAATTCCAGACGTTGGCTGAATCATTCCAGTATCACAGTCGAACTCCCAAATGTTGTCATAGTCCATTTCCTGGTCATCTGGTTCTGTGGGTTCAAGGTACGATTGGCGATCTATAGGAGCGAGAGAAGAATGCCCGGGCATTTAGTTTCAAACAATGAAAGACAAACCGTGCCCTGACTGAATTAACACAGACCCAACATGCGTGTGGTGTGATTGGCCTTGTACCAACATATAATCTTACTGTAACACCAGTAGTGTCAAATGCCACCCTCATCTGGTCTGCAGTAATGCAATAATGCAGTCATAGCACATGTTGGATTTAAGCTGTGCGTTAAAGTGGCGTGTAATCACCAGGTAAATTCTAGTTGTGTTTTCATTTGTGATAAAATAGCCTGTAGACTAGACACGAGTTGTAACTCTGCACAGTTGTGCTGTCAATCACAGTGAAGGAGTAAATCCTGTCTGTGAAACAGTGTTCTCTTACACCCCCCCCCCCCCCCCACCCCCAAATGGGACATCTGCACAAATGGCATTTCGAGCAGCTCTAAACTCCATTTCATTGGCACATTTATGTATTTCCAGCGCTTTCACCCCTGTAGCCTTTAGCCTTTTGTCTACTCGCTGACAGAGGTGTTCAATCACTCAAAAGTGCATGCAGTGTTTAATTTGAGGTGTAGCGGCGTGTGAGCAATGCTCCGTGTCCTTGTTGCTATTCAGGAAGGCTGCTGCCAGTGAAACTCTCACTTGTGAGGAAGTACGATGCAGCAGTGTTAAAGCCGTGATTTGAAACAGTGGTCATTGTTTCTTAATATAAATCTACATTTTATTAGGCATGACATGAAAATAAGCACTGCTTTATTTTGTTCGACAAGATGAAAAATCTGAATTTTTTTTTGTAAGGGCTGGAAGTAATAATTTATTATAAACTGTTGAACATAGTGGGACTCCACACGCAGTCGCAGTATACTGTACATAAACAGAGGAATGTGTGTGGGGTTAGGACTGCATGCCTTCAGTGCTTACCTGGTGAGTAACCATACGGCAACTGAGAGATGTTCCTCGCAGAGCTCGACGGGATTACAATCTATGAAAATATACAAAAACATAAGAAAGTTACTCCCTGTGATCAGCTATAACAAACATTCTCACATTCCCGAAAATATGCGTTTCATCTGTGGCACCTGTTAAAATATCTGCTGCAGAACAAGTACATGCTCTGCTACCACACGGCGCATTACTGTTGCACTTTGTACCGCAGCATTCCAGAAACCAGAGCGTCCTGGAAGATGAGTATCTCCATGTTTCTCACCTGCTCTTGCACTTGTCCGGGCGCAGGCAGCAGCTTTAGCCTGGACACAGCCTCAGCTCTCTGCTCTGCTTGGCTTTGAGTGGTCTCCATCTCCAGGCCCCTAGCCTGTCCCTGAGAGTTGGTCAGGACCAGGCTTCTCCTGCAGCGCTTGCCCATGGGAGGGGTGCAGAGCTGGAAGGCGGAGGGTAGGAGCTGGGGGCCCTGCTGCTGCTGCTGCTGGTGCCGAATTGAATCTTGCCAGCTCTGCTGCTAAAGAACAGAGTGAGATGTGTCATGAGTAGGGAAGCTATAAGCATGTACAACCGAAGTTTAGATGATTAATAAATTGTGATTACAATATTTTACTGTAAATGTAACTGAGCTGGTGTGAGGTGATTTAACCAATAACAGTGAAACAGGTCATTAATGGATTTATATATACTAATAGTTTAATCTTGCTCGTGAATGAGCCCCCAAACCACATATTCAGCTGTCTAACATTCCTACAAGTGGTCAAGCGTATGTGTAGGTGTGCACTACTTGATATCGGACAGGCTGTGCAGGTGTAAATTGAACCTAATGGATCCAGTATCGTTGACCCACTTACCATGGGCCTGGCCTCATCCAGACGGTAGATTTCGGGGCTGCAGGGCTCATCATACAGGGGCGACAAGGGCTGTCGTGGGGCGCACATGTCCGAGTGCCGCTGGGGGGGGTTCAGGGAGTAGCCCAGAGATGTCTGAGGGGTGCTCCAGCTGTTGGACTGATCACAAAAGATTCAAACTGTTAGTTTAAAACACAAAACAATGAGAGAAAAATCAATTGCTAATCTTTCCATTGTCCCTCTGTCTCCATCGGTCCTTCTCTATCACACTCTTTGGTCCACAGAAGGCTATCATATAATCCACACTGCAGGGTCAGATTACCAAATGCAGGTTTTGGACCAATACCTGTCATGACCTGCATGACCGGCAGACTTGTCTCAAAAATCCGCTTTCAGCTATAAAAATGTAACTCCTAACTGCCATAATAATGACAGGGAATGATAATATTTTCTAGTTGGTAACTTATAACTATATAATACAATAGTGCTTTAATTGTAGCACCATCAAGAAGATTGATCTTTCAAACTCAATTCTCCACAAAGGCGACTAATCCCTAATTTGTAATGACCATCTACACGACCCCTTTCAGCCGAATGCTTGGTGAGTCTATTTCAATTGCTGCTCACATGGCTTGTAAAATAAGTCAACAGTCTCAAGGGGAATATTTGGTTATCAAGCTAGACGTCAGACTGAATTACCTTGACAAGTGGGGCTTTCTCCAGCCGCTGAGGGCTGGCCCGGTGCAGGGCAGAGTAGGGCGTGCTGTAGACCTGAGACTGCAGGGAGCTCTCGGCAGGCTGGAGGTAAGAGCCCCGCTGGGGGGAGGAGTAGCGCAGTGACAAAGGTCGTAGGTCACGCTCTGGCCTGGTGTGCGAGGACACGCTGTTGTTCCTGCTGCCCAGGCGGGCGGTCTCCGCCGAGGAGGGACGACTGGAGCTGTACTGTAGAGATAACAAACACGCCCAGGGCAAAAGTCAGCCAAGAGTCACGGCTTTTCCACACATTTGACATCAGGTATTAAAACCTCCTCTCTACGGCATTCTTTTTCTGCATCATTTTGTGTTTTTTAGTTTCATTTGGAGGTTCAGGTCAGGAGCTGAAGAACATGTCTTCTGGGCACTGAGCCCTCTCCACTTTAAGCTAATTGGATGGGCAGCCGTCTGTCTCAGGGGAGTCTAGGCAAAAGTCCTGATAATGCAGAGTGCTTCAGTATTTCTTAAATACTTACATTTTTCACTTCTGATTCAACAGCCTCTTATTTCCTTGCATCCAAAAGTTGTTTTGGGAGAAATTACTGACTTTGTTTTGATTCTTTTACTGGATGCCTGAGGATCATAACCTGAGCCTTAATGATTAACTTTGTAAAAGAAAGGTGTTGCCGCTCAGCTCCTCCTAAACAAACAAGGTTCAAGGTGTACTGCTACCTCCTTCTATATTTATATCTGTGCTACTGTAGTGCTGCTGTGCTCACTTCACTTTATCAGTTCAACAATACTTAACCGGAGCACACGGCTGACTTACACAGAGGGGTTCGGTGTATCCTGGGGAGAGAGGGTTGTCTTCATGAATGGGTAACTGAAGGTGGTGAGGCCCGCATCCACTCAATGACTGGCTGAACTTAAGAGACTCAGTGCGTCCATGGCTGTTTCCACTCCACCTGTCAAACTGTGGAGCCTAAAAGTAGTAGAAATGATGAGCATGAGACTTGTAAAGACTTCTGTTGGACTGTAGCATAGTAGCTAGTAGCATGAGTGTTTGTAGTAGTTGTAAATCATGAATCATCAGTCATTAAATGTTAATCTAAAGAAGAGGCAGGGCCATGTTGTCGGTCTTTATCGCTTGTCGTCATACTTGAGCGTGAGTGTTGAAAGGAAGCGGGGCGGGCCTCACCTCTCTGTGCGTCGGGGTGTAGATGATGTCATATACAGGAGGCGGGGGGCTGACAACAGGTACGTCAGCACTTTTGAAATGCTGGATCCAGTTGCAGAACTCGGCCCTATCCAGACAAGACACCACTATGGGGTTGATCAGCTTCCCTGTGAAGAGAGAGAGAGAGAGAGAGAGGGTACAAAGCCTGTCATTCGGTCTGTTCGCTCACTGGAATGTGCTTCACTCAGAATGTCATTCACTGGGGATAAAACCAGCTCATTAATGGAGGGCTCTCCGATTCATGGAAAAGGGCACTTAGCATAACGCATGCATAAGAATGTACACTCATTTAAATCCCTTTAACATGTCTTTTCAAATGCCAGTGTGCTAAAGAGGCTGCAGTTGAGCAGCTCACGGATTCGCTGTATTTACCTTCGATCATGAACGTGTTGGGCTTGACATCTTGGCAGGGCGTAGTCACAGTTACCATGTTGAGCGGAAGTTTCCCCTGTAATGATAATGACTCTTTAACACCAGTGTTTAGATACAGAGGCTTGATATAATATATGCACACACTTCAGGATATGATTGAGTTTAAGAGTAGAAGGTCGGTCGTACCTTATAGAAGAGCCTATTATTCTCCTCTGATAGGATGATCAGCGTTGATGGGTACATCACCAGCAGTCTGTCATTCTGTTCCTGTGCACGCAGGATCACAAATATGTGTTGTTTACTTTTTACCTTTCGTCAGTGAACAAACTTTATGATGTCAAAAAACATCCGATGACAACCGAAAGCACACAATACACCTTAACATTTCTATGGCAATATGAGGGATTATTTCCTTGTGGACAAGTCAGTTTCTCATTTGTGTGAAAGGTGAAAGGAAAGTTCTCAAGTCTGCCACAATAAAGTTATAGAGAAGCTTAGAGCCAATTAATTTTAAAGTAACTTATCTACGTCTGGAATGTTTTCACATTTTGATATTGTTTGAGACATTTTTTTATATATTGTCTTCTGGAGGTAAGAAAACAACTGACAACACAGTGAACAGATATTCTGACTGTGTGAAGACAAGACAATGAGTAATGCAAAGCTAAGAGGTGACTGTGAGATGTATATTAAAAAAATAAAACGGCGGTGCAATCCTTTTAATATCCAGTTTGAATACCAGTAGGACATTCAGTTGAACCAGTTAAAGGGGCATTTGAAGGTGTGGCAGTTTATGTTTCCTCTTCCCTCTCAAAGGGTGTGTCTGGACAGACAGCTGACATTCCAGCTGTGAGGTGAGTCGAGTCACTGCGTGAGCCGGGCAAATGCCTCTCACACACCCAGGCCCTAAATCTCACACACTTCAATCG
Source organism: Eutrigla gurnardus (assembly GCF_963514095.1). Classification (NCBI taxonomy): domain Eukaryota; kingdom Metazoa; phylum Chordata; class Actinopteri; order Perciformes; family Triglidae; genus Eutrigla; species Eutrigla gurnardus. The sequence continues at coordinate 14,908,870 of NC_139922.1, read as the reverse complement.
GCCTGCCGCTATTTCCCACAGTGAATTAATTACCGATATCCATGCAAGCCGCATCATGACTACAGTCTTCTCCTTTTCTGTTTTTATTAGCAGCTATCTGAAGCTGCATCAGCTGTATTTGTTTGTGATTCAGTTGGGAAGGGGTCATTTATTTCAACAGATGTAGTTGCAGGTGTCTGACACTGTTACACGCAGGAAAATAAAGATAATAGTTGAAGTCGTGAGCTCCACCCTTTTCACTGACTCCTTTCATTGTATCGAGATAATGTGTGCGTTGCACAATTTAAAAACTAGGTGAGTCACCTTGGTTTAGAGCCGATCATGTGAAAATTCCCCAGTTTAAAAACATGTATGTGTGATGACTTACAGTCTGCCATGCTGTAGATTTCCAGAAACAACACTACCTATATTGTCTTTTGATTCTGGTGATTAGTGAGTCACTCTTGATAAGCAGCGGTGACGTCTTACCTGGCAGGGCAGGTGCTGCAGTCGGACTTTAGTGACATATGTCATGTCGCCCAGGCTGTCCCGCTGAGAGCCCTCCCACTCGTAGATGGGCTCTCTGTTGATGGAGTTCCTCAGCTCCTCTCTGCCCTCGGGAGCCTCGTCCTGGTTTAGCTACGATAAATGCAAAAGAGAATCATCAGCAAAGTAAATATGAACAGAGCTTTGCCCTACAGGATGTTTGAACATGTTGATGTTTTTCTCAGAGTGTCACTCTTGTTTGGACACTGTAGAGGCTCCTAAGCTGAGGCTTATAAATGCACCATTCGTTCAGTTGTTTTCTTCCATGACACATCCAGGGGTCATGTGTTTCATCACACCTGTGGGTGTGGAGTCAGCACTTTAGCTCTTTGCAGATGTGAGGGTTCATTTGATGTAGGTTGTGATGCGGTCAATGCCCCTCCCTAGTATCCAGGCCTCGGGCAGAAACCAGCAGTGACCTACTTGACTCACACACACCCTGTTTTTTTTTATCAGAAGTTTCCTTGACTAATCTTCCAGGTGGATTAAAAGACGACCACGCTCGAGCGCATGTTTGGACTTTTAAGAACTATGTTAATCTTTGTTGCAGCATGGGGGCCAGTTGTGTGCAAGCTGAAGGCTGTTTGGAGCACAGTAGCATCAAAAAAGTGCTGTTGCACTTACTTTCACTCTTGTGAAGTTTTCGAGTGCAATCGCGTTGCCCCCGTTGGCCTCGATGTTTTCTTTGAGCAGGCCAAACCACAGGTCCATTTCTTCTTGGTTAGCACAGTAGACGATGATGGGGTTAAGGCTGACACCTGCAGGGTGCAAAAGTCACAAGTTCAAAAAAAAGGAAAGTTTCACCCAGACATCACCTTCTGAGCCTTTTTTTTTTTTTTCAGAAAACCTTCTGCAATGGCGGTGAATCATTGATGGTATTCACAATCTGCTTTTCTGCCTTTTTAGAACACATTGTGCAAACAAGTACAATAAATGTTAACACATGACGGCAAACCACATGTAAGACCTCTCGTATAAGCTCCCCCTTGACCTGCCATGTTTGGTATTTGTAATCATAGCAGACTCTCCCTCCCACAACACTGCCTACCCAGGAGGAACGCACAGGTCCTGAGATGAAAAGACCAGTCAGTCCCACACATACCAGAGATAACCTGCAGAGATAGCCCCATGGCTTGGACCGTAATTGTCAGCAACCATGAGACTGCTCCTTAATAAGCAGCCACTCTGGACTCATCTGTTGACTTTCTACTTTCTCTTAATTGTAGACCTTGACCATAGCACTCCCTTGAAATGTTATTTTTCCATGTATAAAGCAAGAAGGGGATGTGAAAAAGTCTTGCGACTGGAAGCACATAATGAGGCTCTCTCGTTCAAGCATTCAGTCACTTTATAGCCGTCATTAAACTATTGTTAAGTAATTAACTGTGATTTTCTAACTCTCACATCCATATTGACTCAAACTTAACACAAACCATGTAAGGGCTTCCGGGAAGTTTTAAAGATCCTCACATGCTATTTCTATTCGTCACTACTCGCCAACACCACCGCGCACTAAAGCTGATTCACATTCTCAGCTCGGCGGGAGCCTGTTACAGGAGGAAATCTCTAAATGAGATCTTTCACTTGACTCAGAATTTGGTCATGCTTCCTCCGTATGTTTCCTGTCAGTGATGCCTTCCCATAAAGCAAATAAAGGTTTCACAGCGAACGATCAAAATGAATGAAACACGACGCCACAAAATAACAAGCTTGATCCGGGAAATTGCAAAGGCAAATATGAGAAAGAAACACCAAAGTGGGTGAATGTTGTGACAGCAGTAGATGTGTTCAGATTTCAGAGAGATAGTAATGACAGAGAAATATAAACACAGAAACCTTACACGGGATTGACTTTTCACACGTTGGGATTCTTTTTTTTACCGAGTCCTTTTACGTTAATCCCTGACCTCAATGATTGAGTGATGAGTTTCCCAGGACCAAGCCAAAGCCCCCTCGTCACCACAGCAGCTTATTTCTACTTAATGAAAGGAAGTCAAGTTTCACATTGTTTTTGTTCATTTGGAGTTCAAAAGCCAAGTGGCATTGATTCACTGGACATTAACCTGAACAGTTTTAGGAATGTGCCATAGATTATATGCAGTGACAAGGCCAGAGCGGTAACCGCGCTTTTCTCTGCGACAGCTGGGCTGCCTGAAGTGCACCTGTTGTCTAACAAGCGGGGTCTTTAAGGCCGGTTTGCCCCCTGACCAGGGGTGAAGGGGGCTGAGCTCTAGTTAGTCTTGGGGTTGAGTGGAGGTGAAGAGGGTAGCGGCACCTTTGAGTCACTGGAATGTGACAACACAGGAAATGCTGCAGCTTGAAAATAGCATGTGGTTTCTTGCAGTTTTTTTATAAGTGGGGAGAATGTTTTACTTTGATCCATAACTGATGAGAGGGACAAACAGAACAGACTGACTGCAGGGGTTAAAAAAAACAGTGGGATTATAAGCATTAAAGTGAAATAACTATGAGCAAAAAGACCAGGACTCCGTCTTCCTTTCAGGAAGTTTGAAGTCAGCTACTGCTGGATAAGCTGGTTCCAGTCTGAGTGATTCATTAGGTAAATTCAACACGACCAATAAAACTCAAAACAGCCGATAACGGCATTCCAGGGGGTCTGTGCCAACACCCACTTGTGTCCACTCTTGTAAAGTCAAGCTTACCGTTTATTTGAAAGGCAAATTCCTGGGGTTGACTGTGGTTGCAGTTCTGTTGTAGGTTGCAGATGGTGAGTTCTTTCAACGGAAGAGTTCCCTGCACACAAAACAATGAGAAAAGCTCTATCATGCTTCTCTGGACAAAAACGAATCTCATTCACATACCAGTACCATCTGGGCAACATCTCCCTCGCTCTATCTGAGCCAAAATCTATCAATTTTAACCGAGGAATGAATCACCTTGACACTGAGGTCAGCCTTATAAGTCGATGATGTATTTGTGTCTGACTGACATTTGCCTTGGACTACATTCTGACTAATACTGCATACAGGTGCTTAGCTGTCTCTCTGACATGGAGTTGAGCTCTCGGCAGACACAGTAAAACGATGATTAATGGCTGTTCATGTTTTATGAGACAAGCGAAGAAGCCTCATCATGTTTACCAAAACAATGCTGGTTGACAGGGTGCGCATGTCATAAGGTATCAGGTCACAGGGATATCAAAGTATTTCTTTGAAAAACTGTTCTGAGATAATTGCTGCTACTGAGGAGGCATGGATTTGAAAGGAAAAAAACTCACCTGGTATGTCAGTCCGGTTGTGTTGTTGGAGACAAAATGAAGGTGTGTCTGGAAGAGGTCCAGGTAGCAATCATGTACATCCTGCAGAGATAATAAGTGAAGTTAAGCAGAGAGGCATTGGCCAACGAACGAGAATTAATTGTCTTAAGGGAATCATATTGAAATGAAACCATAAACTGAGGTATCGTGATCCATAATTTAGTTGTCTAAATAAAAAAAAAAAACACACATACAATCTAAATGTCCTCAGAAAATCTGAATTGTTTAGATTCCTACTAATGGGGATATCCCAGTGTAGTTAAATCAAACTATCACATTTTATTTGAAACTTACGTTATGGAACTCTGTAATTTTAATTTCTCAAGTATTAAATTCACACAGGAGTAAAGAAAAAAACGGCTTTACCATGAGGTTATTTTATATATACTATTGATTAATTGATTCCCTGAAAATAACTTGAAAATAACTTTTTTTCCAGCCCGACTGCAGATCCAGTGTTGATGAAATTAAACCTTGCATGCACATAGTCACAACTCTGGAAGCCCATGTTGAACTCTAATGTCTGTTCTGATGTTTGTCATAGATGCGTAAAGAATTGTATACGAGAATAATTACTCTGTAAATCCCAGCCAGAGTGTATGTATTATTTTTTATTTCCTATTTAAACATCTTGTTCTTTTATGATCTGCTGATTCATGGCGCACCGGAGGCAGGAAGTGTTCTAATTTGTAAGGTTGGTCAAGGATTGTCAGACAAGCAGGAATTTCTTCACTGACCACAAAATGTGGTTAAAAGTCACTTATGATTCATGTGTGGCTTTCTTTTGTAAAAAACTTAGCAATGCTCATTTTCCTTTCTGTGTGGTAGCATTTTCTGAATACAACATGTTCTTTTGCCATCGTGACGCCATTCTTTCAATCAATCTTTCGGTGACGCAACAGCTCTGACAGATAGCAGTTCCCACAGCGAGGAGCCAATGCATCCTCTATCAGTCTCCGGGATCAGAACAACTCTCTCTACCCCGGGGTTTTCACTCAGAGATGTTTCGAAACCGTAGCAGAAGCGAGCGTGTCCAAACACAGGCTGCGGCCCGCTTTGTAGAGAACGGATCATTCCCAGTCAGCCACCACGTCAATACCAACAGTGAGTTTCAGTGTGGCCGCAGAGACATCCTGTTGCTCTCCACATGTTATTTTTGACTGTGCAAATCTATGACTTGCACAATGTGTCAGTGTAGGCGTGCTCTTCGTTTTAAGACCTCATTAACCATAATAAGGACAGTGCAGCGTTAGTTTTGTTTTCTTTCATAATTCCCTTCCTGATATTTCAACATAGCTTCATTAAAAAGAAATCTTGTTCTGCTCACCTGGCAGTGGAGGAAGCGGAAACGAACTTTGGAGCTGTGAATCATCCGTCCGTAATTCTTCACATTGATGCTGCTCTTCTTCCAGCCGCTGGCCGGGTCGTAAGGGAACGGAGGATCCCATTTTATGTTGTCTATCTTGTGCAGATCTTTATGGGACATTTCCTGCAACAGGTCACAATGTTAATGTTTAGACGTGAGAATACCAGTTAGACCTGCCAATAAAAATCAAATCACACACAGGTTGACATTTATAGGAGAGACCTTTAGTTTGATGGGGAGATGTTTGAATTTCATGCTGCGAGCTGATGGAGGTTCTTACCTTCCTGGGGGTGACGGTGCATAGGATATTGATGATGCTGTTGGACTTCTCCTGTCCCTCTTGGGGATTCTTCTTGCGAAACAGGCGACTGCTGCCAGAGAGAGAGAGGGCAAAACCACGTTACCATCAACTCTTTACCATGGATTCGGTGTCTGCTGTTCAGTTGACTTCCCAATGCAGTATCAACAAGGAATATTTCCTGTTTATAGGAATACAGTCTTTGCTGTACTGAGTTGCATTTCAAAATTCAAGGTCTGACATTTATTTCTCTGTTTTTCCCCCTTTTTTACATAGTAATGACACACACTGAATATTGTACCACTGCCAGAGTTCAATTTTCACAGCAGATTTATGACTTTGAATCATGATTTGTGTCTAATGTCTTAACATGAGCCCCTTCCTTTGTCCTCATTCCATCAATGCCAGCCATTTAAATGATAAGAACAATAAGGTCTTGTGTTCCTAATGGCGAGGATATATGCATAGGAAAATCAGCATTCAATGTCCCCCTTTGTGTTGCGTGACCCTGATCTGTTACCATTAGTGTTACATCATTATGAAGAAGCTCTCTCACTGCAATGATAAGGCTGAGGGACTGCTTTTACAATCCCAGCCTGTAGTTTATCTGCTTATCTCCCCATTTGTGTGCCAGTGTCCTCGGTGCAACAACGCAGGCTTTTGTTTGAACGCTGGGAGTCGGGGTCCGTCTAATCAGGAAGTCCACGTCCGGCAACAGTCATTGATTAGTGTTTGGCGAGTGATGCCATTTGACTACATCCGTGTTTCACAATGTATTGCACACAGAAACATATATGAAAACCGTGCACACTGATGCAATCTGCATTTGCAAAGTGAAAGAGGAATGTAGATAATAGACGGGTAGTGAATTTGCACACCCAACATTCTCCAAGTCACCACTATTCACTCCTCTTCTCTGTGGGGAATACCTGAGCCTGAGCCGCATTCACCAACACAAAGAGTTAACTGGGTGCACAGGAAACTGGAACACTGAATGTATTGTGCACGCTGACCCATCGATCCAACTTGGAAGGTGTGTCAGTGTTGAGCATGAGCCGTCGGGTTATCTGAGGGTGGCCCTGCTTCTGTTTTAATTAGAAAAGAGCTACACGGCACATTTGACAAAACCAGACCGTGAGTCATCATCCAGCACTGGGGAGAAGACTGGTGCAGAGGCTAATTAGAATCAGATGTGGTGGTCCAGCAGAGTGGGCTGTATCAATAACATGCCCGGGCATCTTATCCTGGAAGATTAAAGAAAACCAGATCGAATAACAAGTAAATCCCACTGATGTCTTTCAGCTCCTGTAGTCACGTTCAAAGTCTTCAAATCAGACCATTACAAGCCATTAACCTACATACCAGGTATCATAAACCAGATACAATTATTATTAGCTTTTAACTAGAATTGCTCACATGTGATCCCTGATCATGAATGGGGTCGGGCTCTGATTTTGGAGGGAAACCAGATTCACTGACAGCTGGCAGATTATCTTCACAGAGATGTAAAGAGGAGGCAAATGGTAACTGGATCATTGACACCGTTGGCCAGACGAGCGCTGCTCAGGCACGACTCCGGGACTATCCTGTATTACGATATGATCCTCATCCCGGCGTCACAAAATTCACAACCTCTGTTCCACCCCACGGCTCAAACCCTGAGAAATACCGAGAACTCCTTCCAGCTGAACCTCAAGTGTTTATAAATAACAAACGGCAGCCGAGGCAACGGCACACCGACATGCCTGCAGTAAGAACACCTGGACGAGTTTGTTTTTATCTTACCTGTTTCTGCGTATGAAGCTTTTGCTGGAGAATCTGAAGTTGTGCTGGGGGACACATGACATGCTGCTCCCCATGCTGCCGAGCTCTGTGGGGCTTTGTGCTGCTCTGAGGAGAAACTTTTCTTCTTGTGTGATGGATGAGTGTAATCCAAGAGTGCCGTGTGCTCCCTGTTGCAGTTAGATTTGTACTGAGGCAGAAGTGGGCCGGGTGAGGGCTGTATAGTCAGACCGGTGAGTGTGTGTGTGTCTGCGTAAGAGGGGTGGAGTTTGCTGCTGTGTCACAGACTGTGTGTGTGTGTGTGTGTGTGTGTGTGTGTGTGTGTGTGTGTGTGTGGGTGTGTGGGTGGGTGTGAATAACCAATGGAGACGCCTTCTCAGAGTGGCCACTGTCTGTTAAATCAATCCCAACAACAAAGATGGGGGGGTTCGGGGAGAAGTGTGCCATTTCACACCTTCCAGGAGCCAAATGGAGCTCATTGTTGGGTCACTGCTGCAATGATTGGTTTCTAAACACACTAGTTGGTGTGTGTTAATCAAGGGGAAGATGGGAGCCTCCACCAACATGCCCAGGCATGAAAAATGCCTGCACATTTATTATTGTCCCGCAACATATCAGTGTCATTTTGAAACTGAAATATCTGGGAAATCTTGTATTGCGTTGTTGTTTTTGTTCCACTTATTTTAAATGGAAACTCACTATAAATGTTAAAAAACGGACAGAGCATCACTGTGTTAATTTAACTGAGGAGGTAAATGTATCAGATATCACATTGTCTTCGAACTAGATGTCTTTACTTTATGGAATATTTCCTTTAACCTTTCGTCTGCCAGCGGGATGGGAAGGGTGGATAGTTTAAACAGGACATTTGTGTATTCAAAGGCTCTAATTTTCATAATGCAAGAGGTGCATGCAAACACATCTTGTTTGCATACAACTCTTGTTCTGAAAGGAGTTTGTTCCTAAATGAGATATCCACCACCATAAAAGCTAATAAAGTCTAAATTGACTTTGAGTATATGTTTTAGTTGTTAAAAACAGATTTTCTTCCTCTCTATTTACATATTCTTTTGATGTAACAGTGAATATCATGTGACGTTAATCCTCCAACATAATCCAATTAGCCCTTTTTTATGTTGCAACACCCATAACTCACGTTAGAAAGCATATAATTTTCCATGGATAGCGTCAAGTGGTTTTATCAAATCAGACGGAGGAGTCAAACACTCTCGTATTAATGAGGTCATTGTCTGAGCTGTTCATGAAACGTGTGCTGCTCGCTTTTAGGTAATGCCAACCTGTTCAGCCGGATCGTTAAGACGGATGCACCTGAGGCTGCATCAAGTCATCGCTTGTTTAAACCAACTGTCGTAGTCACCTTCCAGTCCTTCATACACTCTTATTGTTGTCTATGGGCCACAGAGCAACAAGGTAATTTAATCAGTGAAGCTACAGATTGAATTGCATACGGGGTAAGCAAATCTAAAGCATCTCTGTAAGAGACTGACAAGATATAAAGGTAATCAAAGATAATTACTTTTATCACATCAGTAGATGAAGTGAAGATAAATATTTTTTTTTCTCACCTCCATTAGGTTAATGTCTGCCTCTCACGTGATTTTGTGGTTTTGTATTACAGCGTAGATACAGTAGTGAGTAACACATGAAGATGCGCTCCTTCTGTGTGTGTGTTATCATCCAGGCTTCTCCTTGCTGTGTTTACATAGCACCCTAGACGCGTGGGAAGAAAGAAAAGAACAACTTCATGATGAGATTGAAGGGTACAAACAATAGGTGAACTATTTATAAATGACTGTCACTGCATTTCATTAACAAAGTCACCAAGAAAATTAAACCAGGGTCAAATAAATACACCAGGGAGAAGATGGCAAATCGTGATTTCTCAGAAACAAAAGTGAAGTTAATTAGAACTGATGACTATGAGATCCATACATCATCAAGGAAGTTTCCATGTTTAGTAACACTGAGGGTTTCATTTTAAAGAATATGTTGAATGTTGATTGACGTCTACTTTCCAACTCTGGGTGAATTCTCCACATCAGTGTTTTGCTGGTAGTTTGATCGTTTGACAGTAATCTGATCATTTTACTGATTGGAATCAATGTGGAATTATGTAGTAATTTCTTATAATGTGAAAGCGCATTTATAGCCTGGTTGTGCATCATGGAAAAGCATGAAGATGAACGTGATAATACACGCAGCCAGCACGGTGACTCACCTCTCTGTTGCAGTATCAGGAAGGTGGCCAACTGGGAAAAACAACCTGGGATTTTCTACTCTGAGGACAATCCAGTCTTACCTAAAGGTCTTAATTATCAGGTGGGATTCATTTATTGGTTTAGGATCATCAGCTTCCAAACTCTAGCTATAAATCTCCCCAAAAAATACAATCAAATATCAGCTCTCACCTTAAACCTAATGACCTAGATAGGTCTTTATTTGTATTCTTCACACACAGCTACTTCCATCGTTTTTTGCGTATACATCCAGGTGAAAGACCACGGATACAACTTTTCCCATTTTATTGGGAAAAGTCTATATGACAGACCTTTGTTTTCCCCTAGTTTGGAACGGCTTTTGTTGGTCGGACAGCATCTGTTGTATTGAGTATGGATTGTATGGAGTAGCTTGTTTCAAGCAACTATTACAGGACTCTAATGTGCCCGTCGATAGATAACTCACTTTGTGAATACGTTTAGATCACTACTGTAGATGACATTCCTGCCGTTTTGGGTCACATTGCTCAACGGGAAGGGGGAAATACCGGGTGACTTGCCAAAAGCAACACTATATCTAGAAAGACAAACAGTCCATTCATTTTTCCCCACTCCATTTCCTGAATGAGCTGTTTCCTAACAATAACCCACATAGTTTCCCATTAAAAAAAGACTTTATTACATAGTATGTTTCAGTTGTCCAGTCTGTGCCCACCACAGTTATGTGTGGAATCGAGCCCCTTTCTGCTCATATCAAACGTGAGATTGGAGCTATACTGAATGCAAGTTTTCCATTAGTTGTTCAAAAGAAGAGATGCCATCTTCGCCTCCACGTGTGGTGGGTTGAACTTTGGCTCTCCCCGAGAAGTCACTCGCTTGTGTTTGTTCAGACTCAGCGGGTGAGAGCCGCGGTGCTAAAGTCACACCTCAGGCCACTAAAACGGAGTCTGGATACGAAGCCCCCAACAGCAAGTGTCCAACAGAGAATCCGACGTGCCGAAGTTCTCACACAGGACCACCATAAAGGAATCTTAATTGGACCCCGGCCCTCTTTTGAAGGCAAGATCAGTCAAAGTCAGATTTAAACTTATTTATTTTAAACTTCTCAATTCAGTAAATTCCTGTTTGTTTTTGTCAGACCACAAGTTTATCTGATTATAGTCACAAATATAAGATTGTTTTAATTTTCAAAATCAAATTTGAGTTTGCACAAGTTAATCTCGTCAGTTTCACCTCCATGGAAATCAACAGAGGATAACAACGTCAGCATGAGTCAGGGATGTTTTGTGAAAGGGTGTTTTGGAAAACGTCACTATTTCCTTGGAAAGCTTGGTGAAAAAAGAAAGAAATTGAGCCGACCTGTATTCTAAACTATCAACATATATTGTAGGAATGTATAAAATACATTTTGGTAAATAAGTCCAACTAATGGACACCGGTAAAACCACCATGATTCCTTTTTTTGGGTCTTTGTGCTCAAGCAGGGCAAGAGTACAACCAAACCGATGGAGTGCTGAGAGCCGCTCAAAAGTAACGCTGCTATCTTATAATCCTGTGTGTAGTTTACGTTACTTGTCTTTGTGCTGACTGACAACAAGAGGCTGATCAGTCCGTGTGTGTTTTGGTTGTTTTATTTATTGAATTAAATCCTTAGAATATAGGATTGCCCTTTTAAATAACTTACTTGTGTCACTTCCCTTTGAAATGTGATCTGCGGTGTTTGCTACTTGGGCTATTGTGCTGTAACACATTTCTGTTATTTTGTCCATCTACTGTAGGTCTGTTGTTCTTGTCCTTGCTTCCACATTATTTCTACTCTGAACAGGAGCTGAACAGTCTCATGAATAGTTTTGACGGGGTTGACAGATTTTCCATTTCGGGCCCAATCTTATCTTAAGTGGCTGAGTGTTTGGCCTCTCACAGTGGGTGGAGTGGTCCAGTTGACACTTGGGTTCTTCCAGAGAGGGCGACAGCATCTCTGTGACCTGATAAGGACTGTGCAGCAGAGGCTGACACCAGGGGTAAGAGGAGCAGCCACAGTGGCAGGAATGCTGGGACGACCGAGAGAGTGACCACCCACCCACCATCCCCCTAGATCAGTAACTCCTGTAGTGAGTAGTCCATGCACACCTTTAAATCCTAACACATACTCACATGTATTCAAGTGATCCCATACATGTTAATAATGGGCCATGTGAATGGACTTCTTTTTTTTTAAGAATTCCTGTGATTGTTTGTCTGCTGTAAGAGAAAAAAAATGAGCACATCATTGCCCAAAATGTCACACTCATCTGCTTTAGTTTTCTGAAAATGTTCATCTGCCAAATGTTAATACAAACATCTGACACTATGTAAGTTGAGTCTCATAAGTTTTCAGTCTCTGCAACCATGCTTTTTGTTTTGTTTCTGCAGTCAAACACCTGGAGTTTAGCAAGTACTGTTAAATGTTTGTGGGCGTATTTTCCCCCATTTCTCCCATTTAAACTGTAGGTGGTTTGCATTTTGTGTGTCTGGCCTGTGTTTCGGGAGAGCGGGAGTTGATAGGTTTGAGTGTGTGCGGAGGCAGCCACAGGTGTGAATGCCATGTGACTGAGGTCAAGAAGGGTAAAGTGAGAGTGTTCAGCTGTCTGCTTAGATCACGATGAAAGAGGAGAATGTTGGGAAGGTACCAAGCAACAGTGTGTAGTGAGCCTAGCAACATACGGCGCAAGCAACACAACCTTCAGCGTGTGTATGTGTATGTTTTCATTGGGAGCGTTTTAGCCACTTGACACATAGTAAGTACAGTGAAACACTTCTGCAGATACAGGAATAAAACGGCAGGATACGTTCTATATTTGCATACATTTGTTCAAACCTCCTTGAAGCAGTTATCACATCTGAAAACATCTTTATTTCATGTTTTAACAGTATATTGCTCCATTTCTCAATAGTGCAAAATTTAACATTTTAAAGTTCCTCATAAATAACAAACATAATAAATTATTATTACCACATTTAACAAAAAAAAAATGAAGCTACAGTCACATTGGAATTGCACAGATGGATTTAAGATGAACATTTTTTTTGTATTTACATTTCAAATCAGCAGAATGGAGGCCAAAGTATTTTGTGGTTTAGTGTGCCCTTCTCTTGTGACTCACAGCGACTTTACAGAATGACAGCATCTCCATGAGACCATCGCAGCCACTATTCTACTGGGTCCGCTCTGACAAATGAAAAGTAAACTTGATAGATAAAACAGAACTGGATCTGCAAAATCCTTCCAAAAAAAAGGAAAAAATAAAAGGCAACTTCTCAGAAGTTTGGAATAGTATCACTGCGCTACACGTGATCTGAACTGAACTCTGGTATTAACTGCATCAAGAAGACTCACAGTAATCCATTTGCTTTAGACGATGCAAGTTCAGTGGCCAGATCACCCACCACACGTCCTGTATGTCCGTTTGCAGTTAAATATACAGTTGTTCCTAGTTTCAACAATGAGGTAATATAACAAGACACCACACTTGATTATGTATGGAAGGAGATATGACAGCACCTAGTGTCAACAGCTTTTCTCATTAGTGTCAAGTGTTGGTATGCAGTAGGTTAAACCAGTACTTGCTGCTTTAATGCCATATTAAACTTGTCATGTGTCCAATGGTTATAGCCACCTTCATGTCCACTTAAAAATGATAAATAAGTAGGATTGAAGACAGCATAGTGTTGTTTCATTGACTGGTCAATAAGGTTTGCAAGCAACAAATCGTTTTTTCACAAACGTAGGACATAAGGAACAGTTTCATGTGAGTTCATGCTTGTGGCAGTGGACAAACATTAAAGAAATGTAAATGAAAATGCTGCATTTCAAAATGCAACAAGCTGTCCTCTTAACCAGGACAAACTCCAAATGCACGCAAACTAAACAACTACCTCCCTCACTCTTTGACATTCTCTTTGTCATTTCCATTGCCGAAATGCACATCACACACCTAAATATATATATATATATATATTAAAAACGCTCTTAAATAGGCATAAGTCTGATCTTTTTCCTTCCTTTAAAAGACAATATATTAGAATTCTTCACATTTTTATAAATACATATAGTTCAACATAACTCTCTTCTCTATTTTATAAAAAAAAAAATATTCAAACTCCTAGACAGTTCTGGAGGCCCTGACTTGTCTCTGTTGTCTGTGTCCATGCCGTCCTGCAGTGTGGGAAAGGTTTATAACATTGCATGTTACTGCCACCTAGTGTAGCATAGCAGCACTACGACTTTTTCCCCCTCCTTTTGGGAGTCAGTGCCAATAAGTGAACATGCATGGTATACCAATTCAAAAGCTACATTCCAAAAGGTAATATCATTCAGTTTCTCGTTTTCTTTTTTTTTTTCTTCTTGTTTACATCAGTGCAGAAAATCCTGACTTCAAAAGCAAAATCTTGCAGAGGACAACATCAAACCAAAAACAAATACATTACACATGACAGAATTAAGTGTCCACCACATTTCATGATGAGTGTGTCAAACAAACACTGGAGTGTGTGTGTGTGTGTGTGTGTGTGTGTGTGTGTGTGTGGGGGGGGGGGGGGGGTGCTCAAGGAAAGATCAGTCAATGTTATCACAACCGGGAACATCTTAGTACTCTTGGTGAGAGTGGAAGCTGGTATCTGCATGGTGGAGCAGTACAGTTGAGTTTCAGCCATCCAGACCAGATACAGTAAAGCCCAGAATTTGGAGCAAACTTGGTAAAGAACAACCAGATTGGCATGGCCATAACATTTTTTGGATCTTTTATGAATCAGTCATCGCTAATTGTTCATGAAGATTAATAGTTAGATCTTTCGTCCCTTCATCAGGATGCTGCACGTTAAATGTTTTTTGTACTATGTTACATTTTTTTAAATCACGGTTGGCAACCTTTACCAAGAGTGCCAGTGATTCTGTCAGGTACTGTATATTAACAAAGCCTTCACCACACCTTCCACTCCTCCATCCGTTTACCTGTCCACTCCCGTCCTCCTCCCCGTCTCAAACCGAGCAGTTGCGTCGCTTCCCAGAGCCAGTCTGGGCTGTAGCAGCGGAGGCTGAGGTCAGCCAAGCGGCGACCCCGTGTCAAAGGCTAGTGGAGGAAACTGAGAGAGTAGGTGAGGAAGGTGGTGGGAAGTTCAGCAGCTCCAACACGGCCACGCCCACGCTGCTGCGGCGGGTGAACATGCAGGAGGCCGCGACCCATTTGTTGCTGCGTGGGTTGTACTTCTCGATGGAGTTGAGACTGGAGCTGCCGTCGTTACCTCCCACTGCATACAACCAGCCATCCATAGCCACCAAGTCATGGGTGCTCCTGGGAGGAGACGTGAAATATAAATCATCATATGTATTGTATGAGTCATACTTTTTAATATGCATTAGGATTCATTTATGTAGCTCTTTGATGGCAGAAAAAGATGCTCTCTTTATTGTCAAAGAGGATTTAGTCTGAAACAGAGTAGTTTTTCATTTATTGCCACAATAAAGTGAGATTATTCTGGCCAAGAAAGTGATTCTAAAACAAATTGTTTAGACGAGTGATTGATTGGTGGTCAATACAGCATGATGTCTTAGACTGTGCAAATGGAGTCGCTCGGTAACTGGATCAGAAAGGCGTCCCACCGCTGATAACACATGGGTTATTCATGGAGCTGGATAGTCGACTGTTGTCAGGTTTCCCCGCTCCTCCACTATACGGACTCACATGTCGAGGGGCCTGGGGAACAAGTGGATCTGCTGACGTGTCCCCTCATGCAGGACTGCTACATCCCTAAATCTCCCTCCCTGATGCCGATCTCAGATCCATACAATGCTGTGTGTGGACGACTACCCGCAGCACCAGTTTCGTCCTCTAAGACATAAAAAAGAGCCGACTGTTGTGGAAAATAGGTCATTTGATGTTTATGCTGTAAGAAGGTTTAGGCATTGAGGAAGACTTCCAAATGCCCCAAATCCTGCATCTTGAAAAGATATGATTTTCCACAGAGAAACAGGGGGACAGTTTTCACAAGCTCCATACAACAGTTTTGATCTTTAGATTTTCAATGAGAGATTTGTTCTTTTATTTAGTTTAAGGCAAAACTAGGGGTTCAACGTGTTTCTAAAAATCAGACACATTGGTCCCGTTGTTTGCATTGTTAGCGCTGTTAACCCCATAAGCTGAGAGCCGTTGGCTCAGCCGTCTCCATGTTGACAGCCATCGAGAGGCAATAGATATGTTCTGAATTTTGTGTTTAGAACCTTTATTGCATTTGGTGAATGTATTGTTTAATTCAATTTGATTTTTCCTCAGATATGTTCCCTTAGTGGAAATTGGTAGAAAGAATCACTTTAAATTTTGCAATACCATGATATAATACTGTCTCTGCAGCCCTAAGTTAACGGCATCTCTACCTTCATGATATTATAGGAAAGAATAAATTTGTCTGCAAGCTGCTTCCTTATTTGCTCCGATGGCTCTCCTCACACGCAGTTCCTCTCTTTCACGTTGAAAGTGAGTTATATTATTAGACCGTTACAAATTTTGTGTTGATAGATTGGTTGATTTAACTTCTGACTGTTTGGGAAAAAATGACTGTTTCCCTAGATCTGGATGCTACTATTCTATTTCAATAACACAATTTCTGGTTGCAGGCTCACCTGCGTATGTTCATGGGGGCCACTCCCTCCCAGGTGTTGGACTTGGGGTTGAACCGCTCCACAGAGTTCAGGCAGCTGGTGCCATCGTTGCCCCCTGCCACATACAGCATGCCGTCCAGCACGGCCACCCCGGCGCTGCTGCGACGACTCAGCATGTTGGCAATCGCTATCCATGTGTTGCTCTGTTCATTACATCAAGAGACTGAGCATTGGTCACATGTTCATGGATAAGACAGCGGCTGGTTTTGTCTCCACATTCAGTTGATCCTTGCAACAGACGAGTTGATGATAAATTGAACACGCGAGTTACCTGTGGGTCATATTTCTCCACTGTTGCGAGATGTGACGAGCTGTCATAACCTCCCACTGCATACAAGCTGCCATCTGGACGGGAAAAGGGAGTAAACGCTCAGAATGTAAATATTAGCAGTCGAATACCAAGTTGGCAACTCCTTCCTGATTCCAGACATTAAAATGCAGTGAAACACAAACACACAGCAGAACAGCACGGTGACGGTTTTGTGTTTTCTGGCATGCTCCTACCCAGAGTTGCTACTCGGACATATCTCCTACGGGTGCTCATGGCAGCAATCGAGGTCCATGTACTGGTTAGGGGGTCGTAACGCTCTGCACTGAAAGAAGAGCCAAAGACTTTGTAGTATCCAGTATAACGACACTGAAAGGCTGCCCTATTTAAATAAACTGTCTTTGAGACCTAACCTGGAAAACAGCACCAAGACGAGCAAAAAGAAAAGAAAATGTAGCTTAAAAGTATCTGAATATTATCACCAAAAAGTCATTCGGTCCGTACCTATTGAGGCAGGAGGCTCCATCGTAGCCTCCAGCAGCGTACAGCAGGCCGTGCAGGACCGCTACACCCAAACAGCTCCTCCGTGTGCCCATGGAAACCTCAGGTTGCCAGGAGTTAGTGATGGGGTCGTAGGACTCCACGGTTGCGAGGTCTGAGGTGCCATCATACCTAAGAATAGAAATTAATCAGAAAAGATTCATGTGGAAGCCTTAGATTTAAAAAAATGCAATAATGGCGATGGAGAAAGAGTCAAGTTACAGAGACATCTGTGTTGAGGAAAGCCCTTAATAGCTTATCAGGAGCACACGGATGAAGCCGTTTATGCATCATCACTCAGGATTATTTGACATGGAAACCATCCACATGGTCGCCTGCCAAAGCGTCTGGTTTAGCTCACATCATTCAATGTAGTGTTTGAGTAGGAGATGAGACGGTGGGTTAACTAGTTTTGGGTCAAAGGTCAAAGCTGTAGTTGTCATCACTCACCCTCCAACGGCATAAAGTCTGTTGCCAATGGCCGCCACGCCCACCCGTGCCCGCCGAGTGGACATGGACGCCACCATGTGCCAGCGATCCGTCCTGGTGTCGTAAGCTTCACAGTCTCCGTGGATGGCAAACAGGCTGCCGCCCCCTGCAGGCACACACAAGAACAATATGGTGAAAAAAAAATGCGTTGCCGTCTTTATTATCCTGATATACTGTTTGAATAAGTACTTTTAAACTTTTTAAGTGACGTTGATTGTAGATTTCATTCAACTTTAACAGTCAAAGGAGTTCAAAAAAAGTTTCACTGAACTGTACTTTAGCTGTAAAATTAGAAAGTTTGTGGCCTCGGTTGCCATGTTGGATACAGTCTATATCTATGACATTACATAACGCTTGCTTTTAAGGACAATTATTCCTTGTTTAGCTTAACGTTAGTTGCGTTGTTTGCCTCCCGGCAAGAGATTCCGTGTGCATGAGGCAGACAGTTGCTACTGCTTGTTGCCCACACTCGCATATTAATTTTCATACACAAATATTACAATATATTATTTTTGTACAGATTATTTGACTCATGTTCTACTATCACAATATGGTAATCAAAACAAAAATCTATCCATTCTATCTCTTCATTTCCTATAGAGGAAATGAAGAGATGGAATGGAGTTGGCAGGAACAAAGCAGTGAATCAGAGAAATTAAACATTTTTTTCTGATTGTTTAGGTCGATTACATTCTAAAGCAAACGCACACTACACCAGTAGTGATGCTACTGTGATGATTGAGAGGGATTCTTTTTGTACGAGTCCATACATTGTTTTTGGGGAAATGCTGCAAAATATTTAAACAATTATACAGTACTTTAAAAATCCCAGATTCCTGTCTGATATAATCATCAGAGTTTTGTTTCCCCCTAGTTGTAAGAATGCCAATGTTTGCAGTGACATTTATTAATGTGTGGACTAAGTGTACCCTAGTGGGTACCTTCAGGGACACACTGACCAACGGCGAAGAGAACAGGGCTGGCGCCCTCACAGCGTCGTGGACGCGTCCGGCTGTTGCTGAGGACTCCCCTCTGCTCAGGCATCAGGTGGTACTTGAGAGCCTCGATCAGGAGGTCCTTGCACTCCGAGTGGTGTCGCACCAGCAGCTCTGTATCCACGTTGCTCATCAGAAAGTCTCGCCTCAGCAGGGGCAGCCGCACACATTTCATCAGCTACCAGGAGCAGAGAGATGGTGGGTCAGGCTCAAGAGACGGGGAATGGAGGTGTTTTTTATATAGTATATTAAATCTAAATGAGAAACCAGATAAGTAAGAAAGTCTTACCCATGGTACATGTTGCCTGCGTCCATCTATATCGTGTTTCACCCAGCTCAACACGGCCCGGTACACTTCCTCTTCAGACGGCACGTTGAGATTGTCACTGGAGATCAAATCCAGGACCTCGATGGACAAAGACAAAGCAGAGGGGCAGAGACATTTTTTTTTATCATTTTTATCATCACAGAGCAACATCCTCAAATTCAAACTTGTAGTGCATTTTAATTGAACTGTGACCATCGGAAAAGCACTTGAAGGAAAAAGAAGCGGTGACATTAAAATCTCCCTGACCAAAAACATACAGACACACAGGAAGGAAATTGCTGCAGAAAGCATGATTTCCTGCACTTTGTAGCTAGTCGAAAAGCATCACTCAATTCAAAACAGGTACATTTTAACATTCACGCATATATGCTTCTGTTATATTAGGGTCAGGATGTGCGTAGTAGTGCTGTGATATACTGTATGTAAGTTACGACTACGTGTGTGTGTGTGTGTGGGGGGGTGGCACAACGAGTGCTGCAGTCAGGCTGGCACTGCTCTCAGATCAACCCAAAGCTGGCAGCGCTGGGTGGGGCCAGAGTGGCCAGCTGCAGCAGCTGTCCTGGCCGGCTCGGGGCAACAGAGTAAGCAGCCTCCCAGGAACGGCCTGCACTAATCCACAGTCACAAAGAAATACTGCCACTGCTACTGCCCCGCGCTGCAGTCTCCCTTACCTCTACATGTGCTGTGTCACATTAACTCCAACAAGTGTGTGTGTGTGTGTGTGTGTGTGTGTGTGTGTGTGTGTGTGTGTGTGTGTGTGTGTGTGTGTGTGTGTGTGTGTGTGTGTGTGTGTGTGTGTGTGTGTGTGTGTCCTTGTAGTACGGCAGCAGGAATGAGGGATGTCTGAATGGGTTTTGGCTGCGTCAAGATGCTCAGGATGGCATTACATTGTCTTGGTAATATAGTATCATGCGTGGGATGCTCCATCAGAGAAGCATCACCGAACCAGACTTGTCACAACCCTGCCATGCCTCACCACTTCCTTCACAGAACATGGAAAGAAATATGGAGCGTATTTCACAGCTCTGTGAGCTCAGAATCCTTTAGAGCAGCCAGTGCATAAATCTAGATCCCATGCAGATTTATGACAGACACAAAACAGCTGCAGACAGAGTGGGACGGGGAGCCAGAGGAAATAAAGAGCCAGAAGAAGAGGAAACAAAGAAAAGAAAATGGTCTATTTTTAATCTGCCTTTTATGTAGCTTAACTTTCACTGTTTTAATGGACAGTGCCCACACACACTCCTATTGCAGATTCAGTCTCAGGGCTTTTGAGTGATGGTGTTTTACTCTCGCGGAGCACGATCTCTTTAGTGCAGTGGGGATCGTTCCTTAGAGCGGCGAGAAGATAATCGGAAAGTGATGCTTTTCACTGCAACTTTAATTCATTGCCATGAATGAATTAAGGCTGAACAGGGCATTGTTGTTTTAAACACACACCATTTCATCCAGGAGATGATGCAGTTCTTTTATTGAGGCGTTAACACAAACCGCTCCTACACCTGACTGGAGTAACCTGTTCCCCTGATGGGCTTTCAGATGCTGACTGATATCTTGTGGCTAATATGAAGAACAAAAAAAGCAAAAAAATATATATAAGAAGTGACAAAAGTTTAAAATTGGCCTGGGCAATATGGCCAAAGATCTTCTATCTCAATGTTTTCTGGTAATTCAATAAATAGTCTACACGTAGAACCACATGGTTTTGTATACTTGTATACTGTGTGAATCAAATGCTCGACAAATGGAAACTCCTCCTCATTTAATTAAGAACTTAAATGGAAATTTGAGATTGTATGTGCCTGTAATTTATCAATTTAGACAACACAATCGTGTATAACAACATGATTTAATAACATAACTTCATCATTTAAAGCTGATAAATGAACATATTGAATTATCACCCAGCCCTAATTAAAATGAGAACATTTCAAACATTACCAAATTGAGTTTATATGTGACATTTCATTACTTCTTTGACCATTTAGGAATATTCACATAAACAGTGGTGTTTTGATGCTTCATAAATCATAAACCTGTTAAACTTCCATTGACATAAGACTTCTAAATTAATTTTGCAGCTACAGCGAGTCCCAGTCCCAGGTGTTGGATTAGGTTGGACCTTGCTTGTTTTAAGCCTGCATTGTTTCTTTAACCTAAATTTAACTAGCATAGTCTCTCTGCTAAATGCACATTCACACCCTTGACTGGTAATCTAACTAACACATGTTCGATCCAAAAAAAGAAAGCCTCCTTGATACCGCCGAGAAGTAAGCAATGCTGTTAGCTGCATACCAGCAGCTGTGGAAAATGTCACTGGCTTCGCCTAATTAACACTTCCAGGACAGGAAGCAGAGCGTTGCCACTGCTGAGCACAGCTGATGAATGAATGATGGTTTGGTTAAGTTGGCGTGCCGGATAAAGTGGTCCACGGCAGCACAGTGGAATGACAAAACCACAAGAGACAGTGATTGATGCAGTGAGCTGAGGAGGAAGAGAGGTCTTCCTCACGCATGCCTGCAGACACTTCTGTTGGGGAGCCTCTATGAGAACATACACAGAAATACACTATGCTCATATTAGGAAGGAAAGGGTGATAAACAATGTGCAGGAACTTAATTAAGTCCTTCTTAGTGTAACTCTGTGTTTATCTATGCTGTTTTCTTTGGCACATTTCTAAGCAATTAGTTGAATTCAAGTTGAGTCACACTGTAGCAGCAAGTCAATAACTTTCCGTCATGAATTCATAATTAATGACAGTAATATGACTCCCACCTGTTGTCTCAAAGTAAACAGAGACTGGGCCTGATGAGGAAACCATTTGTCTAATGGGGAGTGGCTTTTTACTCATGTCCCCCATGATGACTGAATATAAAAACACTGCTGAATCGTATACAGTAAGCAAATTACTGAAAAGCTGGGGAAGCAATTGCCAGTCGACAGATCTACAAACGACTGTTTCCCACCTACTTCATTCAAAAGCACCCATTGGCAGAAGACACGGCAGGCGGCAGAAAAAGCATCACCCTTACCTGCTTCAGCGGCAGCAACATGAACTCCTCCGTCTTGGACACCTCCACAAAGTGCTGCAGGACGTACTTGTGGGCTGACTTGAGCAGGTCACTGCAGGAGTGCGTGTCAGCGAAGCCTCGGATACCCAGGCAGTTGGAGGGGTCCAGCTGGCTGAGGAGGAACTTACAGCAGGCGTCCCGCACCCCGTTGAGCTGCAGCAGGCTGGCTGCCGGCAGCAATGTCTAGACAGAATGCAGTTACAGGTGGAATTACACTGTTTGATGAATGGGGGCCTGTTTGATGAATGGGGTCACATTTACAATCTAAATCTTCTACCCTACCTGCACGTTGCCTTCCCCGACCACTATCTCTGCCGTGTAGGCATACTGGACCAGCTGCTCCAAGGCCTGACAGTCGATGTCATGAAGGGTCACATGGGTCTGCCGACTCTCTGACATCTCATCTGCATAACCGCACAAAATGACAGCGGTTCCATTTTTCCTGTGAGTTATAACCAGTGAAACGCTGATATAATCGCCTCCCTGTCCAATCCTGCCGACACGTGGCAGTTCCTAATGCATGCAGCGCCGCAGAGCTTCATCTGTTTCAGTCCATTTCCAGCAAAAATGTTGATGTGGATGAGAAAAGGGTAGCAGCCGAGTCCCAGAGTCAGACAACTGACTGACTATCTGGAGGCACATTGTACCCTCACAAAAGGTCGAGAGGAAATGCGAGACACACACGCACCAGACCTGACCACCAGTGCCCCAGACAGGAAGAGAGGGAAGGAAGCCATGATGCTGAAAGCATTCACTGCACACGCGAGTTGTTGTGTTATCAAACTGAGCAACAGAGACAATTGATGCACAGTTTGATGTCAGAGCTTAAAGTGTCGGAGGCATTAAGCGTGCTGGGCTTCATGGATTTCGGAGATAACAGCACTAAAGCAAAACAAAGACGGCCGGTGTGTGTCGCCCGATGTGAACTGCACTTACTGGTGAACATGGCGTGGAAGTAGGGGCTGCAGGACGCCAGCACCACTTTGTGCGCCTTGATTTCTTTGTTGGAGACGTGGAGCACGATGTCACACAGCAGGCCACGTTGCCGCATTCTGTTCATCGACACGAAGGAGTCGTGGTAGTGGCGCTTGGAGTTGTGCGAGATGCTGTGGCCGTCGCGGTTCAGCAGCTGCATGCCCCCCTCCATCATGGTGCCTGATGTGGCTGGCTCTTGCCTGGGCCGCACTCTGGGCAACTGAAAAACGCAGAAAACCATGTTCACGTCGGTTAATAACAGTGTCATTAACTTGTGAATATATCTGGCTATTAGAACAAAAATATTTCACCTGCGAGAGCCACGTTGATCTGCCAGGAGGCAGGTGTTATGACAGGTGTCCTGAGCTATCATAGTACCCGACCTGACAGCTCTGACAGGAACCCGAGCATGACAGCGCTTTCAGGACATTTACAGTGTAGTAGGTTGTCTGGCCTGATTCTTTGACATTCAGTGTCATTAAATCGCAATATGACCAAAGAGTGAAGGGATGCACATTGTTACTTAAACTGGTTTCAAATCAATGGCGGCTTGGACAGTCTTGGTTTATCTAATTACAATGAGCCCTGGAAGGGAGTTTAATGGTACCAGAATTAGCTTGGACAAGTGGACGGTGGGAGGAGAGATGGATATATACTCTCATCCTCCTCTCAGACAGAGAACACACTTTAGAAGGATGGATAAACCAATGCAAAATACTGGATATGGTAAACCAGACTAGAAATACATTTGAAACAGACTTCAGGAAGAGAATATTTTCACTCAAATATACTGAACTCATCAGATGGAGAGTTTCCACATCATGTGTTTAAAAAAAAAAAAAATTATATCCTCTAGTTTTCAATTTAATAATATGCTAATATAATTTTTTGTGACAATAACATGCTTATTAGATCAGATCATGCAATGCTCATACACAACAACACACGTTAATTCTGGTAAAGTTTAGTTTCACATGTCTCTCTGGCTAAAAACACGATTCACTGTGTATAAATGCATCATAATTATGTTGTCATCTCTTCAGAGGCACTCTTTCAAATAAACTTTGCATCGCCCCACTGAGGACCATCTCAAATGTCACCACAGCTGCTTGCCAAGTAGCTTGGGGTTCCATTTTCCAAAGGACAATGGACCACAAAAACACACACTGACCATGTTACTCTATGAGGGAACAATCTGCTCTTGTGGCCAAGGGAACGACGTGAGACACAATGCTGCACATTGAGATGTGGACATAGGAGGTTGAGACTGAACACACAAATGTCACACTTCCCCTTGTTCATTCCCGACATGTCTCTTAAAATATTCTCTCCCCTCTTTGGCTTAAAACCTTGGCCGACATCCACTCAGAGAGCTCTTTGACAAACAGGCACAATCTTGCTGGATGCACAAATGCTGCACAGATATCCGTTTTGGACACCTTGAAAGATGTTTCTATTCCTACATCAGTCTCCTTGTGTGCTCTGAAGAGACCCCAACCCCCCGCTCCATCTATTCCGGAGAACAGCTGCTGCAGCAGCAACAGAGAATGGATGTGTCATTTCTTTACCGGTGGTTGTGTTGCGGTTATCCTTGGACGCAGCGTGTCTTCCTCAAAGTGCTGTGAGATAAATCAGCACCTGTCGCAGTCTGATTGGTTTGGAATCAGCACCGGTGTCTGGCTATCTGTCCACATTCTGATTCAAGCATACGAAATATGAAGAAATCCTCTGTTTCGTGCTGTTTGAGGTTGACGTCAATGCAAAAAAAAAAAAAAAAAAAAAAAGCTGCATGAACGCTAACATCGGTTTGTTAAGGTGGAACTGGAGCCGCCGGAGGTGGAAGAAGCGACGCAGTTCATGCCGTTGAAATGAGAAGCCGAAAGGTAGAAATACACAGCAAGTTATTTATTGAACGCAAATCTCAAACGTTTACAATTGATGTTTATTTATTAGTTCACGTCACACACACGCGACCTTAAGCGCCCCCTTTTGTCTGGACAGATTCAGGAAGTGCGTTTGATAAATGATGTAAGCTAGCGCGGGAGGCGGGGGTTTTACCTTGAGGTGTAGCGATTGGCCAGAGTCTGAACCACCGCCCCCCTGCGCCGCCTAGCCCGGTCGCTAAATCAAACGTCTGGACTAAAGCGTAGTGTTCAAGATTGAACAGAGTCCTATATTCCATTCCAGTGTTGAAGGCGACACGTATGTTCAAACTGTGCATTCACCAGTCTAATGGTAAAATACAAATACAGGTCACGGTTTTTAAATCACACTGTTGTTGATGCACTAGCCGGGTTGGCTAACGTTAGCCTTGCCCGACGGAAGAATTAAAAGCCGGACTCACCACCAGCCGTCGTCGGCGTCGATATGACAGCGATGATTCCTTCCTGTTTGTAAGCGCACCCAGCTTTGTGGCCGCCTAACGCAACGGGCTTTACATTAAAAAATAAAAAAACCTCGCTCCGTTGTCCTTCAGCTGCTTGTATCCCGTGAACGCAGCAGATCATTCAATTTAAACTCACGTGCAGCACCAAAACACTGCTCGTTCTTGTACGCGACCGTCCTGACAGTGAAATACTGAGGTTGCCGTGCTCGACAACTTCCTTTTTTTCTTCTTAATTTCGGATTAAATTAAGTGTTGCTAGCGTCACATTTTAACGCTTTAACATATTATCCCACCAACAGTGTTTGATCACACGAGTTACGCTGCTTTTCTTACATTTGCCATATAGTTAAGCAGTTTAACATCCGCGAAACGTAAAACCAACCTTTTCGTTTTTCACCGGTGCATTGTGGGTAACGGGGTTTAGTGTGTCACGTTTTTGATCCAGCATGGCAGGGAAACAGAAAAGGCATGTGGATATGTTTTTGTTTACTATGTGCTGTATATGACGCGTTTTCACAACAAACGAATGTTGTTTGTATACGTTAAAGTGTCGTTTATTTAGTCGGTGTGTTTGCGGGGTTTCAAATAAGCGTTTTAGTGCGAAAGTGTCTTAGCC
Organism: Eutrigla gurnardus; assembly: GCF_963514095.1. Classification (NCBI taxonomy): domain Eukaryota; kingdom Metazoa; phylum Chordata; class Actinopteri; order Perciformes; family Triglidae; genus Eutrigla; species Eutrigla gurnardus. Next base: position 14,883,023 of record NC_139922.1, on the reverse strand, counting down.
AGCCATGCTATCAATGCTAGCTGAGGGGTTCTTATGGTACTCAGCTAGCTTAAAATAAACGCCAGCTACATGTTCAGTCCTTTCTCCTTAATATAAGTAGACTTAAGTTAACGAGCTAAACAACAAAACATTTGAATGGAAGCTGTAACGTTAGACTGACGTTGAACTGTTGTGTTTGTATTGAAGGAAATTGGCGGACCTCTCTGTGGATGAGTTCATGCTCTCAGGTTTTGACTCTGCGAGTGAAGATGAAGGAGAGACCAAACAACAGAATGGACTAAAGAAGAAGAAGGATCTGAAATCTGAAGACTTGACGACGTGAGTCATTTGCTTTTACATGCTGTATCATTGTTGCAGGGTTGTCAGGGCATTTTTAAAAGGCTTTTCCAGACAGGGAAAGCCAGGGATATGATCATTTTTGAGCCAAGTTATGGAATACCAGATATTTTGTTTAGAGCTTGTTTGGATTTTGGTTGCCATTTTTCATACGTTTTATATTTCCCATTCTGTATTTTTCTTTACCTGGTCATTTCACAAGTGTCCCCTATTTTGTGAGTGGTTGTTATGGTAACTTGGTTTTTCAGCGAGTTACCACCAAATAACACAATAAATGTGCACCGTTCAAGCAGGGAAAACTTTAAGTTTTGTTCTTAAAGCAAATAAATCGATGGGTTCATTTACCGTTCATTATAGGTCATTAAAATTCATCTTTTTAGTCAGGAAAAAGCTGGGAATTTGAGATTTGACTTGGAGTGGAACCCTGTTGTTGGGATGGTATTGGTAATAACAATACATAATCCTATCTAGAACAGACAAGAAACTCTCGTTATTGCCTACACAGAGCTGATGGCAAGAAAGGCACAGCCACTCAACACAAGGAGCAGCTGTCGAGGTTGAAGAACAAAGATCCAGAGTTCTACAAGTTTCTGCAAGCAAACGACCAAACACTCCTCAACTTCGACGACACGGACAGCTCCGACGACGATGATGAGAAAAAGTATCACAGATTACCAACGGCACTGGAGGTAGGCCGCCTGCTGGTTTGTTGGTTCATGATGAGTTCCCTTGTGGAAAGAGGAGAGCTTCATACTGTGGTGTTGCTTGTAGGAGGCCAGCTCTGGCGATGACGTCGATGAAGAAGATTCCGAGGGTCCGAAAGCTTCGAAGAAATCCAAGAAAGCAGTGGAGACTGTCAAAGTCACAGACAAAATGATTGCAGACTGGAAAGCTGCCATGAAGAGGGAACCCAACCCTCGTCTCTTCAGAGAGGTCACACAGGCCTTTAAGGCTGCTGTGGCTACAACCAAGGGTGAAGGAGGGGCTCAGTGTCGATACAAAGTGGCTGACAGTTCAGGTGGGGTACCATGTTTCATATGTGTAGTCAAACTGTTACATTTCTTCTACTTCGCTGATACATTAATTTAAAAATACCCATTTATAGCCGCTTCAAATTAAGTGCAGTCAAGATCAAAAGTAAATTAATCTGGTGAGATATTTGATACCAGCTTTCAGTACTTGGCAGATATCAACAACATTACGTCATTACCACAAAAGTATTGAGGTTTGGGACCAAGCCAGTGTGGTGGTGGCGGTGTCACAGTTTTATTCAATGTATTTAATACAGTAAAATAGTGCCTGCTTATTATCAATAATAATCATGAAGTTTGCATGTTTATATTCATTGTTTTTATTTTCAGTAACTTTACTGAAACTTGCCTTAGCAGTGCACATAATATACAAACAGCAGCAACAAATTCCACATAATTCTGAATGTATTGAATTGAGATACTTGAATGAATGATACAATTAAACATCATACACTCTACAAATATGCATAAACATCTCTCCCTGTGCTGTCTGCAGTGTTCAATGCCCTGGTCCTGTTCTGTATCAGAGATGTTTATGTGGCGCTGCAGAGGATGCTCAACCTGAAGCCAGAAAAAGACCAGAAAAAGTAAGAAGAAGCGGATGTCATATTTTCTGAAGTTACCCTCTGTTGATAGTTTTAATGTAGTCGTGGAAAGATGGTTCACTCCTCACCTTTTGTTTCCTCTATTTGTTTTCAGGCTTGTGCTCCCGTCATCTAGTCCAAAGTGGCATAAAAATCAGATCGACATCAAGATGTATCTCAGTGGAGTAGTTCAGGTATTTTGTGCCTCTCCTCTGTCTGTCTCTGCTTTTCGTCCCATGGATTTATGCCTGTTGTATTCTTGTTAGGTAGAAAGGACGAAATACAGTAGATAAAGTACAAAAAAAAAAATCCTTGACGAATAAAATTGTATTTTTAACCAAGCTGTACATGCCATGATATTTCCTTCTCTTGCCCTTCTATGTCCTGTAAACACCCCTTATGTCTGTCTATCTATAAATGTGTGTGTGTGTGTGTGTGTGTATAACATCTCTTTTGCTTCACTCTCCTCCTGTAGCTGTTATCCTGTCTGACCGAGTCTACAGTCATCAGCGCTGTCCTGCGTCACGCCAACCAGCTCGCACCTTATTACCTTTGTCTACCCAAACAGTGTCGTCACCTGGTTAAGGCAAGGCATATGTTTCCATTGGATGGTGTGGAATGCCATCCTCAATTAAATGCTGCCTCATTGTTTCGTGTATTTTTGTTTGCTTATGATCCATCTCACGTCTTTGTGTGCAGCAACTGATGAAGCAGTGGAGTACAGGGGAGGAGACAAGTCGGGTACTTGCCTTCCTGGCCCTCAACAAAATCTGCAGACACAAGCAGGAAACCTATCTTAACCCAATTCTCAAGGTGAGCTAAATGCAGAGTAATACAGGAACAAAGGCGTACACAGCAAACCTGGATGTACAGTCGACTAGAATTTGCTGACAGTAGTTTCTTGAAAGACTTGAGTTAAGAGAGAGTTCATTTTCGTTTGATTTGAAGTTCATTCCAAATGCTTCATACCACACCTAGCTTGTATAACCAGTTATTTTCATCCATCCTGCTTATGATGTTCTTCTTTCCCTGTGCAGCAAATGTACATTTCCTACGTACAAAACTGCAAGTTCACATCTCCCAATGCGCTGCCCATGATCAACTTCATGCAGCGAACTCTAACGGAGATGTACGCCCTGGACACGCAGGCCAGTTACCAGCATGCCTTCATCTACATCCGACAGCTGGCCATTCACCTCAGGAATGCCATGACCATGAAGAAAAAGGTAGTTTTTGACTGTGTGTATGTGCTCAGGGAGATGGTCTGATTTTGTGTTTATGAAAGCTTCTTAGAGTCATACAAAGGCATATTTGCAATGCTCTCCTAGATTACAGCCACACTGACTGTCCTTGTTTTTGCTCTGTAGGAAACGTACCAGTCGGTGTACAACTGGCAGTATATCCACTGCCTCTACCTTTGGTGTCGGGTCCTCAGCACCTTGCATCCCAGTGATGTGCTCCAGCCACTCATCTATCCACTCTGCCAAGTCATAATCGGCACCATGAAGTGAGTATATTGACATGCATTATTTATTATTTTTATTTTTTTAGGTTGTTTTAAACTTTCGTGTAAATGTTGGACTATTATGCCACAAGAATGTGCAAACGGTTTAGGGTGCTGTTATTACGCCTGAATAATCCAAAGCAAGTGTTTATTACGCCCCCACAACCATGTCATAAACAAACATACATGCAAACATAAACATACCCCCCCCCCCCCCAAAAAAAACTTCTGCAAAATCAAATAGCAGCTATTTGAGAGGGTACTTCCTGAATGGCACTTTAAACATATGAATTAGCTTAGTAGCTAGCAGACTTTTCCTTACTCATAGTTGTTCTACACTTTCTCGGTTTAAGTCACTTTATCTCCCAACAGCACAACATTTAGGTTGAATTAAATAGATTGTTATTGTTTTTAAGGCATTTGTAGCATTAAATGTCTGTTGAGTTTGACGTATAAAGTGAGTTAGTATGTGTAGTCCATTAAGTGTTTGTTCTGAACATCCAGATTTGAGAATAAAGGGTCTCTGCTTTGACAAAAAGTATTTGAATGACAGAATGACTGCTGGCAAAAAAGTGATTATTATTATTATTATTATTATTATTATTATTATTATTATTATTATTAATAATAATAATAATAATAATAATAATAAGATTGCAAGATAATGCACAGAGGTTTGCAGTGGTGCTGAAAATCTAGGCATGGAGGGTGTGAGTGAATAATGTTGAACACTGGATATGTCAATATTGAGTAATATGGTGAATATGATGACATAAGATCCATGATGAATAGTACATGAAGCTGTAAAAAGGTCCCAATAAAAAAAAAAGTGTAATCATGTTATTTATCTGTTACGAAGAATGTTTGCATTTATTGTCCAACTGTGAAATACTCTGCTCCAGTAGATATCTTTGCCACTACTCTTTGATAACTAAGAAACGATATTTATTTATATATTTTGTATTCACAGAAAAACTATATATATATATATATATATATATATATATATATATATATATATATATACACACACACACACACACACACACACACTAATTTGTATGAAACCATCACATTGCTGTACATTTTGCCAACAGCAGGTGGAGACATTGACCATGATTTTCTCTCTCTGAACAGACTGGTGCCCACATCGAGATACTACCCTCTGAGGATGCATTGTTGCAGAGCCCTCACGCTGCTATCCAGCAGCACCAACACATTTGTACCGGTGCTGCCTTTCCTCTTGGAGGTAAGGCTTCGTGTCATCTCTGATACCAGCACTCAGTGTTTAGAAATGTGGATCCGACAGAACGAATGCAGCTTGTGTCAAGTTTCCAGCTGTTTAAATAGTTTCTCTCAGCATTACAGTGCACCGAAAGACCTCAAATAGTTTTAAATGATGCAGAAAAAAAACAACAGTCAGTTGGTTGTCTTTGTCTCAAATGGAAACAATGAAAAGATAGATGTGATGAAATGTTCCATCGGTGGTTTGCTGTGGAACACATCGGTGGTGTGTGAGATGCATTTTGGTCTCAACGGCCACAACTGAAGGAGCCCAGGTGGAAACGCATCGAAGCATAAGACTCTGCTTGTATATGAGAGACACCTTTTGTTATCAGACCAATCACAGGTCACCAACTGACAACATTTTCCCTGGGTCAGGTGTGAAGCACGTGACCGTGCGGTGTGTGTTGTGTGTTGTGTGTGTGTGTGTGTGTGTGTGTGTGTGTGCGTGTGTGTCCAAAGCGATAAAGGCTCGGTTGTGGTTTACACTCTGGTCCTAACATGCTGTGCAGACCACATCCTCTCTGCTTATGGCCCACTCCACCTTTCTTTTTTTTTTCTTTTTCTTTTTTCCCCCCCGTACACACACTCGGAAGCCCCCGCCTCCCAACAGCAAACCGTGTTTATTTGTGACGCACGATATTTCCTGTGTTTTTTCTCCTTTTCTGTTCCCCTTGTTAAAGCACTGTTAAAGGCAGGCTGAGGTACGCTGCTACTGTTTTAATTAGAGCAGCAGAAGCAGCCCCTTCCTCCTGTGTGTCTCTGCCTGTGTGTGTTCTCGCATCTCCAAGGGGGGTGTATGATTTGGAGCTTCCTGCTTCGCTGTGTGTGTGTGTGTGTGTGTGTGTGTGTGTGTGTGTGTGTGTGTGTGTGTGTGTGTGTGTGTGTGTGTGTGTGTGTGTGTGTGTGTGTGTGTGTGTGTGTGTGTGTGTGTGTGTGTGTGTGTGTGTGTGTGTCGCACGTCTGTATGTGTGTGTGCACCAGGGTTGGCCCATGCCTCCCCACTTCCCCCTGGCTCCCCCACAGACCGCCACCACATCCTATGTTTGTACAGACAGCACCGGCCAGGAGCGTTGCTCTGCCTCGCACTGAGCACAGTAACGACCACACACACACAAACGCACAGAAATGCACAGAGATACAGCAGTCAGAAATAGCTTGATACACAAGCACAAGACAGAAATTCAATTGTGCATTGTGGGCAGATGTGAAAGCTTAAGCTTGTAGACAAATAGCCCACACATTGGTGAGAATGTACTTTTCGCGGACTAAGATAGAAAGGTGTCTTCTCAGTTACACTGCATGATGTAAAATGAATCGCATAGAATATTTGTGTAATTGAAGGAGACTATCAACAGAGGGCTGTAATGTTACTGAATACTGTACCTAAAGTTGTTCAGTTCCTTATGTTCAACTTAGGAACATGTGAGGTCTCAAGGGAAGAAGAAAATGGAGCTTAATTACATATATTTATATATAACGGCTAACGTGACTGAGTAGCAGCAGGAGCAATATCGAAGCTATGATTAAAAAAAAAGTTATTAGTTATATTGCTTATTACCTACTAACTTCTTTTGCTCAGCTTGACTTTTTTCATGTCCCTCAGTATGGGACGTGTCTTGATTGGGTTTTAGCGACAACAGGTCGATGATGAGTTCTTCCCGTTTTATAATAATGATAGGAAACAATAATAGTAAATACAAATAAGCACAAAAGTAAACAAAGTTACATGTTGCCTTGGGTTCTGTTCTCTGAAGATAGTATGCATTTCACTGTTCCACCAATATAGCAGTTGGGTCGTAGAGTTGAACATTGTCTTTCCTTTTTTATACAGATCCTGCAACAGGTGGACTTCAACAAGAAACCAGGGCGAATGAGCAAGAAACCCATCAACTTTGCAGTCATCCTGAAGCTCAGCAATGTCAACCTTATGGAGAAAGCCTATAAGGTACGTTTTGCTGTGTCGGGCAGATGGGAGGACATATCATTTGGTGTTGCATTGTCCAGTGTGTGCTCCTGATTGTGTCTATGTTTCTGATCCCTCTTGCCCTGAGACGGAGCGGCAGCTGATGAGTTTAGTGGTTCAAGTTAGGGCTGGGCGATATGACCTCAAATCAATATCACGATATATTGAGGAACTCACCTCGATAACGATAAATGAACGATAAGTAACCCCCCCCCCCCCCCCGCGCCTAAAAAAATGCCACTTTAAAGGACTGTGAAACTACACTGTAGTTAAGATTTATATTATTTATTTGGTAGTATAAAATAACAAAGTATTAAAAATACAGTCTCTATAAACAAATTCTAAATACATTTCACATTTGCCACTGGAAAAGTAAACAATGACTTGTGAAAAGGTAATACATTTCACATTTTTCTGATCGACATCGTCCTCGCTGAACCCAAAATGTTGCCAAACGATCTGACGCATTTCTTTTGGGAACGAGGTGCTCTTCCTCCTCGACCAGATTTAAGGTACGTGTCCACAGGGGCGATTTTAAACGCGTGTGGACGCGCCGCTTCCCAGTATTGCACGCTTGGTGGGCTGCCACTAGAGGATGATTGACAGGCGCTCTCCTTTAAACAACACATTTTTGCGAGCGTTCGCGAGCGTTCCCGAGGCGGCGAGTCGAGCCCGGCGCCTCTGATTAGCATAAAGTAGATTCGACTTCAACTTTAGGCAAATGAGGAGCGGCCAACTCGCGGTTACAGAAACATGGTGTATTAATTGTACGGGGTTTAATGGAAAAAAATAGCTCTGAATGAACAACAGCTGAGCAGAAGCGCTTGTCGACCGCCGCGGAGAAATACGCGTCGGGTCTGAACGGGGGGTGCGCGGATCGCTTGCGATTTTCGGCGGCGCGCCGCGGCGCTTCCGCGTCCAGTGTGAACCAGGCGTTACTTCGGCTGCCGCGGCAGCAGCCGCTTCATCGTTTAAACCGGCGGGCTCCATTTTCGTCTCACCCACACTTTCCCTTCTTGTTACAGACTGGATGGGGTGGAGTCACGTGACTGCACACGCTGTATACGTAGTACAGTACAGCCGAGCGTCTTAAAGGGACATGAACATACTGGTAGCCTACCTACACACACAGCCAAACAAGAAAAAAACGACTTTTCTTTTTTTTTTTTTTTTAAACCGAATATACCGACATGGGCAAAATGACGTCGGTTGTCGTCGTAAATTTCGGTATCGGTACATTTTCGGTGTATCGCCCACCCCTAGTTCAAGTATTAGTTAATGTTATTTTCCCCGTCGCTCCCTCTCACTGTGCGTTAGCTGCTTGTGTACATAAGGGGATTGAGGGCAGCAGCGCTTAAAGCCCCTTGTCAGGGTTTGAAACTTGCCCCCCCGTCACCACGCTCAGTACTGCAGCCAAGCGGATTGCAGCACGGCCCTCTGGGATTATCACCCACACTCTGCTCACTAAGGCTATTTCCACTGCTGTCACCTGGGCAGCTGCCACGAACCCCTGCCTCATAGATTCACAGCAGACCTGACTACACAAGCATTGTTTCATGGGCTAGCTGTAACCTGCTACAATTAACCGTGATTTAAAAACATCACGTAGGATAACCTCAATTATAATTTTTAAGTCTTTTATTTGCAGAACCAAAATAATGTGGCCAAAAAAAGCTCCGTTTCTATCTGCTTTGATAATCGTGAAAAATGTGAAACAGTGATATTTCCTCTGACAATAAGAGTGACACCAAAATTTGATATTGTGACACCCCTACTCCGCTGAAAGTATTTGAAACAGTATTGGATTTGCTTTGCTTGTCACTGTTTTTCATTAATGTAGCTAGTAGGTACCTTACTATCTTTTGTAGGAAGGCGTGTTCACATTTTTAATCGCTTCTTCTTACCTCTGATTGCGACTTTAACCGCAAGAAGCAACCACCAGTGGGCACGGTAGACCTGAATCGTCAAACAAATCAGATATGTGGGCAGAGATTCAGAGGTTTGGAATAGGCTTGGCTTGATTAATCAATATATTGTTTGTCAATCTTGCTGTGCTGTTGCATTTTAGGATGGCTTGATTGATCAGCTGTATGACCTGATATTGGAGTACTTCCACACCAATGCCAGCTCCATCGGCTTCCCAGAGCTCGCCCTGCCCACCGTCATTCAGGTAACACAACCTTTAAACTGATCCCGGAATAGGCTGCACTCACAAGTGATCTAGGTCTTGGAAATGAAATGTCCTTGTTTCCCCATATGTACTAGTTCTACGTCTCACACACACACACACACACACACACACACACACACACACACACACACACAGGTGTTGCAGAATTACATTGATTCAGTCTGAATTAATAAGGAAGCAGTGACACTGAACATCATTATTCCAAGTTTAAATCCCCATTGAAAAGATGATCCAGGATCTGTCGGGCTGAATTTGCTCTACTCGGGGATAACGACCACAAACTCTCCTCGGCTGCGCCTGAATGCATCATATGGGCAGACTGGATGTTTTTTTTTTTGTTTTTTTATTTTCAACGTGACTTTTCCTTTCTCATCCCCCCCCCCCATCCCCCTGTCCCTGCAGCTGAAAGCGTTCCTGAAGGAATGCAAAGTGGCCAATTACTGCAAGCCAGTACGCCAGCTGCTGGAAAAGGTACAGGAGAACAGCAGCCACATCACAGGACGGAGACAGAAGGCCGCCTTCGGAGTGGCCGATGCCACCGCAGTGGTGAGTGACTGTGTGTGTGTGTGTGTGAGTGTGTGAGTGTGTGTGTGTGAGAGAGTGTGAGAATGTGAATGTGTATGTGTGAGTCTGTGAGATAGAAACATTGGAAAAGCAGGACAAGACAGTTTTGCCCGGTCCTCCGGAGTCCTCACTTTACCTCTTCCATTTTTTTTGTTTGTTTTGTTTTTCTTGTCAATTTGGCTCTTCTGTTTCCTCTTACGTTTTTATGAACCCCTTTTAAAATTAGTTGTAAATGCAGGTATTGAAACACAACAACAAACCTAGATAATAATAATAGTAATGAATGATACGTACAATAAGAAAAATGGAAAACATCTCACAATGCAATAACATTTTTAAAAGGTTTTAAAATGGAATAGTTGTTATAAATGGATAGCTATTTTTAAACAGAAATGTAACAAAACGGATACAGCATATTTATAGATGAGTGAAGTGCAGACCGTTATAATCAAAGATTTTGTTTTTTAACTGACATGTAAAACCTGTACAGATTCATGTGTTCTGTGATTATGAAGGCCAATCGTGTATCGTTAGCTCAAGATTTAATAATATCTAGTGGGTCATAATGCAGTAAAATTATAGACTGTTAAAAATAAATTACAGCCCGGGTGAGTAATAATTATTGGGTCATGCAACAATATGTTTTATGATTTTCCATTCTCATGTATGAAAATCGTATTTATTGCTTTTTCTACGTAAGAGCAACAGTTTTATTACACCGGGACAAGTTATTTCATTATCAATTTCTACTGGCTGTTTTATTGGTTCACCTTATTAACTGCTTGCTCATGTGACTGTATTTTCCTATTGCAGTTAAAGAGGTCAGAAAAAAAACAGCTGCTTTACTTTCTACTTAAAGACTTGGCTTTGAACCATTTTATTTTGGAATTTTAGTCCTTGAGTAAATCGGTCTCTAAAAAGTATTGATTAACTTCTATTACTTGCACTTGAGTAGGGCGATACCATTTTCTTTCTTTTTTTTTAGTTTCAAAGCTTCTCTTGAGGTTTTAAAGCTTTAACTGTCTGTTTGTAATTTTACGACATCGTCGGTGCTTGCCCAATGGTGGCGTTAGATCCTCTGGATGTGGGATTTCCCAATCCCAGTGGCACAGCTGCACTGGGAGCTTCCCTGAAAATTCTAAAGACGGGCTGAATTTTTTTTTTTTAACCCAATGAAAATGTTGTTATGCTTCCATGGCATCGACATGTTTCACGTCATTTGTGCCAACTTTTTCCTTCGTGACTGATTACACAATGACATTTTAATGTAATTTCATACTACTGATATTCTTATGGCATAGTTTGTTGTCTATTGTACTATCAATAGTATAAACTTTGTCTTATGGTGTGCTTACCTAGCAGGGCTCCAGAATAACTTTGTACATTGGTCGCACTGGTGAACGTTTTCATTTAGGTTCACCCAAAATGTTTCACTGTGCCTTTTGACACTGCAATAATTAACACATTACGTCAATGACGATAAACAGGAATTAAGTTGCAGATCTTTTTTTTTTATTTATTTAAATCCCAACACAAACAAGAAATCACAATACCTGCTCGACCGCAGACAGGACCGGCCGTCATGTGGCACGAGGGGAGACAGGTGGTGAAGCGGTTAGCTCCGCCGATGATGTCGTGCTAGGCGTTATGAGCACAGTGCCTTTCTGTACGAAAAAACGATCTCCAGTTGTTTTTTTGACGCTCAAGTCGCTCTGCCTGGTTCATCTTTCCGACCAACATTCAGGCTGCCCATACTCTTCCTCTGATTGGCTCAGACCGTGGTATTCTTTCTACGCTGTATGCTGGTGGCAAAAAAAACATCCACTAAATGTTAGGTGCGACCATGTCACACATATTCTACTATATTTTTATGGCATGCAATAATATGACATTTTTGTGATATACTACACTTTTTTTGACATTTTTATGTAATACTATCTTATGACTTTAACATACTATACCTATGACTTTTTAATTCCCTTTTTTCGACATATATGACTTGCATTTAGAGGTGTAACGATTCATTCGATTAATCGATGAATCGATTGTCAGTCCTATAGATTTTACTAAATCGATCTGCTACATTAAATAAATAGACTGAATCGTTTTGGCTTCACCAATAATCGATATAAATGCATTTAATCGGATGAAACGTGATTCTTACTTATAATTAATGTTTTAATGTTTAAAGGAGTCATCACCTGGTTTTATACGTATCCAGCCCCCCTTGGATCGCTTTGGATCAATTCGTAAAACTTATTAGAAAAAAAAAAAAAAAAATTTAATCAAACATTGAGCTTGTTCTGACCCTTTTTCGTACCGCGATTTTATCACGCGAGATTACGCGCGAGGTTTTGACTGGTCCGGATGTGCATTGTATAATATGTAATGAGGCGCGCGTTGATTCGCCGCAGGAAGGACAGAGCCGGGGGGGCTTGCCTGCATGCAGACTCCAAAACATAATGGCGGCGCTTCGGCGATTTCAGGTAGCGGACGGGGCGGGGTTGGGTGGTGAAAGAGGGGTGGGCTTATGCAAGTAGCCTCCACGGTGACGTCACCGTAGGCGCAGAATCAAAATCTCGTGCTTTAGGAATGCACACCCTTGTGTGCTATTCCTGTTCGGAAAAAGAGCAGAAGCGAAAAAACGGCGCCACTTTCAAACTCCAGTCTTTCAGGCAAGTTTCAACTGAGGTCAAACACAGATATGCATGTTTTAACAAGAGAAATTGCGATTTCCAGGTGATGACTCCTTTAAGACACTCTCTCCCCTGCCAGCATGTAGTCTACTGAGAATGTTCAAAATAACTGAGCAATGTTTAATTACATTTTTGTATTCGGCATAAAATATTATGTAGGACTACTTTTTTCTAGAATAAATATGTTATTTTTCACCTTTCAGAAGAATACAGACAGTCTCACTTGCATTATTGCATGTTTATTTCATTGATATAGAATTTTGGTTACAAGTTACAGAATCGAATCGAATCTTTACAAAAAAAAAAAAGTCGTCCTTGAATCGAATCGCCATCTACTGTATTGTTAATCGAAATCGAATCGCTGTGAAGCCAAAGATTCACACCCCTACTTGCAATACAATTACTTTTTCAACATACTATACAATTACTTTTTCAACATACTATACAATTACTTTTTATGGCTTTTTTTTCTAAATACTATACTATGACTTTTCGACACGCTATACCAATGACTTTTTTAGACTTCCTATATTGCTTTTTTCAATATAGGAAGTCTAATCATTAGACATCTAATGTTTAATCTAATGTTTAGGTCGTTATGTTTGCTTTGCACAATTTCACTTCTTCTGCTTCACTTCACTCAACACTAACTCGTAGTGAGACATTCTTCTCTTTATTCTTGTCCAGTTGAATCAGAGGTTGTAGGCTGGCGAACCCTACAGTCAGAGGCTGATAATGGAGGCTACTTCCCTGTATAAACTCTAAGCCTGTTTAAGAATGACCCTTTGGCTATTGGAAGCTCTTATGGGCTTTTGAACCAGAGGCGCCTCTGCCTTAATGAGCAGCCATTAGTGCATTTTCTCTGTTGACTTGCTCCCTCTGTATGCTACCTGTCCACACAAACATGCTTTTATGTGGCTTTGCTGCTGCTGAGAGTCTTGACAAGTACCGCTGATTAATATTTAAGAGCGTTTAAGGATGAAATTAAAGAGGTTGGTCTTTGTGTAATTTAGCTGATGAGAAAATGTGTGTGCGTACACGCGGAAGTGTGTGTGTTAACAAAGTACATCAGGCAGACAGCACGGCACCGCAGCAGCGCCAGCTCCTGTCGCCACGGCTCTGCTCAGTGGAGGCTGTCGCCATGGCATCCACTCCCTGGCATCGTGGCGGTGGTAGGTGTCACCGCAGGCGAAGGAGAGGGGACAGCCCTGCTGCTGCTGTGGAAAAGGCCACGGCCCCCCTCTGGCCACCAGTCCCCTGCTGACATGTCACCCAAACTGAGAGCTAGCCTAATTAATGATGCCCTGCCTCCATCCAGGTCACACTCTGATGTCTCTTGTCTTTCTCTGCTGCCTGGTTGTGGAAATGTTTTGTTTGGTTTGTCTGAGTTGAGGGTGGATTTAGAAGTAGCTTTTTCAAGTTTAATGTTCTAATCCTGCCTTGTTTTTTAAAACATGTCACCCATCTTAATAGCCACATGGTAAATTGTAGTAAATGTGCTAAGCTAACGGGCACATGAGACCGCAGTCTGCTTGGGCTATTGGATTTGTTGGTCAGATAATGTGATTGGGCCAAATCAATATCATCCACAAAGACCTTTAGGGGCTGGAGAAGATATGCTGGTCTCCCCTTTCAGGCACCTTCAATCTGTCTTTTCCACATCTTCTGACTCTTATCACCGTCTCGTCTATCCATCTCCTGGTAAATTGATGTAAAGTTACAGTGGAAAGCCACGTGTAGTAAGATAAGTTGTATGTGAATGACACTGCTCAAAGGCTCCTCTTAATATAAATAACTATCAGGTGGGATATTCATGTTTATCAAAACGCTCAGGCACAGTAAACCCGCCCACACCTGTGTTTATACATTCTTCAACAACATTTGAATCCTTGTGTCCTCTTGTCAGGTGACGTGGGAGAAGCAGATCCAGGAGGAGGGCACTCCCCTCAGCAGGTACTACATTCAGTGGAAGAAGCTGAGGGAGAAGGAGATCCAGCTGGAGATCTCAGGCAAAGACAGGGTAACTATCCAACCAAAAAAAATGCGTCATCCTACTCAGTCATCATGAATCACTTCTGGCTTTTTGTATATGAATGCCCCCTTGTGCCCACAACAGTTGCTCCGTTACATAAATCATGAAACAATCATGCCATGAAACGGAACGTTTTGCTGGCAGAACAATTATTTTACGATCATTATAATTAATGCGATGCAGGCAGCTTTGTGTATTCACCCTGCTGTTTATGTGTTCTGTGAAGATGGAGGATCTGGAACTCCCCGAGATCAAACGTAGGAAGATTCAAGACAAGAAGGTGGAGGACAAGAAGGAGTTCAAGGATCTGTTTGACACCGACTCGGATGAAGATGATGACGGAGCATTCAAAATCAAAGGCAAGCTGACTCGCGTACACTCACTCACACATTGGATTTGGCCTGCTAAGGTGTTTTCCTTGTGGACTAGTAGGCTATGATGTCTTGGCCTGTAGGGGGCTGTGTTCTGTTACAGTCTGGGGTTCTGTGGTGCAAAAACAAAGTTAAAGAGGTGATGACAGTTCAGCCTGGTTTCTAGGCTCTTATCTCTGTTTCTGCAACGGCCACTATCTTAAACCAAATCACCTGCAGAGCCGTTACCACAAAGCATTGAGTTATTAAAACATCCACAGGGGCAGATTCTGAGGAACTGAAAGTTTAATTTTAAATTAAAATCGAGAGAAAATCTCTGCTCATCAGATAGCTTGGCTCTCTCTCTTTCTCTCTCTCCCTCTCCCCCTGCACCGAATGAACCATCAGCCTGATCTTTCTTTAGCCCGGTGTGTCTCGTCTTTTTCGGGATCGTCCACAGGTCACAGGCAGCTGCAACCTTGCTTTTACAGCTTTACACTCGGACACGCTCCAAGCAGAATAAAGCCCTCCGCAAGGTCACAGAGGAAAAGAGTAGGCGGCAGGGGGATTTTTTTTCTTCTTTTTTTTTTTTTTTATAAATGCATCTGGACTTCATTGTAGGGAGAGTCCCCACAAACGGATGGGCAGCTGCCAGCAAGCGGCGTGCTTTACTCTCCGTCCTCCCTCCCTCCCTCTTGTTCGTCTCTCCTCCACCCCTCCCAACCCTTGTGCGCATACACGAACTGAAACCCCCTGACAGGAAGTACAGGCTTGGATCCCAGCGGGGGTTCCTAATTCAAACCAGCCCAGTGGAACAGCCAGAGGTGGCCGCTCCCACTCCTCGCTACCTCTTTCATTCCAGCTCTCTCTCTCTCTCTCTCTCTCTCTCTCTCTCTCTCTCTCTCTCTCTCTCTCTCTCTCTCTCTCTCTCTCTCTCTCTCTCTCTCTCTCTCTCTCTGTGGGCTTCAACCAGCTGCCCCCGCATGTCCTCGCAACACGTGTGCACACAAAGACACACACACACACATCTCGATGATAGGACGCAAACGCACACCCACCACCCTGTCGTCCAGTCATGAAGAGCCAAAAGCTTTTGGGCAGCTCACCAGAGCTCTTTGTGGTCTCGCACACTCCCGGAAAGAGGGGGAGTTTGATGGGAGGGAACTGATGATTTGGAGTGATATATGTCTGTGTGAGTGGGGGGGGGGGGGGGGCGATAAATCTCCCAGGTCATTTGGGGCAACGTTCCTACTGAAGTCTGCTAGCGCCATGTGAGCACGTTTTGTCAACTTAAATTTAGATAGGAAGGGAAGTAGCTGTAATTTTAATAGTGTGTGTGTGATTTCAGTGGAGCAGACAGAGGAAGTATCTCTCCACGCCCCCAGCCTCTCATCACACCTCAACTTCAAAGCCTGTGGACCCCAGTTGTCCCTTTGGCTAGACAACACACCCTGTGTATGCCACAACACTAATTCGGACAAACTTCCACACAAACAGGCGCTCCCACCGTCCTTGTAGCTGTGGAACCTGCTGCTATCTCCATTTGCTATATTTAGGCCGTGAGCATAAGATGTCTGAAATTGCTGGTAGTAAACTGTCACGGGTGTTTGTGCAGCAGCGACGGCGTTCTGTAATCGGCTCTCAGTTCCGTCTCAGGAGGAAATAGACACTTCCAGCTGCCTCTGATGCCTGGCCCACATATATGTCCTCAGACGTCAGCGATGCAGCAACACAAACTTAGGAATGTATGAAGGAAGACAAAATTCAATGTGATGTGTTTCACTGTCCCTTCAGGTAAAAAACGCCGTTATGGATCTGATGATGATGATGATGATCTTAAAGATCTGTCTGACATGAGCGACGACGAAGGAGGGAAGGGCAGAGACTCAGGTTGGTACAATACTAGTGTCCAAAAAGACGCACACTGTTACAAATGTTTAGCGTTCAGACATTTAGAAAGGTGCTATTTGTTGTGCATTTATTCATTTGGAAAAAAGAAGCAAGAACTGCTAATTATTGTCGATACATACATAGCTTTTCCAATCTGGAGATTTGCTCTTTTTGTTTTATTTTATTGCAAACCAAAAATATCTTTTCGATTGAAAAGTAGATTAAACTACCAGTTTTCGATTGAAATTAGTAAATTGTACCCTCAAATTAATAACGAATTCCTACCCTCACTAATTACTGATTCAATTCCTCAAATTAGTATTTTATGTGCAAGTAAATGGAACAGAAACCATCTTCTATATCCACATAATACTTGATGTAACCCAACATTTATATTCAAAGTATAATCATTTAATTAACGATAAAATATCGTGTATAATGTAGGTAAACTAAACATAACTAAGCAGATCTATGTTAGTGTCGAACTGTAACTCCTCCCGAGGTGACCCATAGGTAGAGGCTGGTATAAGTTGTAAAAATGTGAAATAATAGAAGTTTAAAATGCTGCACATAAACACTCAAATATCATATAAATATACATATAAATTGACTTATGAGCACATATGATCAGAATGTTTACTTCATGCATTCCATTGTGCATTGATGTGATGT
The DNA here is from genome assembly GCF_963514095.1 of Eutrigla gurnardus. NCBI lineage: Eukaryota > Metazoa > Chordata > Actinopteri > Perciformes > Triglidae > Eutrigla > Eutrigla gurnardus. The sequence continues at coordinate 14,865,923 of NC_139922.1, read as the reverse complement.
TAACGTGCTTCCTGTCTCTATTCTAGATGAGGGTGATGATGATGAGGAGGAGGAGGCCTCCGAGCCTCCTCAGCCACTGTCCTCCTCTGCACTGATAAAGCTGGCAGAAGGAGACGATGATGTGGTGGAGGACCTGGAGCTGTCTGACGATGACTGAGGTTCATGGATGCTCACCGGAGACACTTTTCTGCTTTCCACCTCGTCAACCATCTATATTTGGAATAATATTGGACTTTTTTTTTTTTCTTATTTTCTTTGCTTTCAAATTTTGTATCACTTCAATTGTACAGTACAAACAAGTCTACGATGTAATTTTATTAAGCATTGAAATAGATTAAAAAAAAGTTGAAAATAAAGTCATCCTTGATTTCTTTTTAAAATACTAATGAACGTTGATGCACCTGAAACAAGTCATTAGCTTCCTCCACACACCTGTAGGCAGCCTCAGGCTGTAGTAAGGACGGGCTATTCGGAGAGAGCTATGAGCCGGGCCGAGCCAGGCTGGGCCGGCCAAGGAGGGCCACAGAGAGGCGGGTGTTGAGCCCTGAGGCAGCAGTGCTGTGCCAGGCCGGCAGGGTGGTGTCTGATGGTGTGCCAAGACTCTCTGCCCAGGTGGTAGAGCAGCAACACAGGCTGGTCTGTTTCTGTGCCAACTCCGCGCCCAGACCACTGTCTTCTCTGTCTGTGTATTCATGCTCAGACATGGCTTCAACTTATCCCCTTTTCCTTCTCAACTTTACTGCACCTTTCGCCAGCGTTCACCATTTAACTGATGGCGATACCGGCCTTCATTGGGCGAATGGTTTTTGCATGCATTCACTAGTGGTACGGGAGGAGTTGTTTGGCATGGATTTCAACGCCACAGTGGATATTTGAGAAACACGTTTGTGTCGCCACGTATTTCCCTCTGTTGTAGTGTTCAGTAAATACAGAGCCTTGTGGTGCAGAGGCCCAGCCTAGAGCGAGGGGAAGTCCCAGCAGAGTGTGTAGAGCAGCACACTGCTTCGGTCTAAACTCTTTGAAGGAGGGAGGTGAGTGTGAGTGGGGGCTGGTTCTGGTCCTGTATGTGTGGGTGGATGAGGAGGGGTCAGGTTTATCCCTAAAGGCAAGGGAGGCCTTGGCCTGCGGCTGAACCTCACACTCTTGACAGCTGGTGTTGACCTGCACTGTGACCCCTCCTCTCCCCCCCCGGTTCACACACACACACATCAGGAGACCACGTACTCCCTCCCGCACATTTTACAAAAGAACCACAATCACCTGAGGAGGAAACGGTGTATATACGTTGTCTGACGCAAGCACACAAATACGAGAGCAAAGAGCAGAGGAACTTTTGGGGGGATTTATTTCACCTGTGGGGTGAATAGAAAAATAGGATGAAGACAAAACTTTCGACGGGAAATCTAGAGACCATTTTTAATTAATTTCTTGCGTAGTTTAAAAAAAAAACAAATTCAAAACATTTGCATTAAGAGCTTTGTGTGCCTTTCTTTTCCCTGCAACCAAGAGAAAACAAAGTAAAAGTATCTTTGGAATCCATTTTAAGGGCTAATTATAATACATATCATAATCTGCTTTATCTACTACATCAAAAGTCCTATAAATATTTTTTCCTCATATTTATATGCTGAAGTAGCATTCAAGATTAGAGCGTTTTTAATATTACACTTTTTTTTTTTAAATGGCAGAACAAAAGAATGAACGAAAGTACCACCAAAGTTCAGCAAGTCACATTTCTTCAGTAAAGAAAACCTTATTCGTGCAACTACATTTAACAAAAAGTAAAAGTACCACGTAAGTAACCTTCAGGATATTTTCATCTTAAACATGATTCTGTACAATTTTGCATGTTCTTTCCTACCTCCCACAGTAGTCAACACGAGCATACTGACGTAAGCCGTACACACACCATAGCCCCCATTAAGGCTTGTCCATCTCACCAACGTCTGTCAGCCCAGTCTTTCTCTGAGACCATCAATGCAAAAAGAAGCAGAAACATGGTTTCAATTCCACACATCCGGTCATCTTTGGTATCAGGACAGTGGAATGCATAGTTGCAGTGGTAAGAGGGAGCTAGTCAGATCTGGCTGAGCATACGCTTCAACTCCAGCCTCCAGAAACCTGCTCCACGCACGCTGGCCTCGGGAAGCGAGCGCAGGGAGGGCATCTCTTTTAATTCCTGGGTTCTGCAGGGCTTGTGGTGAGAGCAGAGTCGTAGACAAGAGAAAGAAAGTGATGGAGTAGAGCTTCCTCCAGCCCAGGAAGGAAGGGTTTCCGCTAGCGTCTCACTTGCAAGAATGCCACATTTGTGGCAGGGCTTCGCTCCTTTTTTTTGGCAGGCTGTCTGTGACCAGCTGTCTCCTTTTCCTCTTTCTCTGTTCCTCCGTTGCTTCACGTGTCTCCCTTCCAACCCAGTTTGTTTGGATTTCGTTGGGCTACAGCCACGGCAGAGGAACTCAGAAGCTGATTGTGTTGCTAGAAAGGATCCAATTGTCTTTCATTCAAGTCCAATATTTTCAGTCATTTATAGGGGAGGAGGGAGACAATCTCCCCGGGTAAGGTCAGTTTGAGGCCTCCTCACCCCTTCCTGTCCTGTCCTGTCCTATGACGGAGTCTTGGCCTCGTATCGTCCCACTACCGTGGAGCCGTTGCCGTTTTCCTGCTTGGGGGAGGAGCAGCCTGGGGTGGGGCCGCTGTACGGAGAAGAGCTGCTGCTGGTGGAGGTGGGTCTATGGGGCAAGGGCAGAGAGAGGGGCAGGGGGGTGTCAGATGGCGTGGTCAGGGGGTCCCGATCGCGTTCTGGGTGGCGCAATGCAGCAGAAGGTGGAAATGGGAACGCCAGCGGGAATCCGGTCATGTAGAAAAGCCTGCCAACGCGGCGCGCTACCTGAGGAGACGAGAGGAGAGCATATGACTGTCAGCACAGCCTGCTGAGTAACGGATTAATGTTGTGTACTGTATTTTAAACAGAGAGAGAGAGTAGAAGAGAGGCTGTGGGGCTGGCTACTCTAAGGGAATCATCTATGTTATGCTAGCAGTTTTCCTGCAGCCTACGGACAGAAACACACACACAAATCCACTCGATCACACACAAGCACCCGCGCAAGTCAGTGGTGTGTGTACCTGTGAGCGGATCTTGAGCGCAGGCCCCAGCTTAAGTCCCATGGTGTTGAGCAGGTGCTCCTCAGTGAGCAGCGGTAATGTCTCTCCATCAATGGCCTGCTCCCGAAACACCTGGCGGAGACACAGCTGCTTCAGCCACAGCCCCGACATATACACACCCACACACACACATACACACTCATTCACGCAACCTTCAAAACAGTGATTCTGTCCCAAAATGTAATATACCCATTCTGAGAGGGGGAAATGGCTCATTTAATTTACAATAAAGGGTGCTAAGCAACATGTTATCTCTTAATATAATATCCACATGTCCATATGTACATTTCAATGCAAAAGCTTTGAGGGCCAAATGGAACAGCCTTGTTACTCCGTGCATTTCTGATGTTCATCTGAATCTAATAAAAAGCTAATTTCATACTAAGAGGACTACATTTTATAGGAGATGCCCACTTGAGTAGGCTGCCTTAATCAGTTGAAGACTCATATTAGCTTCCACAGAATTGTACTAATTGTTTTTGCACGGAAAAAGGGATTGTGGAATGTGATATCTGTTACGATGGAATCACTGCAAACCACAGGAAGAACAATTGCTGTGAAAAATGTAGGCAAGATTTGGTTTACTTGTTTTCTCAAATTCGGGATGTTACATTTTGGAACGTGTGGACACACACACACACACGCACACGCACGCACGCACACACACTGCATTCACACAGAGGCTGTAGGTGAACATGCACTGCTAACTCAACCTCATTCTCACAGAGCCCACCAATATGGCTGCGACGGTGACCGTGTTGGCATCCACACACATCCACATACACGGAAAGTACCACAGCAGTGTTGCAGTATGTGTTCTATCTGCTCTTCTATGGTTGCTAGTCAGCCTGCCCCTGGCCTCCATCCCTCCTCTCTCTCTCCTCCTCCTCCTCCTCCTTCTCCTCCCCCTCTCCTCACCTGTGTGTATTCAGCACATCCAGCCAGGCTGCTTATGAAGCCACACACGTCCTCCACACTCCACTTGCTGATGTCCTCCACAGGGTTTGCTGTGGCTGAGTCCTCCCCATCCATGAAAAGACCTCCCACAGAGCCTGAAAGCAGCAGCGGTGAAAAGAATGTGTCAATATAACCAGCTACAAAGTTGCTATTAAGAACTTTCAAAAATGCAGCTCAATATATTGTTTGCACAAATGTCACTTGGTCTCGAGGATGAACTGATTTGATTTTTGCAGTCAAAGTTGAAGGTATTAGTGACCACACAAAACACTACTATAACTCAAGAATTCCATAACTCAAGAATGAATTTGCTAATTATGAATATTTCATTATAACTGTCTAATGTGATGAAATAATTAATAAACATTATTTTGGTGACGTAAACTGCAACTTGACTGGTTGATGGTAATTCTAATTTCGTGACATCACACTGTACTATGAGTTTTAGGACACTTTTATGGCATAATATACTGTGACCTTTTATAGCAGTTAATATTTTTATGACACACTATCGAATTTCTATAACATTGTGGCATACTATAACTTTTTATGACATACTATACTAAGACTTTTGTCTTTTTTTGACATGCCTTACTATGACTTTTTTGACATGCTATACTATGACTTTTTCTTGACTTTTTTGACATGCTATACTATGACTTTTTTTTGACATGCTATACTATGACTTTTTTTTGACATGCTATACTATGACTTTTTTTTGACATGCTATACTATGACTTTTTTTTGACATGCTATACTATGACTTTTTTTTGACATGCTATACTATGACTTTTTTTTTACATGCTATACTATGACTTTTTCTTGACTTTTTTGACATGCTATACTATGACTTTTTCTTGACTTTTTTGACATGCTATACTATGACTTTTTTTTGACATGCTATACTATGACTTTTTTGACATGCTATACTATGACTTTTTCTTGACTTTTTTGACATGCTATACTATGACTTTTTTTTGACATGCTATACTATGACTTTTTTTTGACATGCTATACTATGACTTTTTTTTTACATGCTATACTATGACTTTTTCTTGACTTTTTTGACATGCTATACTATGACTTTTTTTTGACATGCTATACTATGACTTTTTTGTCTTTTTTCGACATGCTACTATGACTTTTTTCGACACACTTACTCTTTTATGAATTTTTTTGACATACCACTATGGCTTTTTTCAACATGTTATAATTTTTTTTCGACATGCTATACTATGACTTTTTTTTATAATTTTTTCCGTCATACTTTACTGTGACTTTTTACTTACTACTATGGCTTTACGAGTCATATACTACTACTATATAGTATGACTTTTTATGACATACATTTTTTGCATTATATACATTTTTATGTTTTAATAAACTATAATTTTCTTTGACATTCTTTCCTATGAATTTGACTGTTAATGGCATACTATAATATGGATGTTCTTAATATGGTGTTATATTACTTTTTTTAAAGACATATTGAACTATGACTTTATGAGATTTCTTATTGCATAACAATTTTTAGTGTGACTTTTTTATGACAATTGTTGTGCAAAAGCTTTCTGTTGAGATTTAAGGATAAAATTAGAGATGCACTGATTGTAAATTTCTCTCCCACGATACGTGCAAAATGTCAAAAATTCTAAATGGTATCCTTTAACTCTGTTATTGTTATCTTTAGTGCTCATCTGCATAAAACAAAAAATTCAAATGATTAGGAAGTAATTTGTATTTTTATGCTTGTTTTGATCAAAAGCAAATCTTGGCATTAGTAGGACTAATGTTGTATTCTAAGATAGTTAGAGCTAATGTTAGTAAGTGGGTCATAATTCCTTCCATGATATCCATTTTATATTGCTCTGAAAACATCTTCATACAGCTGTATTTATTCAAGTTTCTTGTCGAAACCTACATTAAATTTGTACACATCACAATAGTGTTATATTTTACCCAATGCAATATAATGCAAGTCAATCTAACATCTGTTAGCTGTTTCGTTCCATGGTGTTGGCAGACAAGCCAGTCATACACCGGAATTAATTACAACGTAATAAGCTTAATAGCAATAATAGTGATAATCTTTGCATCTCTAGATAAAAATCAACAAAAAGGTTCAGCTCTACTGACTAGATTTCTATCTTCTATCGTCAAAGGGATTGTTTGGGTATTTTGAAGTGGGGTTTCATGAGGTACTTATCCATGGTCAGTCGTGTATTATCTATAGTCGATGACAATCAGCAAACCCCCAGTATGGAGAGGCAGGCAGGAGTATGGACACAGGGGCAAAAAGATATACTGCTGCTGACTGGAGCAGCAGCAAAACATATTTTAGCTTCCTAAAACAAAGGCTCATCTCAAAAAAATCTATATCCGATTAGGCATACACAATATTTAAAATATTTTCTGATGAGAAACTAAACTGAACTGAGAGGGAAACATGTGTTTGTCACTGGAGTCTTCAAGGCTTTGAACAGAGCATAGATTTTACTGTTACTTCAGTTCCCCATCAGAAAGGGCCTGAGGGCATGAAAAGTGGTGAACATATTGTAAATATAGAATAAAATCATTTTGTTTAGCTGTGGCTTTCTTTAGAGGGATGAAGAAAAACATCCTTTCTCCAAATTGTTGGTGTGCTGACCATCATCTACGTAGGCAGTACACGGATAGTATCTCACAGAACCCCACTTCAAAACACCCTAACCACCTCTTCAAGTTGTTCATGTTGGAAACAATAGGATAAAGCTAGTTTATGGTAGTTTTCTTATGTACGTGCACAAACAACAGCCTCATCCCCCCACTTGCTGCCCACGTGGCTGTGCCGCTGGTGGTGTGCACGAGATCACACTGGGGTCAGAGGCAGGGCCCCGAACAGGGTCGCTCACACAAGGAGTGATGCTAATGGGTTTCACATGTCGACTGTGTGTGTGTGTGTGTGTGTGTGTGTGTGTGTGTGTGTGTGTGACTGAATCTCACCCGTGTGAAAGTAGGGGTTGGCGTAGGGGAATCCAAAGGGCAGTGACTGTCCGTGAAGAGCAGGCAGCGGTGGCATGAACCCAGGTGGCAGGTGATACTTGACATCAGCCTTGCCCAGTCCAGGGGTGAGGAGATGGCGACTGGGTGACTCCGTACCTGCTGAACTACAAGGGGCGCTCAGCCTGCCTGAGTTCTCTCCAGTCTCCTTAGCTCTGTCACACACTCCCTTGCTGCCGGTATCTTTACCCCCGTCTCGCTCCCTGTCCCTGGGTTTACTACTGGACTTGGCATTGACACTGTCCTGCTTCTCCTCATACATCTCTGTTTCACTGTCCGAGTCATTCATCTCCTCATCCTGCACCTCCCTGTCACCCTCCCTTCCTCTGTCTTCTCTCCCTTCTGTGAGATCCCCGGCATGGAGCTGAGTCTGGAGAGCCCTGCGGGGGCCCTTCCTGGATTCTGCATCCGGCCCAGCGGTAGATCTCTGTGCCTGCATGTCTTTGTGGGTGGAGGGTGGTCCTGGTTGTTGATGCTGGTGGTGGTTCAGGGTTAGGAGGGGTGTGGCAGCCCCATGGCGAAGCACCAGCATTGCATTCGAGCGGCGGGCCAGTTCCTCACGGAGCGGATGGCCCTCTGGGATGTCATGGAGGCTCCGCAAGGCTGGATGGTCAGGTGGCAGGCCAGGAGGTAGAGCTCCCAATGGGTCGGAGCTCAGAAGACGCTGCTGCTGCTGCTGCTGCTGTCGCTGTAGTTGGAGACTTTCCAACTCTTTCTGTCTCAGCAGCTCCGCCGAGATTTCAAGTCTAAGACAGTGAAACACACAGGGACTTTAGCATACAGGCCAAATCTTTACTGCGATGGAAATGAGTCGAAGCAAGGAGACCTCTAGAGATGGTAGAAGACTTATGCAGAAATATTTATTGATGCCGGATGGCCATGGTGAGAATCGAGGTTTGAGCAGTACAACAGCTATGAACTGAACAGTGTCGACCCCAAGCCTGCCTACCGTCCCTCCTGGGAGAGCATAAAAGCCTAGTTATCTTGAGGAAGCTGCCACAGCGTCTGTATTATGTCTAGGTTTAAGGTAAGAACTTTGTGTTCAGCCCTGAGAGACACGCTGGTGTCTTGTTTGTGACCTTGCCTCGCCTAGAGAAGCAGACACTTAATAACTCAGATTAAATGTGAACCTATTCATAAGATGACATGTATTAAATCTTACACTGAGGGAATCAGGTACAGAGGAAATCCCCTCACATTTCCATTTTATAAGTACTCCACATTTACAGCACCTCTTTTGGTGTGTTTTAAAAACAGTGTCCACAAATTTGCCCTCTCCAAAAAACAAATCACACTATTGTGACACACACCTGGCCAGATTCTGCTTCCTCAGCATCTCCTGTTGCCGAGCGAAGAGCTCCGCTTGAGCTGGTTGGAGGAAACCATATCCTGTGACAGAAAAGGCAAGAAAACACAAACCTGTAAGCAAAGCTTTACAAAGTGACATGGAAGTTCCCAAATGATAGAAGCAGGAAAATGCAAATATACCAAAAGGTATCCTGCTAACCCTTTATACATTTTTAAAATAATAAAATATAATTAAGCCAACATTCCTTTTCATATTGGTGCAAATATGAGAATATTTATGTTTTATATATATATATTTTTACACAGGTATTCGTAGGTTGCATGCATCTCCATCGGTATTGTGCATTAGTACTATCTATTTAACCCTATCGTGATTTATGACTCACCAGGGGCCTGGCAAAGAGCAGAGGGCATGCCCAGAAAAGGAGGTCGCAGATGAGGTCCTAAGGCGATGTGAGGGGCAGTTGGAGGTGACAGCAGGGGTGGAGGGTGAGACAGATCTCTGTGGACACAAGCATCAAAAAATGTAAATAAAGACAACATTGAGTTGGGTTTCACTGGATGCTTTTGAAGCATGGAGGGATGTATATTGTGCGTTTCCCGACGTTAAAAGAATAGCGTCTCTCAACTCTTTCTTCATGCATGTGTGCATGCTGCCACACCAATGTATGCAGTGTATTTTTATCAGTGGAGCTCCAGAGGCCCCCGTGTCGCCCCAGTGCCTCATCAGTCTTGTCACGCCGCAGCAAGCGCCGCTGGCCATTGCTGTACCCTGGACTGCAGCCTTTTCTTCCCCTGCCGCCGCCACACACACGCGCACACACACAATATATACACAGCCACACACATACACACAACTCTAGACCCACACACATAATGAGGGCTGAATGCACAATGCCAGTGTGTCATGCTCCGACAGCTGGGGCGGCCCTTGCGTCTTGACCGGGGCCACGGGCTGAAGGACCTTCTAATTAACACTCATCCCTCCTCTCTTCTCTCCCTTTTTTACGCCCTCCTCTCCATTTCCCTCCCTCTCTCCCTCTCATTCTATAGGCTGCATTGAAACTGGTGAAAAGATGGAGCGTCCTGCAACCTGTGCTTCTGAAAAGGCCTCTCTCCATTATTGGTATCGTCTTTTGTCCTCCTTGAGGGGGAAAGGCGCCTCACAACTTGCTCCCCTCGCTTCATCTCTTGTTCTGTCTTAACCATCTCTTTTTTCTGTTACTCCTTTCCTCCACTTTTACTTCTTTCACCTCTCTATGTATTTTCCCCTCCCCTCTTAGTCACTCCGTCTCATCCTGTCTCTTTAACCAAGCCTTGTCTTGCCTCTATGCATTTCTTTCAGCTTCTCTCCCACTTAGGTTTTCACTGAATTCCGCTGACAATCTTCCTAGTGTTTCTCTCGTTTCATGCACATCGTCATGGGTACAGGGTACATGGTTTTGAGAAAGCGGATAAAAAAGAAACTGTCACAAGAGTGAGGAGTCTGCACCGTGACCCTTTGAAAGTCTCCAAGTGTGGATGATGATGCTCTCCGCCTGCCTGGTGTCTCAAACCACAGCTGTTTCCAGGGCCTTTTGCCGAGCTCCCCTCTCTACCCACACCTCTCCTGGCTCTCGCTTCTCTCCTCCTGAGCCGCTGCTATCACACCAATCAGAGCTCAGCTGTGTGTGACTGCCGCAGCACAAAAGCATACATGGGAAACAAGCTGAGGAAAACAACAAAAATCAAAACCAACACTGGGACGCATGCAACCGCAAATATTGTTTTGCAACTGTGTTCAAATTAGCTAGCGCCTGCATGTCTCCAGCCTCACTAAATGTTGAGGGAGAGGGAGAGAGAGGGAGGAACTGCAAGGAGGGAGGGCAAGCAAGAGCGGGGAGATGAGATGGGGGGGGGTTGGAGCCAGTACTGAGACGCCGGTGTGTGTGTGTGTGTGTGTGTGTGTGTGTGTGTGTGTGTGTGCATGTGTGAAGGGGGGGGGGGATGAAAACCATTCATCGATCGCCTCCGCCGCTGAAATGTTAATGCTAATCGTATAACTGCTCTCTCCGGCGGTGCCTCGCACTCCAGTGGCAGCTCCAATTAATCTTGGGTGAGGGCTACGGCGCGTGACCCCGGAGCCGCAAGCCGGGGCCCCGCTAGCCGCTGCTTATGTAATTACACCGCCCAGTGTGTAATCACCTGGCCTAATCCCTTGGGGCTCGCAATTAGCCTTGCGACGCACAGTTCCACTAGGCCACGCTAAGGCGTCCGCAAAACTCCCATCCACCCCCACCCTGGCTCCCGCATGCCAAACTTCCATCCCCCACCCCCCCACCCCTTTCTGATACTCCCTCCCTTTCCTCCCTCTCCTTGCACCGCCTACTCTTGCCTAGCGTTAGCCCGCAGATGAATAACGGTCAATTAAAGCTGCATGACTGGGGCTGCCAGGCGTCTGCGCCACCATAATTAGGCCTAATCACGGGGAGTGAGAGAGACGGAGGGAAGGGGAGAAAGAGTGTGTGTCTGACACTCCCCTCCACTCCCTTCCTACATCTCTCCCTCTCTTCCTCCTTTTATAGGAGGCAATTTTAACGGAGGAGTGGCAGACATTAGTCATTTTGCTCTGGGGTTGTGTGTCTGTGTGTACATGTGTCCGTCCGTCTGTCTGATTTTCTTTCTGACCCCTCTGTGCATTTTGTAGGCAAACCACTAGCATGCTATAAAAAGATGAGGCAAAAACACCGTTTTGCATGAGACTGAGAATGGGCAGATTTACAAATGGTCGGGCTGATAATCACGTAAAACTCTATCACTGGATGCTGCTGCCGCCCTCCCGTCCACCCCCACCCCCCTGCCTCCCTCCCTCCCTCTCTCTCTGCCTGCAGTGAGGCCAGGGGCTCCTGGGGAATTCACTGGTGTGTGACGACCTGTCAGAGTGGCGACAGCGGTCCCGTCCCGCAGCAGCCCAAGCAGTGTGTGCGTATGTGTGTGTGTCCGGGTGTGCGTGTAGGGGTTTGTGTGTGTGTGTGTGTGTGTGTGTGTGTGACAGGGCTGCCCTTAATGACGGGAGTGTGGGGGGATTAGGAGCGCCGCGCGACCGCCTTCGGCTCCTTCTCCGCAGGAACACATTTACACAGGAAGCTCATTAAAATGGATGAGGCTCCCTCCACGCTCGTTCTCTCGCTCGCTCACTCCCTTCCTCCCTCCCTCCCTCCCTCCCTCCCCTTATCTCACTCTCTCCGTCACTTCGTCCTCTCGCCATCTCCTCTCTTCTTCTGTTTTGCTTACCTCCCTTCATCCCCATTTTAAGCTCCATGTTTTCCACTTCCTCTCTCTCTCTCTCTCTCTCTCTCTCTCTCTCTCTCTCTCTCTCTCTCTCTCTCTCTCTTTCTCTCCATCCTTTCCCTATTTGCCTTGCAGATGCTTGGTGAGCTTTGCCATTTAAGGCCAGACAAATGGAGCGCCAGGCTCTAAGCCCATCGAGCGGCCCTAATGATTTGTTTTTAACAATGGGCCCTAATGGGCCCCAGATAATCAATGATGAGGGGTCGATGGAAAGGTGAGCCACGGAGAGAGTTAGAGAGGGGGAGAGGGGGGAGAGCTTCCATCGCATCCTCAAATTCTCAGCCCTGGCTTTTTCATTGTATCTCAGTTTTTTTGCTTTTAGTCACCAATTATCTGGATTTTAATTTTCTCTTCACTTAGCACTCGTTCAACTCTCAGGTCTCGGCTTAATTTTCACCCTCTATTTTTGCAGGTTGTGTATAGTAGATTTTAAGGGGGGTAAGTAGTCTACCATTAGACACGCATATACATTATGTAGTCAAATGCATGTTTACACCCCCATTAGATTGTTCAACATCTGATTCCAAATCTATAGGCATTAACATGCTGCTTTAACAGGCTCTACTCTTCTGGGAAGGTTTTTGGAAGCTGGCTGCTCCCATTCAGTCCCAACAGCATTAGTGAGGTCAGGCTGTGATGTTGGGCCTGGTATATATTCTGCTATTCAGTTTGTCCTAAAAGTCTCTGATTGGACACTGCAGGCCATTCAAGTTCTTCCATATCAAACTGAGAAATTCAATTCTTTATGGGGCATTGTCATGTTGATGCATGAGGGGGGAATTCCCAAACTGTTGCCACAAAACACACCATCGTCTAAAAATACATTTTACGCTGTACGCTGCATCGATATAATAGTTGAAAACAGACAAGCCCGAGACCAAAACAACACATTTCCACATGCTTTGGGCATGCTTGTGGAAAGGGCACTTCCACAACACATTTTCCTTATTAATCCCTATTTTTTATTGACTCAAACACAAAAAACAGTGAGGCACGGGGAGGGAGAGGGGGAAAGTGAGGTAGAGAAGACGGACGGAGGGACTGATGGATGGAGGAAGGGCAAGGCCTAGTTAACTCCCCCATGTCCTGTGTGGCTAATTACTCTGTGCGCTGTCAGAGAACAGCCGCGGCTCACTGACTACATTCACACACTGCACTTCTGGCCTCGAAAATACACACAAATTAGCAGACATATTCACTCACACAAACGCAAATTTAATCCGCACAGATATGCACACATGCAGACCGCCAGCTTGAAAAATGGAACAAACACACACGCGAACAATCAGCCCCCCCCCCAACCCCCCCACAGCCTCCCAGAGCTGCACCACACAGCGCCTGGCCGCTCTGCTTCCTGCTTATATCCCCACCCCTACCTCTCAACCCCCCCCACCCCCTCCCTGTCTCTCTCTCTCACACACACACACACACACACACACACACACACACACACACACACACACACACACGCACACACACACACACACACAACCTCCCCCCCCTGCTGCCGCACCGCCGGCCCATTATCGATCCCCCGCTTCTCCCCGCGCCACATAAATAATCGACAAGCAATTACCCGCCCACTCCCGCTGCCCCCGGCTTTGTTTGGGAGGCGCAGGGGCCAACGCTGGGGGGGAGAGGAGGGAGGAAGAGCCGGGGATGCAGGCGTGCAGCTCCACAGTGGTAGCCAAGAGGTTATTGGATCCATAGTTTAGCCATGTATGTGGAGCTGCACGCACAAAACGTGCACTGCAGCACAGTAAAAAAAAACAAAAAAGCCAAATATGAGATCAGATCTTGCTGCGAAACCTTGGAATGAGTGGAAGAATTTGGTAGAAAAGTGCAGCGGTGTGGTGATGCAACCTGGCAGGTGATTTGCTCCTTCTACCGTTTCTCCCACTGACAAGATTTTTCTGTAAAATCGGAACATTCTCCGTTGTGATTCCATGTACGTGTGCTCACATCAACTGGTGCCTCTTATCTGGTGTGTAGAGGATGCAGGTCTTGGTCTTTATTAATCATTCATAATGCTGCCATTGCAAGGAGGGCAGGGTTGCCGTTTCAATAGTAAGCTATGGCCGGGTTGACGTGGAGTTTCCAGTCGAGTGTTTGCATATGTTTCTTACCTGTCAGTGTAGTGTGCGTCCCGGTGCTGAGGCAGACCCTGCTTCCGTCTCTGGCTGGATGAAGAGGAGCTGCCTGCGGAGGGCAGGTGAGCTTCTAAGGCCGCTGGATTCCTCACCGCTGCAGCCAACACCTCCTGGCGAGCACGCAGCATGTCTGCATAAGAAACGAAGGTGGAGGAAAAGCACAGTGGAGAGGTGAGAAGATAGAGTTGACATGACGAAGACGATGAAGGATTAACGTTTTTAAAGAAAAAATAGGGGGGGCAGAAGGGGTGGAAGAATTGCAGGGGGAGAAGAGGTGAGGATAAAAATAAATATCCAATAATAATATCCAGCTGCTCATGTCTATGCGGAGACTAACAGGAACTCAGCTTCGGATGGAACATTATTAAACAGGAAAATCCCGCTGACCGTACATTTCACCAGCTTATGGTGATGACTTATTTTAAGTGCGTTTGCTGTAAGTGTCAACATGTTTTCAACAATGTGAGGGTCACTCATTCATATTGAAAATGATTGTTACGAGTTTTCTAATCCCCCATCCATTTACATGTACAGACACGCATGAGCACACGCACACGCTCATCAAGGATAAACAAAAAACAGACATTTTGGCAGCGGGGTAGGAAATCAGCACACAGCGCTCAAGTCCATCTGTTAGGCTTTGGAGCGGAACTGACCAGTTTCAGGCAAATGTGAGGAAATAAAGAGGTGGAAGGAGAGAACATGAAAAGGCCAGGAAGTCGGCATGAAAAATGATGGTGCGTGATGATGTTTTTAAAACATATAATGATGAGTGTGTTTTTGTACAACCGAGCGAAAAAAATGACTTCACCCACCAGGGGTGTTTTTACCCCATTGCACCTTCGCCACCATCACGCCTTCTCCCTCCGTCTCGGCCTGCCCCCTCTCTCCACCTTCTGCCCTCTACCGCTCGCCTCATTCCATCTCTTTCTTTGCACAGCCCTCTCTCTCTCTCTCTCCCTCTCCAAGCAGCCCCGGCTCTCTCTCGCTCTCGCAGGAGAAGAGGCCTCATCATTATCAGCCGAGCCAGGCCACACCAGGAGACATGGCTTCTAATGAGAGAAAAATCCATCCTGCTCTCTCTCTCTCCTCCCTCTCTCTGCCTCAATCTATCTATCCTCTCTCTCCGCTCTTCTCCACCTCCTCCCCTCCTCCCCCTCTTTTTTAATTAGACAGATCCCTCGGGAGCTAGGGGCCATTTCCGCCGCCGGTACGGGTGTGACGTGTTTGTGTGTGTCTGTGTCTGTGTGATTTAGGTGCTTGCATGTGTGCGCCTGCCTGTGTGTGTGTGTGTGTGTGTGTGTGTGTGCTGAAGCAGTTGAGCGGGCGCCGGGATGGGGGGGGTGAAGCGACAGATATTAATGCGGCCTAGCTCCGGTGTATCGATCTGTTTGCTGCGCCAGGCCACAGGGGACTCGGCTGGCGGCAGACAAGGGTGTGTGTGTGTGTGTGTGTGTGTGTGTGTGTGTGGGTAAGCGGGGGGGTGGGGGGGTGGGGGGGGTTGTGAGAGATAAGGGAGGGATCAGAGGGAACTGGAGCCCCAGAGCGCACACACAAACACACACACACACACACAGTCTATTTTGCACTTGCATACACTATGCAGGGGTGACTACTAGGTGGAAGAGTTGACCTCTATGAGTTTCCTGTGGTCACAATCCCACCTCACCAATTATTTTGTATGACTGGGTCAGTTAAAGGAGCACTCCATTGATTTAGTATTGCACTTACGTAAAGTTTGGAGCCTTCCAAGCGACATATTTAAAAGCAACGGTGCAGATCTATTCTGTGGAGCCCAAGACAACCACCTGACTACGGTATATGGCAGCAGAAATAGAAACAAGTAAGAACTCTGACTTTAGGCTGCAGACCTTAATTAGTAGAGCTCTAAAAACACTGATTAAACTGCAATTCCCATAATGCAACTCAACAACTCTCCCTGCCTTGCAAATATCCACGTCTTTTCAATGCTGCTAGCCCAGTTTGTAACGCAAGCTTTGTACTTCATACAACCATTTCAACAGGATGAGTAATACTATGCCTATTAAATTGGCTTTTAGGGTCTTAAGCCAGAAAGACACTGATGCTATGAGTCCAAATTCAACCAATCAAACGCCACTGACCTAAGCAATGACCTAAGCCATGACCTCAACTCAGATGTTTCTGTAAGAGAGTTAAATGATGATTCAGTGGGTTATTTACACTGTTAGTTATGTGGTCTGGCGAAGAATATTATTTGTTTATTTTATTTCAGTCAGACAACTCGAATGTTTATTGTAGCAACAGTAATAGTTTGAGTTTAGCGTCTAGGCTCCAGCATCATCAATCCCATATATGATTACATAGAGATGATGGGAAGTGATGATGAATAAATATCTGAAAATAATAATCTTAAATTCTCTATTATTTCTTCCATTTCTCATCTTCTTCCATTCTCCATTTTTTTGCACCCTCCCACCCCCACCTCACTCTCTCCAATTCTCTTTCATGTGAGCTGAGAAGAGCAGGTCACCTGGGGCTTAAACCTTCAGTGTGTGTTGTGTGAGTCTACAAAGTAGATACTCGGATTCAGAATTTCCCCTCTAAAACGCTTGCAGAGTCCCTTCATCTGCAAATTGGGGTTCTAATTGAGGACCCACAAACACACACACACACACATTTTGCACAAAGTTATTTTGGGAGGTCCCAGTTTACCACTCGGACCCATCCCGCTTATCCCTCTTTTGTCCCCATTTTTCTCCCCGCCATCATTCCTGGTGTTGGGCTGAAATCCCCTCAGTTAAGCTGGGTTTTTCGCGTTCCCAGAATGCAGAGGAGCGCTACAGCGATGCAGCTTGGCCAGCCTTGTGATGGATTTGGCGGACTGGCAGGTGCACAAAAGCTGACATCCATCCACTAAAACACACCATATACCAGAAAATGAAGGATCTTTTCAGGAAGATGCATTCAGCCGCTATCATAGGCTTAGCTGGCAGTAAATATGTGGCAATTTTGTCGCACTGAAAGTCTTGTGGCGGTTTGTTGACCAGTTTTGAGGCTCTTTGGCATGATGAAGAGATGTTGTGTGCAGCTTCATGTTTCAAATCAGACTAAAATGCAAGAGACAAAACAGAAGCACGCCCCTTCCATCCCACCCCTCCGTTCACTTTCATCTGGATAGCTACCCCCACCTCTCTTTTCCTTTTCTCTCGCCCTCACTCTCCTTTCATCATATCAAGAGGGAGGGAAAACCCTTCTGGCCATTTCTACAACCCCTCTACCCCCAATTTCAGCCCCCCACTCCCCTTCCCTACTCTTCTTTTGCCCATCAGGTCCAGATAGAACTTCTCAACAACACCTTGCACCTACACATTCACACACACATGCACACAGAATTCCTCCTTCACACACACACACACACACACACACACACACACACACACACACACACACACACACACACACACACACTTTAATTTTCTGTGCCCGACACTTCAAACACATGAAAGGATGCTCTGCGGGGACCAAGGCTAAAGGGAAGGTTGGAGGTGGGGGAAAGGAAAAGGGGGAGGAGGAGGGGAGAGGGTATAAAAGCAGTGCTTGAGATGGAGATGTGTAGGAAAGATGGTGGTGATGGGGGCCCAAGAGGGAGGAAAGGAGGGGTCACAGGGGCCCCATCAGAGACCAGGTCAATGTCAAGGGGCTCTTGCTGAATTGATTCGCGGCTGCCTCTCAAGAGACAAAACAGCCGTCCCTCTGTCCCACCTCCTGGACCGCTTCTGCCTGAGAGTGTCCGTTTCCTAACAAACTCCGACTGTTAATTGGAGAAGGCGAGGATGTGACGGTAGTGTTATACAACGTTTTCTACATAATCTCGTAAGCAGTGTGTGACAGACGGAGTTGCCAGGTGTGGAAGAAAAGGAATATTAGCAACACAAAAGGCTCTGGGAGAGTTGGCTGTGTGATAGCGTCCTCATTTTCCATTTATCTGACAGGAACAAATATAAGAGTGAATGTAAACCACATGTGGCTAAATCTTATTGTATAATTGTGTTTCAAATGTTAGTTGTATGTGACCCAAGCATCGTCAATAAACCGTAAAATTGGGACAGTATGGAAACTATCAAATGATTTGGGATGTGCAAGTAAAGAAAGAGACCGTGTATATCTATATTGCGCCAGAGCGTCTCATACCAGCAAGGTTTCTGGGAAAGGAAGCCAGCGCTCAGGCTGCACCCTGGGTCATAAAACCCCCACAATGCACTGCATCTTGCCTCTAACTCCTCTAAGACACAGGGAAAAGGCAATTAAAGCGTTTATAGGCTTCGCCCCCTAGATTTGCAGCCAGCAATTAAAAATCATTACTAATCAAATAAAAATAAAAGTGGCTCAAACTACAATTCAGCCAGGGCATCGATTGGATTTATGCTACCACAAAAAAAGCTCGTAAAGACGGGTAAGACTTAATGTTACATTCTTTACAAAAATGTGAGAAAAAAGGTTAACATTTCATGGCAGGCACAGTGAAATAAATGTAAGGCCAACTTATAAAAGCGGCGCATGGCAACTTTTCTCCTTTTCCTTTTTCTCTATCAAACAACTCCTCCCAAGCTAACGCCGGTCCATTTAACGTGAGTGTAGAAACTGAGGGAAAACTGGGACACACTGGTGGTTTCCAGGGTGTTGGGAGATTTAGAGGGTTGGCAGGCAGCCAATGAGAGCTCCTGGATCAATCGCGGTGTTGATGCATGCAAAGCCTTGTGGGTGTTGTTAACAACAGAGGGCCGTGGTGGTCAGAAATCACCCTGAGTGACACTTTGACACCGGGTGGGCAAGCACTGCAAATAGAAATGTCAGCCGTCTCCATGGCTGGCGTTTTACAATGGCAGCAGTGTGGCAAAGCTTAACATGGCACCCTGAACACATCACAGTGAATTGGTGACAGGTGACAGAAGAGGTGTTTTTTTTTTATAGAAGCTGGGGAAGTGCTTCCACGGGAAACTCTTTTAGTTTGAAGTAAATCTCAAGTTACTTCAAACTAAGTTATTTCAAAGTTTGAGAAAAATAAATAAAAGGAAAAGAATCTCTAGATCTGTCATCAGTCAATTCTTAGTTGTAGAGCAGGAGACACCATTCTGAATTTAAAGATCAGCTGTGCAGTGAGGTTTATACAGTGGGGTGTAACATGATAACATATTTGAAAGCCAACATGATGAGAGAGAGCTTGATGACGACCATACACACACCTACAAATACAGAGCCTGTGGACTGACCATGGCCCGGCAGACCCATGCTGCTCGCCAGCTGGTAGAGCCGTTGCTGCTGCTCCTCATAGGACCCTTGCTCGCTGAGCGCTGACATCATGCGCCTGTAGTGCTCCTCAGGGCTCATGTGGCCGTGGCTGCCGCCTGCCTCTACCAGCGGGCTCTGGGAGTTCTCTGCAGAAAGGAAGGAGACACTTAGATTTTGACCAATAAATGCCCGTATCCAAGTCATCGGGAAATAAATACTAACTTGAAACCGCAGCCAGTACAGCTTAACTTTGTTTTCAGCATTTTATCGTATAATAATGTACTCATCCAGGTCCATATTAATTTCCGTGTCAGGCATGTTTATGAGGAATTTGCCTCGAGAATATTCTAATTTATTTCCCTGGTCACAGCTTTTGAACATTTGTGGTTGAATACCCGAAATCACATTTCATGACATCACTGAACTGAACACAGATCACTGCTGTTTAGCAACCCCGCCAAGTACACGTCAGTGTATACACAAGAGAAGAAATAAAACTTGGTAGTGAATCCAACTTTCCCCTGAATGAGCTCACTCTCTGCTGCTCAGAATCCACTTTGTGTTTTTAATCTCCGCCACGAGGATCATGCAACCTGTCGCGTGCTTGTGTGTGTGTGTCCATGAGGGAGTGTGCACCTCTGTGTTGTCCACAGCTAATCTCCAGACTGCATAGTATTTTGGGTGGCCAGCTATGGATGCATACTTGACTTGCATGGGGCTCTTGTGACTGACTCGTGACTCTTGTGCAGACTCAAACTTTCTCCTTTTATTGCCCGTTGACTACCTAATGACTCCTAACTCACTACACTTAACTGGCCCCTGACCGGTAGGGGCCGCTAATGATAATAACGCAGCTTTTAGTGTTTTGGATTGTCGTTGGCTAACAGTTAATAGAACTACCAATACACACACTGCTGAGTAAATCGTTGCCACCGCTGCTACGCAGGCGTAGAGCTTGGTGAGTTTAATTTTGTTTTTGGCAAGATTGTATGACGACTTGCCTGCATACTTGAATGAAGTGTGTTTTACGATGCCACTAGTGTCTGGCTGAGGGGTTAGCCGACTGTGTTCATTCATTCACAAATACAGCAGAGCGTCATTACACACCTGGTGGAGATCTGTGGAGACGAGTGCACCTTTCTAGTTTTTATTTGTTAACTCTTCTCAACAGTGTCTATACTTAAACATCAGAACTCCATTTGATTCATTCTGAGAACTCGGACGTATCTTCAGGTTCACAATTTGGAAGGAAGGAATGTTTTTCTAATTCTGGATGATAAGACAGGTGAATTTTTAGGATAAACAAAGATATAACTTATGCATTTCTAAAAACATCACACAATGATGGACGCATTGCTATTGCAAACAACTCATAGCAAAGAATTACCCAGACTTCATTTTATTTATTTATTCATTAGGACAGCATTAATGGCCTGGAAACCTCTTTGGATGAAGCTATACACATCCAGCTATGCATTGTTAATGGTCTGAGCCTGACCCTCGCACGAACTCTCCATTTCTCTGACAGTAAGTACAGCATGCAGTGACGTTCACATAGGGTGAAAGGTTATAAGTAGGTTTTACTGTTTTACTGCACTCTATTTTGACTTTTTTTGAATGCAGTCTACAAAATAAAGGTCGGCTTCTTCCATCATGTATGTTTGTGTGTGTGTGTGTGTGTGTGTGTGTGTGTGTGTGTGTGTGTGTGTGTGTGTGTGTGTGTGTGTGTGTGTGTGTGTGTGTGTGTGTGCAGCACGACTGCTGAGTTTAAGGTGTTGTGAAGATGATGTGGTGGATGATATCTATCTAGCTGTCAGTCTCCACACTTAATCTTTCTCTCTGACCTCCCTCCTCCCTCTCTCTGTCAATAGTAACATGATCTAAGGTAAGGGTGGTGGGGGGATATGGGGAGGTGGTTTGGGAGTTAGAGGAGGGGGAAATATGATGAGGAGGAGGAGGAGGAGGAGGAGGAGGAGGAGGGAGAAGCAGAGGGAAGCGGGGGTTATTTTTACCACCCTCCTTATTGAAACCTGAGCCTGGCCCCGGGCAGGCGAGCAGGAGTGGCGCTGAGGAGCGGAGGTGGGTTGGAGGTTGTGGTGGTGGTGGGGAGGGAGGGAGCATGCAAGCATATCTGTCTCCACCGCCAAGCTCCAGCTAATCCACCCAAGGTCCTCAAGTGTATGTGTTTGTGTGCATGTGTGTGTGTGTGTGTGTGTGTGTGTGTGCGTGTGTGTGTGTGTGTGTGTGTGCGTGTGTGTGTGTGTGTGCGTGCATGCAACTAGTCTGTGACTCTCTGAAGTTTTCTCGCTCTCTAAACACAGCGGGGGGTGCCGACTTTGCAACAGAAAGAAAAACAGACATCATTTACACAGCGGCATCCAATCTCTCCGGCTCCATCCTTCTACGCTACTCCCCCTCCGTCTCTCTCTCGCTCAATCTATTTCTCCACCTGCATTAGCCATTAAGGCATAGTTGTTTGTCGCCAAAGAGGCAAGAAGACATGCATAGATAACGCAGATATAGAAACAGACGTACAGGTGCACAGTCGGGGTTCGAATGTGGACAGAGCTCAAGGTAAAGACACGGGATCAGCAGTGTTTTGAAAAGGCTTAGATACACTTCTCTGGCACACACTCACACAAAGATCTGTCTTCCTTAAGCAAATATACAGCAAAGGAAGAATATATGCAGGGCATATAGAGGGGTTGTTTGCTTTAAAAACCTAAACAACTCAGGCACAACACACAACTTCAAAATAAAAACACACGAGCCCCATTTGCCCTAAAAGGAAGCCAAGCCTTACAAACACACAGCCACAAAAAAAAAAACATGCATCTTTCAGAAGCTGGGACGTGTCTAAGTAAGACTATAATGGCCAGGAATGAGTGCTTCTCTACACGGAGAAAGAGGCTCCAGGCAGGGCTGTCGTTGGTCAAAGGTCACCCAGTGGGCAAAGGTCAACACCAGACTCTACATACAGCTAAATCTGCACTTGGAAAAACATCATGTTTACACTGATGTAACGATAACATTCTACGAATGTCAAAAAATCAGAGCTACTTGTGTCATGCGCTGATCATGTTTGGCTTGTGTGTGTGTGTGTGTGTGTGTGTGTGTGTGTGTGTGTGTGTGTGTGTGTACATGCGTGTCTGCAGAGATGAGGCTAGATGTGCGGTGAGCTGCGCTTGGTTTTGTGGTTTTGCCTGCTGTATCATGCATCAGTCAGGAAGTCTTCTTCAGGAGGCCAGAGGAACCGAGCGCCCCGTTTCACGCCACATGAGGGAAATATGAATAATAGAGGGTGGCAACCAGATTGCAGTGCTACAAAGGGACGTTGTCTCAACAACATATGCCATTTTTTTATGTTGTTCTCATGCGATAAAGAGAGCAGACGAAAAGTGTGTATATTAGGAATCGAACCGTTTGAGGCTACCCTCTGGCAGTTTCCAACCACCCATCATCTGTTTTCCTGTTAAAGGTTCAGTTCAACAAATCACGGTTTTCATTGGGACTATTTTCTACCGCACAATCACAAAGCCTGTTGAGTGACATTGAGTATAGACATTGTATATGGGAGGGAAAGTTTCTGTAGAGTTTTTAATGTAATTTCTCAATGTGTGAGGGTCACAAATATTATTTTCCCTCTAAGAAAATGCAGGTCCAAGCACATCCGTAACATCACAACGCACACATAATCTGCAAGGTCTTACCTCTGGGAGATACGCTACGTGACTTCTTGCTGTCAGAGGGACACTCGCTGCTGCTATTGGGAGAGAAACTTCTTCTCTTGCCTAGAAGGTCATCTGTAAAGACACAATGAAAGAAAGAGCAGGAGGTGAAAAGCTTGGCTGGCTGTGGTCGACATCTACCTGTATACATGGCGGCTTTTTTTTTACAAATGCAGAGAAGAGAAAGAGCGTTGGAAAAAAAAGTGATAGGTGGAGCGCCAAGTGAAGCAAGCCACGGGCGTCTGGAGATGTGCCTGTTCTGTCAGATATGAGAAGGGGCCTGCACTGCCGTGGATGACAGATCTGCCCGGCTCATTCACGTGTGTGTTTGTGTATCTGAAGGAGGGAGGAGGGCTCCGTCTCTCTGTGTCTCCTCCAACGTCTCTTTCCAACAGTCTGTCCTCAAGTGTTGTCACTGTTCTTCCCCTCTCTCTCTCTTCTCTTTCTTCTCTTTTTCCAGATGTTGGCAAAAAAAAGCCTCTGACTGAACTAAAGTGCACAAGAGCCACTCAGCTGCTTGAGAAATCCCTCTCAGGCTACATTATGCCTATATCATGTGCTTATTTTTAGTTTTTGTACCTCTATGACAGCTACTCGTCTCTGTCCTCCCCTCATAAACACACTTCTGGTCTCATTTCTTTGTCTCCTTGTCCTCTAGGTGCGTTTGAAGCCTCCATCCCATGAGGAGTTCTCTCTCTCTCCTCCCACAAACACCCTCCCTGCATCTCTCTTCCTCGTGGTTCTCCCCCTGCCTCCCCCCTGCCCCTGCCACTAAAGAGGAGCACCTAGAGTACAATTACAGCACCCCCTACTGCCTACTCCTCCTCCCTCTCTTCCTTCCCGCCCAATCGCTTCACCTCCAACCCCCTCAAACACACCTCAAATCAATACGGGCCTAATCAGAGGGAGAGGAAATGCAGAGCACATCGTACGCAGCGCCGACAGGAAAAGCTGTTTGTCATTGCTCTCTCTCTCCCTCTCTCACCGTTTTCTTCCTCCACACAGACAGCCAAGCCACAGCAGTAACTGCTTCCCTTCTTTCTCCTGTTTTCTTGCTTTCTCTCTCTCACTTCTTGCATATTTTTAAGGATATAGCATTTTTTTTCACCTCCCTCAAGGAGAATGGCTGCGCTCTCTCTGTCTCTCTTTTTTTCAACAAAGCAATTTTTCATCATTTGCACAGCATGTGTAAACAGTGTGGAGAAACAATGAACGGGGGGTAACAAAAAAAAACAAAAAAAACAAGGTAATTCTGAAGCAATACACTTGGCGATTTCTGTAATGAGCCCACTCCTGATGTTGTTACCTAAGCAACGGGTTGAGAGTCATTCAGGGAGGAGCTGGAGTCGAGTCTGACCTATAACCCCTAACCTATCACCCACACGTATGCTCTTTCTTTTCCATAACAAGACACAGACAGGGAGGAGTAAGAGAGACAGGCAGACATTTAGAAAGGACTCTGAGGATTTTGTTGGGCTGAAGGAGGCCTGGTGTTGATGAGAGGGCGAGCGAGCAAACAAGAAAGGGAGAGAGAGTGCGGTTCACTAATGATCTAGTGTTTGATGTTGCCTCTCTGGTCCTGAGGAGATCCACTCCTACCATCCTAAGGAGACAGTGTGTTTGGGGGGGAAACACACACACACACACACAATTTCTTTCACAATTTCTACTTTTTCTGTCATCTCCTTTATATCTCATTCTGTTATTTTCAAACCACGTTCATTTAAAACACGAAAAAGGTCTCCATCTAACCTATTGCTGGAATATTAAAGAGAATGAGCCCCCATTAGTTAAACCCCCTCTTGTACCAACCAACCGCACACACACACACACACACACACACACACGCAGAGCCTCTCATGATCAAACACACACACTTGAGCCGTCTCTTGAGCCGACCTCACTCAAGACAGTGCGTCTCCTGAGCGAGTGCCCAAGGGCCAGAGATTTGAGGGCGGAAAGCTTTTAAAGCCAATTAAATGGGGCTTCTTAGAGCATCGGCACTCCCTTTTAATGCCGAACCCTGAGCTCTGCTAGCGACTATGCTAACCCCTTTACTCCCACTAACACTGCTTACAGTCACGTTTGCTATTCTAGGCATTTCCCTACCACCTGATTGTTAATACTGCTGAAGAATTAGCGGTAATCGAGTCAGGAGTAGACTCTGATTTAAACTGTTGAAAGAGTGCTATGATTATGTGCAAAGAGCATTAGCTGCTATATCCCCTTTTATACATTCCTGGTCGACAGATATTCAGATTTTTTTTTTCGACCACCCAATATTCCAGCCACTGCCGCACATCCTCTTTGCTCGTTAACCTCCTCCTTATCTGCCATTTCTCCCACTGAGAGAAAAGGGGGATGAAAACAGAGGGGCGGACAGAGAAAGAGGAAACAGCGGGACCTAAACCTCTTCTCTTTCATGTGACACCACCAGGGTGAACCATCAGGCAGGCATTCCCCTTCCTTATACTCTCTGATTTCCTTTCCTCCCTCAAACTTTAGTCCTCTTCCTCTCCACTCTCCATCCCATGGAGCGTGGTGACAGCTCAGACAGCCAGACTCCTTAATTCCTCTCTTACTCTGTTAATCTGTCATCTTTATCAGGCCGGGGAGGGGGGGGCTGTGCGGAGAAAAGGGGGGGATGGGGGGGGTGACAGGCGGGGACGTGGGGTGGGCCGCCAGCCGCAGCCCCCCGATCAATCTCCACATTACAGCTGACAGAATGGTGCTAATAACTTATTGATCCCCCCTCCGTGCGCCGGGCCCTCCGCCGGCCCTGAAAGCCCTGCCATTGATTGGCTTACAGGCCGATGCAGCTGGGAGAGGGAGGAGAGGATGGGGGAGGAACGGGGGGTGGGTGATGGAGATGAGGAGAGAGACGCTTATGCTCACGCTGAGGAGAGGATGCGCCACATCCCAACACATGCAAATGTACACACTCAGTAACACTGCCCTGCTGCTTGTTATGTTCTGTCTTTTCAACAGGAAGAGAGAAATTAAGAGAAGAACTCAACGAAAATAGAAATCAGCAGAATGGGGAAAGGAAATCCTGGATAAAGATTGGTACATATTATTCAAAGTGACTCAAATATGGCTGACCTTAAAGTGAAAATCGGTGACATTGTCGTATAAATAAATGTCCCTTTTGCAACCCACTTTAGTTATGCAACACAATAAAAACTGAACCTACAGGCTATTTATGGAAGCTTTTATTTTTATCACTCTAAAGGGCCCTTTTCTCCTTTCGGGTACAGTAGTAGGTACTTCCTGTAAAACATCGCCTGGTGCACAGGTGGTGATGCGCAAAAAGTGACGTTTATAGCAACAGCGGTTTGTTTACGTGTCCTGGGCTGAGACAGTCATCGTTGCTGAGAAAAGGTTCTAAATCATTGTTTTGTCTACTTCAGCAGGAGAAAGAGAACTGTGGAGCACTTTGAGTTTGTGGAGTCAAAATGGAAACAACATAGACGGACAGAAAATAAACCCTTATAAGAATGACCAGAATATAACTTTAACCTCACAAAGAAATCCGGTTCCAGTTAAGTAAATTCAAAATAATAAAAATATATCTTGTGGTGTTTTCTGCCATTTTTAAATGCTTTCTTTGTCTAATCTCTCTGTGTGTCTCATTCCAGTGTTTGTATGTCTTTTTCCGCATCCAGCAGCTTTTGTTTGGCAACTGTTCAAGTCAGAATATGCATATTTAGATTCGTATCAAATCAATGCAAAGTCCAAAGGTTAACTTTTTAAAGATTTAAAGAATGTTTTTAAGGCATGAAATAATTCATGAAATAATTCTAAAAAGTAGCAGCATTTTCAAAAGTCCACTAACTGATGGAAATGTAACGATACGATGTTATGTGTTATATAGCACGTCAGAGATGAACAGAAGATTTTTAATTCTAAAATTAAATAAAATTCTAATCAAATTAAAATTGTAGGATAAATGAGCCAAAGTACAGCAGACATGTGCAAAATGCAAACAAAAACCAGACAAACACATGAAAACAGGACAACCTCCATTTAAACTTCAGTTTGGTTTCCTTTAACTACTCTGAAAGGAATCAAATTGTATTTTCCCCATTTACTGAGCAATTTCTTTTGGCATCTGTGAATTTTATCCTTTGACACAAGCATTAGCATGTCTTTATGAACAAGCCATTTTGTTATGGCAGAACAATTACATTCCTATTAAGCAGTTGAATGTTTTTAAATATTTACATCCCCACATTTCCCTTTTTGCTTCTGTATGACAGAGCTACTATCATCTGCAATCCTGGAGTCTTTACTTTGGTTTAGAATTGCCTTTCTATGCTAATCGTGTAATAACTAGCTGGTAATACTTTAAAAGCAATCCTCAGTTACAATCAATTTGAACAAACAAAAAAAAAAAAGCCTTGCATAAACACGCTGGGCTTTGCCGATTCACACGCAAGCAAACGTCTGAAACCAGGCATTTAAAACCCCACACGGAAAGGTGCACATACACAAAAATGTGCTCAAGTCCCAAACCACTGCTATAACCCCAACCACACACACACACACACACACACACACACACACACACACACACACACATACATATAATACACACATACACACACATGCGCCGACAGGCTGTAACTGCCTCTGGGAGTCTGAGTGCAGGGAGCAGAGGAGAGTGGCGGTCCAAAAACACCTTATCTGCCTGTTTGAGTCTCCGGTCTGACCGCAGAGCCACGGTTTACAGTCTCCACAGGCAGCCAGACTCTCAGCGTCGGCAGCGCCGGCGCCCCTGTTTTTCCCCTCCCTCCTCCCTCCTCCCTCCCCTCCGCCTCTTACAGAGCCTCTGAATAGCCAGCGGCTGGGAGAGCGAATGGGGGAGGGAGGGGAGAAGGAGGGAGGCAGGCCTCCTGTCTGTCCCTCAGATTTAATTAACGGCCCACTCCGGCGCTGAGACGACCCAGCAAGCCTGCTTCCTCCCGACACACACGCACACACACACACACACACACACACACACACACACAGAACCGTCCACCGCCATCGCTGCCGCCTGCCCTCCCCTGATACCACCACCGCACTCATTCATCTCTCTTTCGTCTCTCCATTTCCAAATGTTTCTTCCATCACCTCATCTCTGTCTTCCTGTTACAGACTTTTTTTTTTTTTTTTTTAATGCTATCCTTAATTTCTCTCCCGTCTTACTCCCTCTCAGATTCTCTCTGAATCACTTTTGGAGTCAAAGTCGAATAGAGGAGTTGACCGACAGAACAGAGTAAACACAATGTCACGGACGTGGAGCTTCGTTCATCCCCTCATCTATCTCAAAGTCAAATAATCCACCGCTCTAAAACGTCACACACATCACACCATTTGACGTCAATTTTAACCCGTGTTGATTTTTTGCACAATCACGCTTCTGTATAACTACATAATAAAGTGTTGTTTGTGTGTGATTGTGTCTTTGTGAATGTGTGCGTCTAATTTCACTGGCAGACAGAATTTGAGCCAGGGGCTGATCGGATTGGACTTGTTTACAGACGGGGAGCGAGCCACTTAGGCAGCCTGTTAAATCTCCCTTTAATGCTCAAACGGACAGATTTTAGGGTCTTGGACCCCCCGTGGCCTAGGCCACACCGGGCTCACCCATCAACCCCCACCCACCTCTATCCACTTGTGTCTTCCTCCATTAAGATAACAACCCAAGGCTCTGATTTCGCCATTAAGTTTAGCTGCTGATTAGGCCGGAATTTGGGTGGAAATCCGTCCCAAACCCGGGGTTTAAGACACTGGCTGGGCTGGCTGTTGAGCAGTCTAATACCCTCCACCTTCCACCCACCCCCGCCTGATATCACGGGCACCGTATGGACAATTAATCTGGCAGACAGAGGAGATGAGCACACAGAGAGTGGCTATGGAGGTGTTGGCTCTGGACCGACTGTGGTACTAGCTGTGCCTCTGGCTAATGTCATAAGAAGGGTCGGGGTCAATCCCAGGGCAACGGTGAAGCAAGGCATTGCCTTCGCTGATAAACAAGGACAACCTAATTACAGGTGAATGTTTTGTTTTAAAAATGTGTTTAAGAATGTTTCTAATGGAATGTATTTTAATTCAGTCGATTCTTTTTTCATGATCACTATTTTAGATAGACATTTTTCCTGTCTGCTTAAGTCAGCAAAAATCTTAACTATTATACTTTACATTGATAGAAATTACTATAATTCATACTTTAATGACTTCCACAGGTTGAGCGTTAAGAAAGATTGGAATATATTGTAAAAATCAGTGCCGACAAATGTTCCTTGTCATCTACAGGATTGAGGACCTAAGTTTGACTCATGTATCAGTTAAATAGCTGTTTCTATTGAAAATATAACATTTCAAATATTCAATAAAATGATTATGTGTTTCGGTTACTTGTGAAGCATTGTTACCTGTAATCAAACCTTGTTGGAATACAGAACACAACGCAAATTAATGTAGGTAGAACTAACCCAGAAACATCCCGTTGAGATGTTGATCGCTGAATAATGATATCCATAGAGGCTGTTTTACAAACATATATCTTTGATGGCAACACAATCTCCTCATACAAAGCTACTTGACAAATAGCTGTGATTAAATGCTGTCTGTGTCCTGTCTGTAAGCTGTGAGAAAAGCTCTAAGCACATGCACACCATGGTTCCTCTGCTCACATGAAACTGGATTAATGGCAAACAAAGCTATTTATTCTGGAGTAATTTAAAACAGGGGGTTTAACTAAAATCCTGGAGTGTGGCAGAGAATGTAGGAAGATCATTAAGAAATCAACTTGAGAGTGACCTCCAGGAATTGGTAATAAGCTTATGTTAAATTCCCACCAATCACACACATTAGGGTAAATTAAATGGGTAATGAAACGTTTACGTGTGTAACAGGAGATGTAAAGGGGGTTTATCATCAGCCTGGATGCAAAGGTGGAAAGAGAGGAAGAATGAAAAAGAAAGAAAATATCCTGACAATCCTTTAAACATGCACGCACGCACACACTCACACACTCACACACACACACACACACACACACACACACACACACACACACACAGCATCATTGGGGGTCCTACCTGTGTGTCCAGAACTGGTGTTGCGGTCAGAGGCTGACTGGCCCTCGGGCATGCCGTGCTGTCTGGTGTGGTGCAGGTTGGAGATGATTGTAGAGAGGTCACTGTCACGACTGTAGCACACGCAAACATGCACACAAACACACACACACACACAGACACAAAGGAAAGAGATGACAAACACATTTAAAAGTAGTCCCAAACAAACTTAATTCCACAGGGCAATCCAAACTGGTGTGTGAGAAAGCAGCGGCGCATACATTCATATTTCATCGGCAGCACTGTCTAAACTCTCTAAAATACATACCTCTACACAGACTCAGCAGCTACAAGTGGCTGTCCTGTCAACTGCCTCTTAGCTCTGAGGTGTGTAATGCACTCTGACAGACTACCGCATCCAGCACTTTTGGGTCTCATCCCTACTCATCTTCCACACTAAGATGTATTATCGAACATATTCACAACTCATAAGTAGTTTAGCAGCTTAAAACCTGATTATGGCTCTTTTTAACTGGGGCTGCCAACTGCTGTTTTAGAGAAATACGGCAATTGAATATTGTTAAAAAGACAGATGGTGAAAACCAAAATATCAGTCAAGTCTTGAACACATGTTACGTACTTATTAGGAATTAATATCTAAAAGACAACGCAATAATTCGGGTTATATGACACTGGGCGTCAGGTCTTCTTTTCTATTGTCATGCCTCAACTTCAACAGGAGGGGCTTCACAACAAAACAGTCCACAATAGTCTGACAAACACCCTGTCCTGCCCTTCAGTACCCAAAGGAAGAGCAGGAGGAGGGTTTCCAGATTAGGCCTGGATCTAGCTGGAGCCACGCTGCTCCAAAGGCTGCAACAAGGCGCCTTCCGAACCTCCGCACACCAGTGGACCCAAACAACTGTATTTCATTTGCAATCTCATTCCCATCCTGATCACATTAACTGGCGTAATGATGGGAAATAGGCGCTTAGAGTTGGAGGGGAGTATGGCAGCCGTGCAGTACCAGTGTAGTGTAAGTATTGCAAACAGCTTGTGTGGTAGGAGAGGAACAGGGCTGAATATGTTTTAGGTTAAAGTCTAAATGTAATTTACTAAATGACTGTAACGTACGCTATATGGAGCATCCTAAATGATCAGTAAACGCTATGATTTTGTCCACAAAATAAGCCCCCAAAAAAATGCAGTACTTAACCATGTTAGCTTGATGGTATCAGCATCCTCTCATGTCAGCGGGAATCTCATTTATGGGCTTAACTCGTAACTTTATTGAAAGCAGAATCGTCTATGAAGGGGGTCTGGTGTGACAGAGCAAGCACAGTTTATGGGACAGAAGCGGTGAATGGCTCTTAGCTGCCACCACTATGACGAGGCCACACTGTTTGCGGCTGCTGGATTTGGGTTTTTACAGTCCCATGATTACAGGCTCCTGCTGTAATGTCAGGCTGTCAGTCGCCAAGCTGTTTTCCACACGCTAACAGAAAAGATGAAGGAAAGCGTGGAGGGCCTAATGCTGGCTTCACCAGTCACCTTTCAGTCAGAGAACCAATGACTCAGAAAAACGGTCTCAGACAAAACACCGCCGGTTGCTAAGCGAGAGGCTTGATTGGACTGTGAATACAAACTTTCTAGTCTAATGATAGACTTCTTTTTTTGGGAGGGTAAGTTGCTAAAATGAGTAGCTATCTGCGTCTGAGAGCCAAATGGTTTTCTTCAAAACACAAACTGAGATGCAGGGGTTTTTTTTTTTTTTTATTGTGCTTAAAGTCACATAATAATGTATCTGCATCACCCGGTGACAACAGAACACACATCGCACACACACACCACAGTTAAACGGTCCACTGTACGGAACCTGCAGTCACATCCATCAGCCAGCTAGCAGATAACACCACCCTCTGTCCATCATTTAAAGTGATCATGATAATGCCGTCCTGAACTTCTCAGAGAGGTGATGGGGTTATTATCCCGTGGCGAAGTGGCCGCTTTAAGCCATGAGCGGCAAGGACATTGTTAGTACGGTAATTAGCGCACTTTTCCTGAGCTGTCCCGCCTCGGCTTGGGCTAATGAGGGCCTGGCCCTATCCCCACCCCATTCCCTACCCTTCTGCCCTCCCCCCACCCCCCCATCTGTGTGGAGCCAAGGTCATACTCAAGTCCTGGAAGATGAAGGGGGGTGGGGGTGGCAATGGTGTTTAAAACCCAGTCACCTGAGTCAGCGCTCCCTAAGGAGCTCCTAGGGCCAGGGTTAGCTGGGAAGGACAGGGGCGTCGGAGAGGATGGAGGGGGGGTTGGAGTGTGTGTGTGTGTGTGTGTGCGTGTGTGTGTGGGGGGGTATTTTGTGGCTGTTGAGCCTGATAGCAAAGAAGGACATGAGCTGTCTTCTTATCACCCAGGTGCACACCGGAGACAATCATCTCATCCTCAGCTCATCCCTAAACTGGTCAATACTGCACCTCTCATCTCCGACCACAGGAGACACACACTGACCCGACTGAGAAGACGAATATGTGTTAATACTCTACGTCGGTCACGGATACTACTGGTATCCAACATAACTGAGATGATACCACAAAGCCGGTATTACTAATCAAATTTCCACAGGCTGGCTATCAATTTAAAAGACTAGAGTTTAGGTGCTGATACCAAAACGATACCTGTTCATTACTGATAGAGAATATAAACATGTTTAATCTCTGGTGAATCAAGTTTGAAATATATTGTCCAAACAGACAGACTTGTTTCCTGCTCTAGGTCAGGAAATTCAGATTAAATAATTGGGGGGGATCAAACCAAACATTACATCCTTTAAACGTTGATACTCATTTCAGACACATTTCAGCCCTAATTTATCTCTTTTGTTTTTTTCAATGGTTCTGGTACAGGGTTATCACATTAAAATAGAAACTGCAATCAAGTATATATTTTTGATCTCTCATACTATAAAGTCATATTTAAATTATTTAATATGAAATAACAGCAAACTTATTTCACCATTCAATCGTGAACCAACTTTAAACAAAAATAAGATGTACTAGACGGCAGGAGGGGCCTTTGCAACAACAGCTTGAGTTTCTCAGAGTTTACGAGGTACACCTGAATGCAACATGAAGTCCCTGCTGATGTCTGCATACAAACCATACAAAGTGATGCAGACAGATATTAAGTCGATTTACACGACCGCTGCTGAAATTGTCGGATGGTTTGCGGACTGCTATTTTCTTTTTTTGGCAGGAGGCTCCATTGCTGCAGTCGTTAAATCTTCTGTAGCCTAAAAACTCCAGTTTTTCTGTCAACGCTACGTTCAATCGATACATAACTCATAGGCAAATTGTCTCCAGGGAAGCAGGAGGATTGTTTCTCCGTCATCTCCAACTCCAGCAGAGGCCGTGGCGTCGCGGCTACCAATAAGCTAAATTGTGTCGTCTTTGAAGTGTTAGTTCTTTTCCTCTGGTCACGAAGTAGGCCGGATAGAGAGAGGGAATATACAGAGAGAATCCTGCTTTTGACTTTGAAGGCCTTAATAGAAACCTAATTTTATCCATTTCAGATTAAGAATTAAAACCGTGACACCCCTAAACATTACAGCAGGCGTCACCATCCAAAATGGCACAAACAACATGAAAAAAACCCTTTTCCTGGCAAAGGCTGTCGCCTCAGTATAAATGCCCAGTAGTGGCCTGCTGTGGCATTGGCACACGGAGCTGCGGTGGTGGGGCTGGAGGTCACAGTGTGAGCTGGCAGAAGCTGGCAGTCCAGGCGCCCTGACGCCATGTCTCACACCACAACTGGGAAAGTGCTGACAGACAGACAACAGGGTTGTGAAGGTGGAGGAGGAGAGACAGAGAAGAGACACAGGTCACAAACGCTGGATAGCATCTGGTGCTCACAGGTTTACTGTGTATCCTCCTCTTCTCTCAAGACAACAGCTCAAACACACAGCCTGCTAGCTGCACAGCTGGCCTACAGCAACATTAAAATACCACCGGGCAATATGTAATATTCAGCAACCACAGCATGATAACAACTTGGGCAAAAATCAAGAATGAGAAGGAATGAGTTAAGTTTCTCTGATGCTCCGCAGGGGAAAAAAATACTATGATGAAAGCATTTTATTTAGGAAATACCATAGGTATTGAGGCACGTGAAACTTAAAGCAGGAAAATGCTTCCGTTGTGTATAAATGTTATGTTTTGTCAGATTCCAAGTAGCAACGGAAACACAATTGTCATGCTGCTCACAGTTGGATCGAAAAGCAAACCACAACTGGGAACCCTGCAAGCAGAGGGGGTAATGAATAAATACAGAAATAGATACATAAATAACTAAGAATAGCCTGGCTTCACTTGGGCTTCACTTCCCCTTGTTCTTCTGCTGTACAGGCAGACATGAGGTCGATAAGGCAGCCAAGGGAGGAAAGGAAAGTACAATGGAAATAGAATATGGTAAGTCCGCCATGTTGTATTTTAGTTCCCCTGCACTGCACTATACTACCCACTGCTGGTTTTACTGTTAATTTTTCCATCATGGACCATTATCATTCTTATTTTTCTATTTCCATTTTTTTTTTTCATTTGTCCAAATTCCTTTTTTTCTGATTCAGAAATAGTACACTGTTGTATCGTGGATACTGAAAAAGGCTAAAGCTCTTAATATCTTCAGCAGATTTCAACATACGAAGTGAACAAAACATGAAGCACTTCAAGGCCAATACCAAATCTGAGACTAAATGAATAAATACTGATCATCATTTGTTGATCCGCTGTTTTGAATTTAATGAACCATACCAGTCTAATTCCAACTTCTCTCCATGAGCAGAGTTTCCCCGTCTTCAACACAACTTAGTAGAGCTCAGCCTACCTCTTTTAAAATTACTGTTTTGCTCTGATAAAAGCCATTAAAATGTGCACACTGATACCAAATCACGTCTGCGTCCGAAGCTAGGACCAGGTTCTGGGGACACTTGTTGTGAATATCCGGCTGCTTCCAGTTTATGTAAGTGGCCCGGGTGGAGCTAGCCGGGAATATCAAGTTGACTTCCTTTTTTACTTGGACAAAAATAAAAAGCAATTTTGGTAAACATGGTAGGCTTATGTAAGCTAGGTGGCCGATGTTGTCAATGGACAATTACATGTAGTACCACTGGTATGGTCCTTCAAGAGGCAAAACACTGCTCGATGTGGAAACAACGAACATTAGCTGCTAGCCAACACCCAATCAACTACCAAAGTGCTGTGGATCCATTGCCATGGTAAAAGTGTGTAAACAAGGCTAAAATTCTTGAAGCGGAAAGCTCCTCTAGAAAGCTATAAAACCAAGCTCACTAATTAGTGCTTTAGGGGAGAGCCATTTCCAGTAATTTCACACTGTCCGTGACCTCCTACTGGCATAAGGCAATGACACAGTTGTTCAATAAAACCAGCAGACAGAATGTCAAATACAATAGGCATACAGTAGCTAACTCAGCATCAGTGTCTCTCTCTCTCTCTCTCTGTGGTTATTGCACGGTGAGAGAAGTATAGACCCCCATTAACACAATGCTGCTCCATGAAATACATTTTTTTCCATACAGAAAGGTGGACTGTAAAGGGAAACTGAAAAAAGCTGTAATATTAAATAACATCTTCTAAATGTTTATGAATGCAAGCTTTGATTCTAATTTCACAAATCAGCCTCCTGCAAACACAGTCAATACTGTCAATAGGCAACAAAGTTTACACTGCCTCAAAATTTCACTGGGGAAAAAAAAACATAATCACGTAAACGACAATTCTAACCAGGTTAGGCTTGGGAGGTATAAAAGTAAATCAGGGTATTTAGAAATCCAGATGATGACATGATTTTGATACCATCATAAATACAGACGCGCGTTCTATGATGCTGTCTTGATGTAATTTATTGCAGTGCACAGCACACGCCACCAGAGGTCATCTCTATATATATACTGAGGGTTATCTTTTGTTGCCTTAAAAAGCTTAGTTTATAGTAGGGATGTCAGTTTTGGTTTATTTTTCCTCTATTGACTCAATGAGCTTTGCTGCTGCATTTCGATGGGTTATATCCATTCAGTTTTAATGTTTTGTGTTGTAAGTGTCAAATATTTTATTTTCTGTTGGCTATGCTGAAGTTTATTGCAGCCTTTTGATCAGGTTACGGGTGCCGGTGCAGCCACCGATGTGTCCTGTTTCAACAGCTCGATTCGTTAATATAGAGATGAAAATAAACCTATAGACTGACTACAGACCATGAACCATCAAAAACGTCTGACTGTTGACATCCCTAGTTTATAGCCACATGATTTTATTCAACTGCCAGTCTGCCACCACCATCTGCTCTATTCAGCCCACTGATATGACGGTATCGTTAGTGCCCCCCGTGTGAGAGAGGCAGGGAGGCAATATTAAATGATCAGCGTTATAGCGGTGAGTGTAGCAGTGCAGTCTTATGTGGCCACCGCACCCTCGACATCGACTGTCATATACCGTTACCCTGGTGAAATGTCAGGAAGGTATCAAGGTATAAAAAACAGATAGCACCGAGCCTTAACCAGGTCAAAATTACAGCCACACTGACACCAGCTATGACCTTGCTGCTTAAGACAGAGATGCCGGTCCAAAAACAATTCAATGGGATGTTAGGAGGTTATATTGAATTCAGTATGTTGCTCCCTGCTGAGTGGATAAGCACAGGACAAGATGGCTCTTATATGATGAGACCCAGTGACCATCTCTGACAGTCAGACAAGTGTTGAACAGAAACCAAGCAGCTTGGTCTTTTTGATACTTTTTTAGAAGTAAGCAATTGCATAAGGAAGTGATCAAGGAGAGAATGGCCCCATGCACGATTGAAAAACTGCCATCATTTGTTTTTGGTGGACATTAATAATGGTACGGTGATTTTTTTTTTGTAATCGTCAGGCGAGGGCTGAAAGGCTAAAAGGCAGACGTCAGCGGGTGTAACTTATAAAAACCATGGTGGTTGTCGGGCAATTACCCAGACTCTCAGTCAGCACTTTTCAATCAAAGCGTAGTTATCTACTGCCAACTGAAACAAACACTAAGGTAGGATTTGTTTTGCTCTTGAGTGAGAAAGTAAAACTGGAATTACTGGTATCAAATATTCAGTCCCTGAGAAGAATGCATAAATCAGTGTTAATGAAAGTCAGATCCAAACAAGCTGCAGCACTGATACCAAGGCAATACACAAAGGCGATAACAAAACTTGATTTTGTGTCTACCTTTCAGTTCTTGTATGTTTACAGGAGCCGGGCTAGACTTTGGTTCGGACACCCCAAGGAGCTTCTGTATACCAGATTGTTCTAACGATTACTTGGTTGGCTCCGTGATCTGGCAGCACTTTAGTCTCTCGATGCTCTGTGCTTATTCAGCAGGACTCTGTGGAGCACCAGGTAAACCAATTGTCTGTAAAGCCACTAAATATGGACATTAATCTGGTTAAAAGATGGTGGACCAGTTCATAATGAACTTGAGAGGATGTCCGGGTGAGAATGATGAGCTATGAAGGACTATGAACTTGTTGACACTGACGCACAAATCCTCTTTATGTAAAATCAGGCACCTGAACTAACCAAACAATCTACTCTTTAAGGTGACATTATATATATATATTTAGATATGCAATGAAAAACTGGAGTGGAGTTGAAAGAACACTATATTGCCAAATGTATTCACTCACCCATCCAAATAATTGAAATCAGGTGTTCCAATGACTTCAATGGCCACAGGTGTATAAAAGCAAGCACCGAGGCATGCAGACCGTTTCTAAAAACATTTGTGAAAGAATGGGTCACTCTCAGGAATTCCAGCGTGGTACTGTGATAGGATGCCACCTGTGCAACAAGTCCACTCATGAAATTTCCTCGTTCCTAAATATTCCACAATCACTACAGACCTCCAAACTTCATTTGACCTTCAGATTAACGCAGGAACAGTGCGTAGAGAGCTTCATGGAATGGGTTTCCATGGACGAGTAGCTGCATCCAAGCCATACATCAGCAAGTGCAATGCAAAGCATTGGTTGCAGTGGTGTAAAGCTTGCCGCCACTCTCCATATGGCAATCTGATGGATGAGTCTGGGTTTGGTGGTTGCCAGGACAACGGTACTTATCTGACTGCATTGGGCCATGTGTAAAGTTTGGTGGAGGGGGATTATGGTGTTGGGGTGTTTTTCAGGAGCTGGGCTTGGCCCCTTAGTTCCAGTGAAAGGAACTCTGAATGCTTCAGCGTACCAAGAGATGTTGGACAATTCCATGCTTCCAAGTTTGTGGGAACAGTTTGGGGATGGCCCCTTCCTGTTCCAACATGACTGTGCACCAGTGCACAAAGCAGGGTCCATAAACACATGGATGAGAGAGTTTGGTGTGGGTGAACTTGAGTCCTGACCTCAACCCGATAGAACACCTTTGGGATGAATTAGAGCAGAGACTGAGAGCCAGGCCTTCCCTCCAACATCAGTGTGTGACCTCACAAATACACTTCTGGAAGAATGGTCAAAAATGCCCATAAACACACTCCTAAACCTTGTGGAAAGCCTTCCCAGAAGAGTTGAAGCTATAGCTGCAAAGGTTGGACCGACATCATATTAAAACCTATGGATTAAAATGGGTCACTTATGATTTATATGCAAGTGAAGGCAGGTGAGCGAATACTTTTGGCAATATAGGGTATCTCCTAGTGTAATGCCAACTGAAGTGAATTTGCTGCATGAGGAATTATGTTAGGTAAAAAAAATTTGGATTAATAATTACCACTTCAATGAGCCCATGCGGATTAAAGTGCAGTTACAGTAGGTAACACAGTGCTGCCGCCAGCCTCGATGATGTGTGGAGGAGACGGCACAGATTCGCTCACACATGTATACAGAGGCCTGTATTTTTCACATCCATTGGCCAAATCCAATTTGTTAAGACCCTTCTACGACTCACTTACGAAGCTGCGGTCAATGGAAATCACATTTCCGTGATTGGACATCCCATTAACCCGTTCGTCCAGACGCGCACTGGGGGATAAAGCAGGGCTGAGACGGATGCCCAGGACAGACCGGAGCTACGGCTCCAGCGAGTCCGTCGCCTTTCAAAGGGTAAAAGCCTGACATATTAGTCATAAGTGTTCTTTAAATTCATTATCATCTTAACACGCCAGCGGCACAAGTGTCAGGGGGAGGGGAAGCCCTCTTAAATGAGGTTAGTGGATCCATTTAAAGCTTCACAGTTGCTGTGCTGTCCGCCGTGTTTCACGCAAGTCTCAAGACATGAAAAACATCCCCTCCTGTAATGAGGTTGCACAAGCTGCTTGTAATGCAGCTGGGGACCCTCCGAGGTTAATCAATGAACAACTTCTGCATTATATCTGTCCATAGCCTGTCATGTACATACCAAGTAACCACAAATCCATGTGATGTTTATTCCAGATTGAAAATGTCTGAATTTCTTGCAAACGGAGCGATTCAAAAAACATTATAATCCCATCTTTTTGTAACTGAGCTGCACAATGCATATCAAGATGGACAGATATTCTAACGTGTCATTTCCTAACCATTTCAAAATGTTTTTGACACTTAAGCTGAAAAAGTGCAATAACATAACATAAAGAAGTAGCGGCAACACCTTTTGAATGTTGGATATCAAACACTCTGATCAATCTGCTCCCGAACGCAGCACCGGATGCAACGGAGCAGACAGTGGTGAATCAGGTGACTGAGTCTTTCAGTATCAAGTCAAGACAGATACACTGAGACTTGGCAGGAGCAGCGAAACGCAAATCAACAAACCAATTAACACTTTGAAAGCTAGAGCTACATCCTTCCCTATGACATCCCAAAGCAAAAGCTGTAACACAGTTCTCCGTCTGTTCATCTCAAAGAGTCTTTAACACCTTAAAATTATCCTGAAATTACTTTTAGTGACAAAAATAAACACACCAAGGTGTCTCGACAAGTTGCATCCCTATGCAACAGCATCTGTCAAAACAGAGGACTTACTACTATGAGTGTTTTTTTAAACAAAAATGACTATCCTGATATTTCCTTCTCTTGGCGATTTCACAGTACAGTGTATGCATTTTCAGGCAGGACGAAAGCCGACACAATTCCCACAATGTGCATCAGTGTCTTCTAAACACACTGAAAATGTAAGAAATTAAAAAAAAATAGGATATGCGGTCCTTCAATATACATTGAAGCCATAACCATAGATGTGCCATGTTCCTCACCTTTTTCTCATTATACTATAATGCAACTCGTCCTCCTGTTTGATGTGGGCATGATCTCCACTTGCCCGCTCGCTGCCTTCACTGTCATCACTGCTGAAGATGGAGGCCAGCTCCTTCTTGGGCACCCGGTTTGGGGGAAGGGGGATGGTCCGTTTTTCTGCCAAACGCCCGCGGTTCTGCACAGCAAGGCACACAGAAAAAGGAGAAACATTAACCACAGAATCCATATATAGCTTATCAAAGTGTTGAATGTGTTTCTCAATTTGCTGCAGATTTTTCTTTTTTTAGTCAATTTTCTTTTATTGCAGCACATTGAGTTCCCTCTGCAAATGTGTGCAGGACAAATCAAGATCCCAATGATGACATATCATAGTAGCCGCTGATTGCAATTTGATCAAACATATATATCCACACATTAAGTAAAATGCAACACATGACACTGCCTGCCGAGATTAAATATACATGGAAACTAGTGAATAAACCAGCACCTCTTCCAACCCAAATGATAATATAAGAATGTAAACATGACCAAACTGACCAGAACAGTCAAGACAATTCAATCGTATGACAAAAAAACTATTTTTATAAAAT
The DNA here is from genome assembly GCF_963514095.1 of Eutrigla gurnardus. Lineage (NCBI taxonomy): Eukaryota > Metazoa > Chordata > Actinopteri > Perciformes > Triglidae > Eutrigla > Eutrigla gurnardus. The sequence goes on along the minus strand of NC_139922.1, from coordinate 14,825,073 downwards.
GAAAAATGAACAGTGTTAAATAACATCCAGTTCTAAATCAATTCACACATTTGTAACATTACGGGAGAAGAACACAGGGTCCTTTGATCAACTAGGTATAACTTCCTTTTGAAACAAGTGGTTTCTTTTCCCAGCACTGACACAGGAGTCACATTGGCCATACTTTTCTACTGTTGGACCAAACTGACGGGGAGAAAAGTTGGTTGGTGGTGGATGGTGTATTTTGTTTCAAAGCTGCCAGAAGTAAGCAGAGAAAAGACGAGATAAAGGGGAGAGAGTGGCCTTAGGGGCATTAGGAAGTGAAGCTGGGCGACCTTTAATATGACCTGAAGAGGTCACTGCAGATTAACATGGTCCTATCACAGAAAGAAGGGAGGAGGGGGAGAAAGGGGGGGAGAGGGAGCCATAGAGGAGGAGTACAGATGAAAGATGGATAGTAGAAGAGACCGAGCCGGGGGAGGAAATTGGAGAAGAGCGAGGGAAGGATAGGCTGAGGAGAAAAGTTAACAGGGGAGAGAGGGAGAGCAATGTGGAACTGTACAGAGAGAAAAGGTGAGAAGAGAGAGAGAGAGAGAGAGAGAGAGAGAGAGAGAGAGAGAGAGAGAGAGAGAGAGAGAGAGAGAGAGAGAGAGAGAGCTCCACAGAAGAAAGGTCTGTCCGGTGTGGAGTGGACTTGGATTTGAAACTATATTCCCCTCTCTCTCTGTGCCTATCTCTGCTCTTACTCCCCGGCGCCTTTAAGCCCTCCAGCTATCCCTTCCAACACACGCAACCCCGCTCTCCTCCCCCCTGCCCACTCCCCTCCCTCGCTCCTTCCATCCCAGGAAACACGGCAGCCTGAGTGGCAGGCGGGGGCAGGAGGAGGGATTTGGGGGCTCCTAGCCAAGAGGCAAACAGGTGCAGCCCCTCTGGAGTCTCTCAAATGGCAGACATTAAAAAGAGTTGGGGAGGTGGAAGACAGAGAAAGATGAAAACATCCCGAAGGATGAGCAGGCCACAGAGTTCTGCACATTTCTCTCCTATTTTTTTTATATCTTTTTTATCGTGCAGTGCCAGAAAAGAGGTTTTTTCCTCCTTTCTTCTTTACCGTCGGAGCTTTCTACAAGTTCTGCTCCAGCGTTTGAGGACAGTGAATCACTTCCTGATACTTCTGCTGCTTGCACACAATGCCTCGCTGTAAGAAGTTAGCGTTGGAGGTCCAACAGGGCACACATTAGAGGGAGGAATGTGACATCACGTCGCAGCAGCACTTTTCCATGGATGCAACCACGGCGTCGTCTGTTAGACACACACATCTGTTAAGTAAAAATGATCCACCTCCGAGTACAAGCCTCTTTACTGCTGTCTTCACCTCGTCGGGGAAAACACAAAATTACACACACACACACACACACACACACACACACACACACACACACACACACACACACACACACACACCTGTTCCTTCATATTCCCCTCCAAACTAAAGCAGGGTTTTTACTCGGAGCATGCCAGCAAAATAGTGTATACAAGAATAGTTTGTCTGAGACCAGTCGTGACTGAGGCTGTGTGAGTGTGTGTGAGCGTGCAGACAACCACCCACATGGCCGTGACATACCCAGGCTGACAGCCCCCCCCTCCTCTCCCCCCTTCCTCCATCCTCCATCCCCCCTCCCCCCTCCTTCCTCTCCTCTCCTCCCGGAAAGCCCCGATCCTTTCTTTAGTGGCACTGACGCAGAACTGGGGGTGAGCTCCCACTGCTTCCGGCAACACTTCCGCAGCACGGGGGAGGGCTCTCCGAAACAAAACATGAAGCAAAAACACACCCCTGGCAGCCCACGTAGGAGCGCTCAAAGGAAGGGCGCCTGGACGCTCAGGCATGTACGAGCACGCACAAACACGTGAGCGTGTGCACAGAGCTGAGGCAACCTTTCTGTGTGTGGTCAACCTCCTTTCAGCCATGGAAAAAAGTCTCTCATAAAAGTCCCACTAAAAGCACCTCTATGAATATCACCTCCCACGCTTTCTGTCAGTCAGGCAGCCAAGAAATATATCTGGGCTTCACATTTACATGCAAAACCAAAAAAAAGACACCAATACATACAGATGCACATGCAAAGGGACACATTGACCAAAGTATTACCAAATCTAGACAGAAGGCCAACATGAAACACTTACAATCATATTCATATAATAAATATTATCCAATCCAACAGCCTACGACAATAAATGGTTGAATGCTATTTTAAGATGGCTGAGATTTTGTGATTTATAGTACTGGATACACTGTAATCTGGGTTGACTTGGGTCTTGAGAAATGGCAATGAGTCAAAAAGTGAATATGGTCATATTCAATATGGTCTTGTCAGGGCCAAGATATATAATCGGCATACATTCTCCCGGGTAGATACGGGTAATAAAGCTATAACGTTTCAAATAAAAGCAATCTGGTGATTATGTACGGTGAGCAACAAGTTTACAACAGCCATACATCCTGGAAGTCATTTTGGTGGGTTCCCAAGTTCATTCGTTTTGGACAAGCTTTTGGTTTAAAAGCAACAAAATGATCTTGTATTGAAAGACAATACAGGCTAATATCACAGCTACACATTGGCCAGCAAAGGCGTTTAAATCCAAGCAGAAATTATAAGGCAATCTAGTGTTTTCTCTCTAAATTTATTTCAGACTTTTAAATGAGCTCTTGGTGGAAAAAGAAGACTAATAAGTGTGTCGGGTTTTTTTTTTCTTTTTCTTCCTCTTTGCGTTATTTCCTGAAAGGTGCAGTGCCCCGCCGCTGGCTCCAACTAGCATTAGCGAACACACACACACACACACACACACACACACACCCACACAAAAACACACGCGCACACACACACGCACACAAAATCACACGCACACACACATACAGCGGTAGCCGCCCGTGACATTCCTGCAGCTGCAGCGCTCTCTCTCCCTCACACGCGCCCCCCCAGAGATCTCCCTGGGGGACGAATGCCTAATGAGTCACGCGCCTGTCTGCCGTTACCTCGCAGCGTGTGTGCGTGTGTGTGTGTAGGCGGGATGGCGGGCCGACTTGGTGCGAGCGTTAGGGGAAAGGGGGAGGGGAACGAGGAGACGACAGAGAAGGAGAGAGGGAAAAAAATGAGTGTGAGGAGGGTGGGAGATGGGGGGGATGAAGCAGTCATTACCGTGCTCACGTAAGAGCGCTGAAACAAGGCCAAAACAAACAATTTGACTGCTGTGTTTTTGTGGAAGCCCGAGATCCAGCTATTCACAAAATATACATTTTTACTTTGTTAATCCCACTCTTATCTCCGACTCACCTGTCCTGACATTTTCACAGGTGCACCCACGGAAAAAGGTGATTGGCGGCTCACATGTCAGCTTTCATGAAATTGAGATGGCTCAGTATGCAAACCTCATCACGGTGAATAATCAGATTCAAGTAATAGCTTGATTAAAGCGGTTCACAGTAACCCACAAATAGTTAACGATGATGGCGTGTTTGATAGGCAGGATGTCTGCGAGGATTTGTAGTCGCCAGTGGAAATCCCCCTTATTAGTGCCATAAAACAAGAAAATGGAGAGACAGAGTTGATGTTTATCGTTGTTGCTGTGATTAATACCACCGCGCGCCTCAATACAACCTCTTTTACTTTGAGTAAGATGTCGCACAAATGCCGTTTTGCTGTCATCCTAAAATAATTTTGTTTTTTTTCTTTTTCCACACTGCAAGCCATGACAGTGTTTGTTTATAGAAACACCCATTTGCATGTGCTGCACTCCGTGACCTTTCTGGTACATGTCGCAGAATAACAACAGCGAAAGGACTCGGCAGAAGCAAACTATACTCTACAGGCCAGAGAAAAAAATGGCAAGCCTTATATTTGCCTAATGTGGTTAAAATCAAATTATTAGTGTGCACATAAACAAACAAGAACAGCAAAGGCTGTGAATAAACTGCAGCTACGCAATTAGAGACACGTTGCACTCGTCTGGCATTCAAATATAATGCTCCCCACACATATTTAAGATATATGACCAAAACACACTGCAGGGCTTAGCTCTATATTTTAAGCCATCGCTTTCAGATCAAATTTGGTTAGAGGAAGTCGCGGAGCGGTAGGTGTTTCTTTTAAATTTAGTATTCTGTTTTGATGTTAAAATACTGCCTGAGTATATATTGTACACAGAACATTCAAGACATCAGAAATACAACTACTAAAATTAATAAACATTATCATATAACACTCCTCATAAGTACAAATGTTCTTGGTACTTGGTAAAAATATAAGTGTGTGTCCGTGTGTGTGTGTGTGTGTGCGTGTGCGTGTGTGTGTGTGTGTGTGTGTGTGCGTGCGTGCCACACACAGTCTTAAGGCAACACTTGTTCAAGGCCGTGCGAGAGAAAGAGAAAAAAAAGTGAGAAAGCACTGTAGGGCGGACAGGCATGCGACCAACTCCCCCCCCCCCCCCCATCCCAAACACACGCACGCACACACACACACACACACACACACACACACACACACACTCATGCTCTCCTGCACCCTCAGCCCCCACGCGCTGAGCCGAGCAGGCAGTTGCAGCCCAGTGGAGCGGCACAGGGCAAGGAGGGAGGGATGGGTGAGCGGAGGGGGGAGGGGGAGCGGCGCACAGAGGGCGAGAGGCGGCGGAGAGGGGGTGGGGGCTCCTGCGGCGGCGCTGGGAGGTCAGTGGCAGTTCAATCAAGCGTGCTAGCGCGCCTCTCGTTCTCCCCTTTCCCTCGTTTCTTTCTCCCCTCCCTCCCCCCTCCGTCTCTCCGTGTTTGGATAGGCCCACCGAGGCCGCCGCAGGGGAGCTTTATGGACAGGTAACGACCGGGCCTTCCTCTCTCCAGACAAACACGGGGGAAATTGAGGCAAGCATGAAATTGTGGTTGGTTAATTTCAACTGATTTTTTTTCTCTTGAGTTGGTCCCAGCAAGTTAAATTTGATCCAGACAATGATTAGAGATCTCACGTAAAGATCAATACACTTAAAATAGTTCAATTAAATACACCGCCTTCGAGGTTTGAGCATCCACTTTGCTGTGGTTTCGACAAGTCAAGCACAACTTTACATACGGCTACATTTCATTGATGAAATAAAGGTATAGGCGATTTGAATAACGAGCATAACACTGATGAATTTTTCTTACAATTTAATAATTCTGTCTTTACCTACAGTATGTGTGTGCTTGTTTAAGTGTACTGATGGATCTAAAGTAAAACCATGACAGGACATTGCTGTCTGCAAAGGCCTGTAACTATCACAGGAAATCACATGACCAACAACAAACCCAAACACACACAGATGTTGGGAGGAGGCTTTTTTAGAAATATCGCCATTGGGTTTGGTGTGATAAACCGCTGATAGACAGATGCTCCAACTTATTTCCGCTGCCTGTTAACAGGGTCCGCACCCAAACACACACGAAGCCAGACGTATTCTGAGTACCCCTTTAAGAAGCTCACACACAGCATGTACCCACGCACACACACACACACACACAGCTCTCAGTCCAATTTGTATTGAACTCTATAAGCAACATTAAGACTCACAATGTACAAATCTGTAGAGTCTCACTTAATCTCCGATGTGTCCGATACTCAAAGAGAGACGCTCACGACACAAAAACACTCGTGACGTGACCACAGTTCTGCACACTTCTGGGCCAATGACCGATTCCGGTGTTACCATAGCAACATAGCCTTGGCAACACACATGCAAGCGCAAACACTCAATACATGAAACAGAAGCAGATTACAGTAGGTAGTTGATCAACTCCACATCACGTAACAGCTTTACTTCTATTATTTCACTCAATACGGTGCACTTTGATTTTAATCATCTTTTCCCCATTAACGCTATTGGAAGTGGCATTATGAAAATGTAATGAGGTAGACTATAAGTTATAGGCAAGAGTGTGTGTGTGTGTGTTTTTAATTCCACTTTGCAAGAGGAGCCCTTGATTGGAGGAGGTCTTTACGAGCCGGAGGAGGGGAGTGTAATTTCCTCCCGGCCTCAGCCAGTTCCGCTAAAATAACAGAGCAGAGGAAGCCCAGCTCTCCTGGGAGGAGACCAACACACAAATGCACGAACACACACACACACACACACACACACACAAATGCACGAACACACACACACACACACACACACACACACACACACAAATGCACGAACACACACGCGGACACACACGTAAGCAGGCAAGTTAGCCAGCCATCGCGGGCGTACAAATGATCAGACATGCATACATTGAGACAAAGGAAAACTAATGTATAGGTGAGTATACGGACAAAAACACAAAAGAGCAAACACACAACGCCAAGAACAAACATAAACATGCATACGCAGTCTTGAGTATCCCAAAAAAGCAAACAAAATAAGCAGCGTCTAACAACTTCAAGGGCCATTTTAATAACGATTAAAGCTGAGAAATAATTTAAGCTCCTGATGATCACATAATAACATGCTTAATAGAAAACTAACACACCTTGGCAGCTAGTTATCAGCAGCATGTCAATGAGCGCGGATGAAAAACAACATCAACACATTTCAATTCTACACGGTTGAGCCTAACAACCGTTCAGTTTGTGTTGTGTCGTTATAAACAGCTTGCTTCCCGGCCGACGCGGCAAATTAACTTCCATGAGTTCTGAGCAGGCAGGTGAAAAGTCTCCCCACCAGCTGCAGCACTTTTTTTTTTTTTTATGATCGCTCGCCTCATGCCGATAGTGAAACAAGATCACTCAAAGTTCAGCCGTCAAACTTTAAAATAAATGGCCGCATGAGGTAATTCGTGTCAGTAGGCAGGCATAGTGTGTGTGTGTGAGTGAGTGAGTGAGTGAGTGAGTGAGTGAGTGAGTGAGTGAGTGAGTGAGTGAGTGAGTGAGTGAGTGAGTGAGTGAGTGAGTGAGTGAGTGAGAGAGTGAGAGAGTGAGAGAGAGAGTGAGAGAGAGAGAATGCTCATCAGTGAGGGAGTGCTGTGCTGGCTGCCATGCCCTGAGGGGAGTCAGTGGGGAGAGAGGGAGACGCCAGTACAGGCCATACAAGTCCCACTGCCCTCCCTCCTCCGCCTAACCCTCACCGCCTCACATGGAGCTGCCAACATACTTAGCCTATAGAGTGCCGAAGCGGAAGCAGGAAGTAACGGCGCCATGGGTCCTTTCGGAGCGAAAAAAATGAATGGTGTTCAATGGACGGAAAATAATTATTATCTGATCCCCCGGTCGTTATGCCTTGGATTACACAAATGTTGTTTATAGGCTTAAATTATAATTTTCCATGTCAAGAGTTTGACCGTTTATTGTGCAATTCTTCAGTTAAAATTCATTGAGAAAACACAATGATAAAGACTACATGTTGTGTCGCGTATGTGACGTCACGTCATCGCCATCTCCCCATCGGCGAAGTTGAGGCTCTCCACATGACCCGACTTATAGTGGTTCTCCCCCCTTTCGATACTTTTATTCTGCCCTTGGAAAAAAGCGGTGAAGTGGAGCAGAGAAACAGCCATCTCGGCGGACTTCGGACTCGGCGGGTGGTGACGTATATCATTCGCGACGAGAACAGCGAGGAGCTGTAGTTCACAAAGCGGCTCACACAAAACCTAACTTTATCAAAACTCTTCGCGCTTAATTGTCGTCTTCTTTCCGTGAAAATTTTTCTTTAAATATCACAAAGAACATATGTGAAATCCATGGCACAATTCAAACGGGACCAGAAAATAATTTGTATCTACCCATTGAATCGCATTGATATTTTTTTGCTTTTGAGGACCCATGTCCCGGAAATGGAGGGGCGGGACTTCACCACTCTATATGCGTGTGTGTGTGTGTGTGTGTGTGTGTGTGTGTGTGTGTGTGTGTGTGTGTGTGTGTGTGTGTGTGTGTGTGTGTGTGTGTGTGTGTGTGTGCATGCAAAAGTGTCACGGTGGTGGGTTAGACTTCAGGCTTCACCACCAGACAAGGAAAGGAAGAGAGGGAGAGAGGGCTACAACAACCTCAAAACTCCCATAACCCTGCTTACGTCAATAACAAAGTATTACTCCGTTACAGCTATAATTGAAGTGGAACCGTACAAGCCCTAGCAAGCCAGAAGCCAATATCTGTGATGAGCCTAAACATAAGCAAACATGGCTCAAATCCTTCTGTTAAAAAAAAAAAAGAAAACGTGAGAATTCAACCATCTCTTTTTCTCCCCCCAGGTAATTTGTTTGGCTGAACCCTATGTGTAAGGGTACAGGTCTTCATTCTTGGCTGTGAAAAATGTCACCAGTTTACCTGTATCACTCAAACACCTCCGGCTTATCTAAACCGCCTTTGCCTTGCGTGCCTCACACACAATAATCAGCAGTAGCCACGCTCAGTAGCTCGCTAAGCCTCTTACACCCATCCCTCAAGATTAGTGCTTGGGAGCGACGACAGATGCGCTCCATGGTGATAAAAACACACACGCAAAGACACATACACACTCACAACCCACCGCACCTGTGTGAACAGATTTGGCGACGGTGAGCCGGCAGTGAGCTCGCTCAAAGCTGACACACACACCACACACACACGGAGAGTGGTGATGCTGTAATCGTGACACACCTGCAAGGCCGCAAGGTTTGGCATGGTGCCCCTGGACGGAGCCCTGAGGGACGCACCAGGCAAACAAAAGTTCAGCAGTGAGGTGAGGAGACTGATTCAATGGGACAGAGGAGCTCTACCAAAACACCCAACATCGAACAGCCACACAGGGCAACTCGGCGCCTCAGAATCTAAAGGCCGTTTGATACCCTCCATCAGCGAAAGGCTGAAAGTAAATCTGATATTCATGCTGAGAAAAATTACCATCAAAGTTGACACGTGTGCCTGAAGGGTCTTCCCCACCAAGGTTACAGAGAAAGACAAAATAAACGCTCACACGCTGTTACGTGTCCATAAAGCTGCATAACCCAACACAAATCTAAAAATGAAATATGTGTAGGCCCAGTCCTGCTTTCACACAAAATAAATGGCATCTAAATGAATAGGATGGTCTTTATGGAAAAGGAACCTTAGTGATGAAGGTACAGATTGTAAAGACCAATATTTTACTATATAACAACAAAGCAAAAACAAGCACAAGTACAAATGTAACTATAAAATACCACTTTTAGGATTGACCAAGTATTACGAGCACAAATACTTCTTCACAGTCTTGTCCCACAAAGTATTCTTCACCACAAGGAAAGCATCTTTTAGCCCCATGTGTTCTATATATTGAACATCAACACTGTTAGACAAACTTAAGCGATATTTTCCATGTAGCTTCTCCCAGTTAACGCATTGCCTCTACAAGCATAGATGCAGCGGTAACACCGATATGAAAGCATGAAATGTCTTACCACTGGAGAGGAAATGCGACAACCAGGACAATCACAGATTGGAGGGTGCACCTGTAAGATTCCTTTGGACATAAGAGTCTTGAGACTTTTCCCTGGAAAAACAAGCAAACAGGAGAAACACTTTTTAGAGAATGACCAACCAACACAGCACGTGATAAGGTATTAGCAACTTGCATGAGAGTGGGACCTTTTCTTCAGCCCACCATCAGGACTCAGAGTCTTAAAGATACATCTTCAATAAACACAGCATGTAATCTGAAGGAGTCAAACCCTGCAGACAAACTTGACTTCTCTCTCAACATTTCTGCCATAAAGTTGAATTCTCCACAAAAGGTCAAGTGTTGTGAGCCAGAGAGACAGTAGCCTACTGTCATCTGTCTATAGGAATCGGTATATTCAACCATTAGGCTACCATTTTTGACCTGGGGCGACACCCTCCCCCCACACATCCTAACGCGTGTCAGTTCTGCCTGAGTAACCGTGTGTGTGTGTGTGTGTGTGTGTGTGTGTGTGTGTGTGTGTGTGTGTGTGCAATTATAGCACAAAAAGCCCACACTATAAATATCCAAATAAAAACCGAACAGTAGAACCGCATTGATGCCGTCAAGGTTATTGTACTGGAAAATCTAACAAACACCTATAAAATGCGTCTGCGCATAAAAGCAGCTGTACATATAAAATATTAATATTTACTTCAAATTTGCAATCGGTGGCAGCATCTTCACATATGTATCACACAACTGTGACGTCGAATGGACAAACAACAACACTATGAAGAAAATAGCCTTTATCTCAAACCCAACATGCGATGCGTAAAAGTGTCAACACTCGTGCACCAGAGCAGCCGGACTTAACGGAGCGATCCGTCCCATAATGAAGGAAAAGCGTCTAACTGTCTCGCATTGAATTGTTCTATAGCTAACTTTTCACCTGAGTCCCGGTGTGGTCTACTCCAAAAGTCCCGGTTTGGTGTCTGATCGCAGCCCAAACGTCTTGGAGGCTATGTGGAGGATATGCGCCTTTTCCCCTCATCTGTCTCCTCGCGCTCTGACTGCTGTAACCCTTTCACTCCAAAAGTCAACACCGAACCACGAGACCCAACTTTGTGCCCACAATAAGCGGCGTCCACCAAAAAAGAAAAGTGCTTTATTGATGGCGAGGTGTCTCTCTCTCTCTGCCAAACGAACCGTAAAGGGTTGCTCTTACCTTTGTGTCTAATACTTCGTTTCCAGTCTTTGGCAGTCTCCCGTCCACTCACGAACTGGAACTCGTTGGGGGTGAGCCACTCGCCCCGGTATTTAATCGAGGGTCCCTTACTGCCTTGACACAATTTATTGATATAAAGCAAAGCCTTGTTTTCCCCGCACTCCACCTCGATGCACGGCTCCCCGTTGTCGAAGAAGGGCTGAAAGTCGGGGATGGAGGAGAACCTCTCCAGCATTAAGTCGTCCGTGTGGTGGTGGAGGTGCTGGTGATGCAGCGCCGAGTCGTGGAGCCCCAAGTACGCGCGGTGATGGGCGAAAATGTGGTCGTAGGGCGGCGGATGCGGGGTCACCACGGGGATGGCGGCGGCATTTAAAGGGGCCAGGTATTCGGACTGGTTGAACGCGGCCAGTGCCATGTCGTCCCCGTCCAGACGCTCTTTCTTGATGGCAGGCATGTTAGCGGGAGCCGAGCGCCGGTAACAAGTGAAAAGCTGCTCGCCCGATCCAACTTCAGCGTCCTCTCCGTCTGTGAGTTGGGCTGACCCAGACTTGAAGACGCGCCGCTTGGTTTTATGCAGAGCCCCCGTGTCGCCGTGAGACAGCGGTCTGTTGAAGTTGCCGGATAGATTCCCATTCAGTAGTTTCCAGCTCGCAGCGGCGGCAGCGCTCTCCGCCAGCCTCACAGCTCCTACCTCCCACATTTAATCACGCTCGCTCTGTTAATACCTGCCACGGTGCGCCCTGAGCCCCGGACATTATGCTTCCTACGGAGATCATTAGCAGCCGCGGCTACGCGTCCTGTCTCCTAATTCTTTGTCTTTGGGGAAATTAGAAGTAGCCGCGAGATTTTCCTTTTCTACATTCACTGAGTAGAAAATGTTAGAATCGGTTGTGCAATAATAATAATATAAAAAAAAAACGCGATTCAGTTATGGGGAGTTTACATGTGACCATGCAAATTCACAGCCAAAGACAAGAAAAAAAGAAACTGGTAATAATAATAACAATACATCTCTCCTGTTACTTAAAACAATGTGGCATATGGCATTAATCAGAAGCGCGAGCCCAACACATCAGGTCGGATATTCCTGAGGAGGATTTACGCAGCATTAATACAGCTGAAAGTTTGGAGAGAGTTGTTTTTAACCCCTGTGTATGTCGTTGAAGTCACGCTGAAGTTCACAGACCCAGACCAAACAAGATTTGCACTCTCCGCCGCCGCTTCTCAACTTGGCCCATTTAAACAGCGGAGGCTCGGCGAGAACCACAGAGGGCAGGGGGGACTGCGAGGGACGGCGCTTCGGCGCGTAAAATGGAGGAACCGTCATTAGCGAGCACGAGGAAGTACAGCGTCATTTCCACCCCTGCAACCGAATCTAAAACTCCTTTTAACAGCCGTGTCTTCAGCTCTAGAATGTATTAAGACCATACAAGTATGATTATTTTAAGCACCATTAATACAAGACTTACAGCTTCCTGCCAAATAGTTCCAACATGTACAATTCCACCAAATACAACACAAAATAATAACTTGATCAACAGTAGGAGGCTTGAATCAGATGTTCACCTTTGACCATACACATGAGAGGTGTTCAGGATCACACTGGACGGTCTATTCATGACATCAGGTCAACATTATTATATATCCTCCTTGTGTTTGAGTTCAAACACCTATTTATTATATTCTACTTACAGTGAACGCCTCGCTCCTTCTCCCCCCAACTTACACTCACCTGCTGCAGCCACTTCAGCGAGCCTGAAACTGTTCAACAGTGTGTTTAGACCCGTCAGTGTCGAAGCGTTTCATAACTTACACGTGACAAAACTTGAAACTCGTCTTTGAAAGCCTTTCTTTAGAAGCACACATGCGTTCTCTGGAACCTCTTCCTGACCAAATGCAATAGGCGTTAAACTGATCATGTTTCTAAATACAACTGGAATTTCCTCAAGGCGCTCCTGAGATATTCACAGGACGGGATGATAAAGTGACCTTGAACTTTGACCACCAGGATCTAATCAGTTTGTGGACATTTGTGCCAAATTTGAAGACATTCCCTTCAGGCCTTCCTGAGATATGACGTTCACGGACCGGACAGATGGATGGTGATGTTGAATAAAGCCTCCAGTCACGGTTGTCGCTGTGTAGAGGCAAAAAAAAGTTTTAAAAAAAGTCAGTATAGGATGCCATTAAAATGTAACAAAAGGTCATCTTGTACACCTTAATAAATATATTATAAACTAGAATTACTGCTTGCGTTGCCTCCGCCAACCAGTCATGTTGCAGTTTACAGCCACGTCTGTCTGAGATGTCCTCATTATATCCTATGAAACTTCTGCTTCTGGTCATAATTAGTGTATGAATTCTTGCACTATGGCCGAAAACCTGCTTTGTGAGGTGAGAGTCACCTTTGACCACTAAATGAGTATCAGTTCGTTTGAGTGCAAGTGAATGTTTGAGCCAGATTTTAACACATTACCTCAAGGCTTTCCTGAGATATTGTTTTCACGAGAACGGGATGCAGATGAGGCCACAGCGAACTTGACCTTTGACCACCAAAATCTAAGCATTTCATCCCTGAGTCCGTGTGGACATTTGTGTCAAATGTGAAGTTCCTGAGATCTCACGTTCACGAGAATGGACTGATGGACGACCCGAACACATAATGCCTCCTACGTAGAAACGTACAAATCTACAGCATCAGGAGACGAGATGTTGTCTGCTCGGATATTACTAAATGCGAAATGTTTCACTTTGAAATAGCAAAATAGTATGTCAGTGCAGATGTGCTTTAAACTCTCAAACACGACCAACAATTGAACATTGATCAAAGTGCTTTGGTTGTTTATTAACAAGGACTCCGGTGGGACGAGAGGAGGTGGACTCTGTTTACATCAATGATGCTTGGTGCTCAAACATAGTCAATCCCTAATGTCAAATTTCTAATAATATGATGCCAGCCATGATTCCTGCCCAGAGAAAAGGCAGGAAAGCCCCACTGCTTTTGTTTTGGATTTTCTTGTGTAGCAAATTATGTCCGTTGTGAATTCCTGTGTCGATTGTCCTTGAATCCATGAAGTTAAACTCTTTAAAAAAGGTCCCGTATTGTAAAAAGCAAGATTTTTTTTATTTATTTATTGTAAAACAAGTCTAAGGGTTACATTAAGCAGTCAGGTTTTCCGTACCGTTGTGATGTCACAACTATATACAATATATAAACTATTTCACAGTTCAAAACATTCCAAATGTGTCCCAGTTTATTTCTGGTTGCAGTGCCATGTGAATCACATCAGCTGACAGGAAGTAAACATGAACCAAAGCTGTTGCCTAGCAACACAGTTACGTCACAACATGCTAAAACGGAGCGTTTCAGACAAAAGGTGAATACAGATTTAGTCAGATGAGAAAAGAAAATTCTTTAAAAAAGGTATAGTATGCAAACATCAGCATCCATACAAATTAACCCCCTCAATCATCATTTATGACCCGCGAGATGTTAGTGGGGATGTCTACTATCTACGAAGACTCTGCCCCTCTGCCTGTATATTCTATTTTCTTCGTATTTTGCTTTGTTTGGGACGTTTCTGGGCGTCAGCGCCTTTGCGCACCACATGGGGGTGGAACATTCAGCCAATCAGCAGGGTGTGCAGCCCATTCAGGTCGTCAAATACCGCTGTTTATCGCGTCCCTTGATGCGAGACCGAGGCACGAGCGTTACATCCATGGGCACGAGGCCCACTTCAGCCCCGTCAGATACCGGGGGTCCGTATAGGACGGACGAGAACGGGTTGTTAACGTTTTTCCCCGGCTCCTCTCCCTCTCCTCTGCTGCGTGCAGAGCAGCGTTGCGTCTGTTTACAGACACAAGCCGAGCAGACAGGATGAAGCCTGCCCTTCAGCTGCATTCATTAAAAACCCGGCAACGTGGCACCTTCCCGCAGGGCTGAGCTGAGGTGTGGGTGTGTTTATTAGTGCTTCAGAACGTAACCGCCGTGAAACAATTAGAAAATAACGTTTTATTTCTCTGACTCACTGCTGTGTTCTCGCTAAATGCCGCTTCCGCTCTTCGTTCACTCGGCCATCACTTTTCTCCCTTTCTCTCTCATTGAGCCTCGGAGGAGGGGCCACTTTTTAACACCTTTAAACATTAAAGCATGTAAACATGTTCTTGTTGGAACCCCATATAAAAGTATGAACCTGGAAATGAGCAAACATCCCCCTTAATATTAAACTAACCGCTCAATCAACGTTTTGTATTTGTATTAAATGTTGAGTAAGCAGGTGTTCATCACACCATAAATATGTGCGATCGGTGCTGCAAACGTTGTGCTTCGGCTAAAGTAACACCTCCTCAGCTTGGAACCACATTTTCTGAAAGCACTTTCTCTCCACATTGTCCGCGGGGTATGTTCCCCCTGAGCTCCTGAGGCTTACGAGCAGGACCACATCTGACCCCCATCAGTGGAGAACCACCCAGGTGGATCCACCACCAACACATGGAATAGTCATTCCAGCGGCAGAGGCGGGGTCCAAAGCGCCGTGTGTCAGGGGCCTATAAATCAGGCCAAACTGCCTCTGACACACACAGGAAGGAGGCACGCCACACCGCAGGCGGAAACAGTGCACGGGAAGGCCAGAGACCACAGCCTGGCCAGGACTGGTATAATGCCTACAGTCGACAGGCAAAAACACACAGCAGACATTTACAAAAACACATGCCAGCTACCTCACCAAAGACAGTGACGGACCCAAGATTGACATTTTGTCCTTTTGGGATTGAGGAGCTGTGAGGTCTGGTGGGAATGTAATAGAATTAGTGGGTTTGTGGATCAGGAAGAGAGTCTCATCCCGATCCTGATCCCTTCAAGAGACACTCACAGCTAAAGAAGAACACAGTGACCTGAAATCACTTATACTCCAAAAAGCTAGATTTAAATGTGAACACGGCCTGAAAAATAAAATCGAAAGGTAACATTTTTCAACCAATAATGTCACATCCCACGTGTTGGTGAGTGCACCGAGCAGAAGCAGTGACAAATCATGAGCAGCTGACATTTATGGCATATGTTTACAAAGCCATTTCTAGGAAGTGGTACGCAACGTTTCAGACGAGAAGCCCTTTCACCCAACCAGCCCTCGCCGCATCGAAATGTCTCAATGGAAACCTTGTTGATGTGTGCGTTGGTGCTGGAAGTTGCACCATCGGGAGAGCCCTGGTGAAACCAGTCATAAAGGGGACACCCAACGCCCACTCCTACGCCCAGTCCCCGGTACCTGACGGTGACTCACTCTTGATGGCTCATCACGGAGGGGTTCCCCAAACTTACGACAATTCAGCTCTCATATCTTCAGAAATCGGTTCGGTGTAAACTGAGTCGATTTTTCCATCAGACTTTGTGTCTCTTTCAGAAAGATGTTTGATGTGTCGGGGAAACCTTATTTAACCTTTCTAGCTCAACCTTTTCCTGCTTCTTTGCTACTACGGTGTGAGTCCTGTGCGTCTAGAAAGAAAGAAAATAATAACCTCAGATAAACCCACACCGTTTACACCCCATGAGTTAACAATAAATTAGGAAATAACAGTTTAGTATATCATTATAGTTAACCTGTATCTTGCCGTGTCTATTAGCAGCTAACTTTGCTAGTTTATTGAATGAGCTTTTAATAGAGCAGGTTTTAAATTTGACAGAAAAACTGATCAACTTAAAAGGAAGATCCAAGCCCGTTTCTCAAAATGCAAGAATATAAACTGCACTGGTGTTTTCTCATTCTATAACTGAATGCAGTTTCAAGAGTGATTAATCTGGTGAGTCAACAAAACTCCAACTCGGTTTCTCAGGGTCTGAAACCAACAGCATCAGCGAACACCGTCGTTATTTGCAGCAGTGGCAGATTTCATCAATATTCACACAAAGACAAACTATCGAGAAACAAAGCACAATTCATCCCTTTACAGTTTTTAGGTGGGACAACTAATCGATATTGAGAGACATGATAACATACAAACATGTTACACTATCGCCATCATCATAATATGATTCTTCTGACAATATTGAATATTAGGCTATAGCTAAGTTGATGTGGGTAATGTAGGCTGTCTTCTAATATAATGGAAATTGTCTGGCTGTTGTCTGTACGCCGGAATCATGGATCAACATTAACATGGACAAACTATGGTGATTGAGTATAGTAATTATTTTCCTTATTGATTAAATTGTAGATCATTTATTTCCTAATCATTTAGCCAATAAAATGTCAGAATAAACTAAAAATGTCCATCATGATTTAGATTCCAAGGTGACATCTTCAAATGGTTTAATGCGGCCGGTCCAAAACCCAAAGTTATTTGATTTACTGCCATAGGAAACTGAGAAAAGCACCGAATCTTTCCATTTAAGTCAAAACGATCAAAACTATATCAAAACTTTTGGCAATTCATTTTCTACTTCTCTGATAATCTATTACTTTAGTAATAATGTCAGCACTAATGGTGATCTACTGTGATCTACTGAGCCATACAACATGTCACTAGTTTGGGGTTTCACAAAAAAAAAATGGGAGAAAAAAAAAAACTCGGAACTTAATAAACAATCCAATAATTCACAGCCCGTCAGCCCCGTGAGATCAGTATGCAAACTATAAAGGATGTTTACTGAAAATGTCAAGGACGGTTCCTTTGCCGTGTTATAAGCCTGAAATTCTGTCCATCCTCGAAACGCATTACATGTCCATTCCTTTCCCCGCGCCGTCCGACGGGAACCCCCCTAACGCGGCCCCCGCCTCTGCGCCGTTGTTGGCAGCGGCCCCGGAGCCGCAGCGCTGGCGGCGGGGGAGAGAGGTAATAAATAACCCGGGGAGAGGAGCGGAGACCGCCGGGCGGTGCACAGTCTGACCTGACAAATACTCACTGGAAAACCATCAGAGAGCGAGAGCCCACCCCTGGCGCTTGGAGCCAGCCTTTCAGACATGAGCTGCAAAATATATAGGCCTGCCCCTACTGGAAAAAAGAAAGGAAGAGAGACAGAAGCGTCTCCGTCTCTTCCCCCACATCCAGACGCCGCCGGAGACAAGGCGAGAGTAATTAACTATTTAAAGCGAGTATGAATTTCTTTAGAAAGTCTAAGAAGTATGTCTTGTCCAATCCTCCCATATAAATATAAGAGATGATAAAGACGCATAAGCCACTTAAGTTTTTTCTTCTTGTGTTTAGTCAACGACTGGAGATTCAACCCAATTAGAGTTCATTTAACCCACGAGTTCTTCTTCTATAAACTTTCCGGGAGTCTGGACTTAAATATAGACAGTTCAGGCGGCGCTGTGGCTCTCGGGCCCATGGGGTCGGGGGGCCCTTGGAGATAGCCGGCGCTCCAACAATGCATTGCAACTCACATTCATTTGACGTAGGTGCCATCTGCTCTATATGCCCTCAAAAAGTCAAACTCACATCGGTCATGGTATTATTAGATTGTTTTTATTTGGTAAAATACTCAGTAGTGATAGTAGCTACATAATATGTTTATTCTACATAAACTATTAAACTATTCAAATAAATGTAAGTGTGTTTGCATGAGGGCCTGTCACAATAGTGTGTACTGGGGCCCATCGTAACTTAGGCCACTAAACAGGGTTTCTGTAGTTGGTCACATGCTCTGTGAATCAGAGAGCTACATGAGGAGCCAGTCCACCCAGATTTGAAATTAGTAGTATTTTCTCGGTATCTTATCGGGTGGAAATCACAAATAGCTTTCCTGATTCAGATCATTTTCTTCTATTCGGTTTACAGATTTGTCAATGTCTAAGTAGATAAGTAACTTTTTCCCCCTATGAGCTAATCGGTTGCATCACAGTTCAAATTAAATTCTGTAGGACCAACAGTAGGTGAATGCATCACCGTGGGAACACCTTACTTTCAGTCCAGTCATACATTCAGTCCGCTGAGAGCCCAAGCTGTCACATTCACTCCACATACAAAAGTAGCGCTGCATATAAGGTTAATAGCTCGGCAGCATTATCGACGACAGAGTTATCCAATTATGATTGTTTCAGTGTTTTGTGGTCGTTTAACAAGGAAGGAAATGCCCCCTGAGCGGTCACCTCTGAGCTGACAAGTGAGGGGAGCTGTGACTGGTGATTCAATATAGCAGTTTACCTGAGATTTACTGACGGTCACTCGGAGTCGTACTGAACAACACCACTGGTATCGAGCCATGTAAATAGTTCTGGTGGTTTTGAACAGGTTATGGGACAGGCCTACTAGTGTCTGAGATTTCTTTCACCACCCAAAAGGAGAAAAATGGAATTATATTTGTGGTGCTCACAGCATTGAAATATTACATTCAAACTCTCTTCTAAAACCAGTGTACTTGACACTTACTAATCCACAGAGCACTGCTGATTGGTTTCGCAGAACAATTTCTGTGCCGTTTCAATGAAAACTGCTGCCATCCAGATAACCAACACATTATTAAACACTCAAAAACATTGATTTCTGCACATGGCCACTATGGTATCGTTGATGTTAGGAAATTACTTGTTGTACGAGCTGCACGATATTGGGGAAAAAATAGGCATGGCAATATTTTTTTCTGCTCCATATATTGTGATACAGGAATACAGGAATTTCACGCTGAATTTTGTAGGTTACTTTCTAAAGTTAAATGCATCAATGTGATGCACTTTGGGAGCAATGATGGGGCTAGATAAACTACTGTGTGCTCTAAACAATTGAATCATAAACACATTGGTTGAATATAAATGGTGATGACGAGGCAAAAAAAAAAGTCCAATCCCCGGGGAAACCTGGACCCCACCCCTTGAGAAGTGTAAATATACATGGTGCATTATGAACCTCTGGCAGGCCTTCCTAGACTGTATGTAATTCATGGGAAACACTGATCATGGAAAATCAGAACCATGCAAGTTTTCCTTTCATATCAAGCGGCAAAAATGTTGTAGCGTGACGTGTTTGAGATGATTAGTAGACATCATGCGGGCTGCGATGTGACCATCGTGCATGCACACATTCCAGTGTTGATGCTGAAACAATATATAGTGCAACCCAAGTTGTTATGGCACACTATGGTTAAGGTGTTATGGTTAGGTAACTTTAGGTTTAGGGGACATTTAGGGTTACCATTGCACAGTTAGTTTAACAAAATTAAATATTGGTTGCAAACGACACAAACTGTGGTCTCCTGTGTGAACTGGACACACTAATCCACCACAACCTTACTTCTAAAGAGCGAATGACTTCCTGTTATGGACGTAATGTAACCAATATCTGCCATGATATAGATATCACATTGCTAACCTGCACATGACAGTGGATCGCCCACATAATGAATGGATCACTATTTCATCTTTCTCTATTCTTTATTAAAAAACTAAAAGCTAAACACCACCTCTTGCTTCAGGTCAACCTTCTGTTGTAGTCATTAATACTCGTTAAATCTATAAGCTCCCCTGCTACCTTTTGCTGACTCATTCTAATTTTATCTAGACATGATACTTCTCAAGGGTCCTGAAGGGAGGGTAGCTCTCCGAAATTGGAATTTGTGGAATTTAATATCAGAAAATGTTTCAGGGGATGGAGTCTCTGGGCTGCGAGTGTCCCATGTTAGCAGACATGGAGAAACATCATACATTAGAACGGGGAAAGATTTGTGAAAATGTGAATTTCCGACAAGAGAAAGCCCTAAATTTGGCATTTCAATACCCTCCATCTGGTGGTAGTGCTAAACACCACATCATATTTCAAAACTTTTTATCCCCAGTATGTGTCTCTAATTGCTCAGCAGGCTGTGTTTTTTGGCCACCATGTGCAGTATCTGAACACCAGCAACCACACCAGCCCCTTTTTCAATAAGGCTTAAGTCAAATTTCCCCTTCGTTTTAGGTTTCAAAACATTTTAGACGGCGTACGGCCCGGGAAGCACAGCGAGACCTTGGTGCTATTTTTGTGGTGTAACCTAGGGCCTTCAGCTAAATCTTCACCAAAGCTCTCGGTCAACTATTCTCCCAAAATCTGTTTTAAAACTGAACTAGTGTGGGACCAACACGGTCCTCCAGAATTTCAGAGTTGGCAAGCAGGCAGAGTAACATTAGACCCTGGCGGGGGCGGTGGGTGGGGGGGAGGGGTTGCTGTCGTGCCGGCGCCCTTGGCCTCCCCCGGCGGATCTGGGGGGTCAGGCGGCTGTCTGTGATCCCACACAGCGGCTCTTCCACATGGGATTTATTTTCTTGCTGGATGGGCAGGCAGGCGGCCCAAGAGGATTCTCATTTTAGACCAGCGTCTGTAGCTGTCAACGCCAGCCGACAGAGGCAAGCGGACACCCGACCCCGAGCATCCTCCCTCAACACTCCCCTTTGGACTGCCTCCCCCTCCTCCCTCTATTCCCTGTACACACACACACACACACACACACACACACACACACACCGAAAATAACGATCTCACAGCCTCTCATTTTGTCTAAATGAAACTTTCACTCACGTTATGACGAAGCCGGAAATTATAAAAATTAAAAATCCTACATCATTGTTTATTCAGTTTTCACTTCAGGAGTCCTCATCTTTGATTAGAAAGCACGGTGGTGAACTCAAAGCTTCAACGAGCAATGAGCCAGGTCTATCTAGCAAAAAATGCACAGCGTCTCCCCTTCCTCCCCAGCGCCGTTAATAATTTGTGCAGTAAAAGATAGCGTGCCTCTCTGAGTTTGTGGGAGTTATTGGCACAGTATTCCCCACCATATTTGTGCGAGGCAGTGATAGGAACATAAATTATTTCTTATCTCTTCCGCAATCCATTTTTCAAAGGGCTCACTCTGTGTTTGAAGGGTAGCAGCACCAGCAGCCAAAGCCTAGATAGTAGGCTACATTAGCCTTCAAGAGATCCGACTTGGTGATTTCAAACAATGCAATAAGAACAGAACTCATTGATATGGGCAGTGCCATATACGACTATAATTTAATACCAAATTAGGCCCCTGGAATCTGTGAGAAAAAAGATCAAAACAATGGCCAACATTACCAGCTCTAAAGGCGGACATTGTCGGGGTTATTTAGTTAAATGCATGGCAGTCTACTTGACGATCTAAGTGGTAAAGACTTGGATGTTAAATGATGTTTGAGAGATTCAGCGATATTTAGAAACCAAAGACTTTTTGAAGTGTGACTTCATTTTGTTCTTTATTTGTGAAGAAAACAAGCCATTTTAGGAAGAAAAAATATTTCCTCAATCGCAAATGTTAAATTAGCCATGCTCCGTCCACTGAACTGCAAAATGATCACTTTACTACAGCCGACAATCTACACAGAAATAAAAGAAACAGTCTACAAGCACACTGATGCCTTTGGAAAGCAGCGAAAGCTTCAACCTTCTGAATCGTGCTGCGCTGAAAACACAAGCAAAGTCCCTGTAAATCATATGAGCCACTTTTCCATAACGAGGTGCCTACGGTGCTCACCGGAGGTCACGAGTGCTTCGCTCTGTTGAAAAACATGAAAAAGAAACTCTGGAGAAGTTTTGAGGGAAATTGAAAAAGTTGCAATGACTTGGCCTGGCCAGCTATGTGAATGCTGTACTGGATCTGGATCCTTTTTTTTTATTTTTTAGAAACTCTACACAAGTGGTGTCACTATCAGCAATTTAGATATATTCTCCAGCTTCGGGATGATCTGCAGAGACGAAATGACAAATGATAAATATCAAACCCTCCCCTGTAAAGCATTAATGTCTGCTTGCAAAGAATAAACCCTCGCTCTCCCAGCTACTATTGATTTTTTTCTTCCTCTGTGTGATGTGAAACCAGCAATCAGCACTGCGGTTCGAAATAGCCCAGAAACTGGAGCCGAGACGTCGATGAGTCGCCAACACATTTCAATTAGCGAGCCGCCCTGGCCGATCTCTCCCCCGGGGCGCAGAGCACAGAGGGTCGGGCACTCCCAGCCCAAGTCCACATATGGTCCTGCGTTGGCTCAAACGAATCTGATAAGACTCCCAGGGAGAAGTTAGACACACCACAGCCACTTATTTGTCTATTTCTACATTGTTTCCATTAGGTGCAAAACACAAATGTATGCATTCACAGGTCAAACCAGCTTCAGCCTCTAAAGACTGTGGTTTGTTGGGCTGTTTCCGGTGCAGAGACACAGATGGAGCAGTGGGACGAGACTTCACTGCTGCAATACGAGCCAATCGCTGCTCACATGATTTTTAGATGTAAAATAAGTCAACTGTTTAACTTGTATTTATTCATACAGCCCATCCAGAAAATGGCTTGTCTGGTTAAGTGTGCCCATGGCGACACCATCTAACGCCTCGAGGTTTCAGCTACTTTTATAAAACTACATTTTTGCTTTTCCTTGAGCATTTTATGAAGAACATTATAAGAACATCTCACATTCGCAGTACTGAATTTAGCTTTGTCTATGCGTTAAAAAGGAGAGTATCACATCAAATTAATGTTGTTGAAGGATTTTTGCTGAAAAATATGCAAAAGCAAGTGGTTGGCAGCTGAAATATGTGGTTTGATTTATAAACTCTTTCAAGTCAAAATCTTATTTAGGCAAAGCTCACATTGTGTTTGGACAATATTAGAGAATTTCAGTTTCTGATGTTCTACAAAAAAAAACGTAAGGATACAGAATCCTAAAAGCAACGCAAGATAAGCAGATGAAAAATGTTTTGTGCGTTTGTCTTGCTCTCTCTCTCTCTCTCTCTCTCTCTCTCTCTCTCTCTCTCTCTCTCTCTCTCCCTCGTCATGTTGCTCCATTCTCTGACAGCTCTCATCAACAACAGCAGACTGATGCTGGCGCTGTGTGTGTGTGTGTGTGTGTGTGTGTGTGTGTGTGTGTGTGTGCACATGCACGTGTTTGGGTGTGTGTATGTGCTTGTACATTCTCCACTGAGGGGCCAGGGGGTTACGGTGGAGCCACGGGGCCACAGCGACAACTCGCGGCCCCCCTCTTTCAGCCCACCGTACCCCTCTGGCCTTTTGCTCCTCGCCTGGCTGGCAGCCCTGCATCAGGCAGACACACCACAGGCTCTGCCCCCCCCTCCCGCCCCCTCCCTCCCACCCACCCGCTCCTCCACAAACACACGCACCGCTCGCTCCATCACCCCCCACCCTCACTCTGGGCCGATCGATACGGCTCTTCGCCTTTCATCTGACCAGAGCTTTGGAGGAGCCGCACTTCCTGAAGAAAACCCAATACAGCACTCCCTCTCAGGGTAGCTTATTCTGTGTGTGTGTGTGTGTGTGTGTGTGTGTGTGTGTGTGTGTGTGTACGCTGCTTCTCTACGTGTTCATGTGTTTGTGAATGAGAACATGTGGGTGTGAGAGACTGAGAAGGATAGCTTGTTGTGTTAGGTGGCACATGATGAATCTATTAAAAGACAAATGTAGGGTTTGCTTGATAGCATATTTGTATGAAAGACATGCGACAAGTTTCTTAAGTACAATACATGTATAGTATTATTGTTTGATACGTGCAACAGGACAGTTGTCGTGCCAGGACGCCCTGGATCAAGAGAAAACGCTCCACGCTCAGTTTATGGGTCCGTTTTTGCTGCTCTTAATGTTATTGAAATATGAATATCCTAAAGCTCGAGTGGGTGAAATAAATTCTACCTGGGCTCTAAAGCTCGAGTGGGTGAAATAAATTCTACCTGGGCTGACGCTCATATCTGTGAGAAGTTCAGTCTTAGTGGAAGATCCTCATAAATACTTCAAAAAGCAGGAGAGGCTACATTCATTTCTCTCTCTCAATTCCTTGTCAGCTTATCAGACAGCTTCCTGTGTCGTTTGAGAAGTCTTAACCGTCTCTCTCGTCTCTGCTTATCCTACAGATGTTTGCGTTGTTTGGGGAAAGGGAATCACTTCCTGTGTGGGAGAGGGAGGGAGCAACCCTCCTCACGAAGCACCCAGGTGTTGAACAAGTGGGTCTGCTAAGGTCACGTTCAGGTCAGGTGAAGGCACGCCGTCTCCCGGGACGGAAACCTGCCACATGTGGGAGACCGTTTAGAGAGGCTGTTAAACCAAAAGACCAAAGGAACAGGTTTTTGACGGAGCTCTTCATAGGCCCACAACGTTGTATACACTCCTGAATAACCCGATTAAAATCTGAAAGAACTTGTATTGGACTAGATTTTAGGTTTGATTTTTACAGGCAGATCCTCATTTACATTAAAAAATAAATCAAAGCCCAGTTTAAACAGAACATTAAACTCTGTTTAATTGCATTACAAGAATTGAGGCACTAATTAGACGTTCCATGAATATGAATTGATTCATATCTGCTGTATTTGCAATATTTGAGCTTAAATGTTTCAACCTACTGAAATGTAGTTTTACTACTCAATAAATGTACATATACATAATGAAAGTAGAGGATCTGAGGGAAACTAGTTCTAGACTAGAGCTGTCAAATGTGGTGTCTTCTGAGTTGTCAAACTCCGTCTGTGCTTGTTGTCACACCAATCTGTTAGTCAGGGAACTTCTCCACTCATCGCTTGTGGCTAAAAGTCCAAAAATTACTTCAGCGGTCAAAACGAGACACAAATGAATTCCACACTGAGTAGTAGTAAGAGTTTTATCGTGATGTGACAACTCAAAAACTCTGTTTTACTGCCAATGACACTGCCATCCATGTTCCAGCGCCACCACGCTAATCAAATGGTTTTTAAATGCCACGTATCATAACAAACTATATCGTTCAAGTGTGTTACAGATCATTAGTAAACCATAAAGGAACAAAACTTATTTTAGAATAAGAAGAATTTCGCTGCATCACCTATATAGTCTTTTTAAGCAGCTCTTGAATCTGGAAGCATCCTTGAATAGATTATTTTGCTGCCCTAGTAACTTATTATATATGTATAACTGAAGGCTTGACTAATTGTTGTAAAGTAGGAAATCCCTTTAAAAGAAAACCCCTTATTTTAACTTCATAAGTCAACAACAAATGTGATGGAGTCATTAACATCTGGTTCAGTGGAGGAGGCTTTACTGTACTTGAGTGTAAGGCAGGTGGGCATCGCTATGGTAGTAAGTAAGGTGCATGATTGTCCTGGATGTTCGAATGCAGTGTGCATTAATATAATGGATTCAACAAATGTATATTATGTTATTTATTACATGACTAAATTATTGTGTACTACTACACTTGGTCGATAGATTAGTATTACATATTTTTGCATGAAAGCTTTGATGTATTTAAACTACTTTTGCATGTAGCTGTAGGTTAGCTTGCTACATTTCTCTGGGGAGTAGCTTCAGCGTAGTGAAGCTTCCATTTAAGCGGTAGCTTAGCTGTGATAAATACAGTCACGTAATAAGGATAGATAAAAAAAAAAAAAAGCTTTTACCTGGGCTGACCATTTTTATACAGGTGCAAGTAGATGAAGTAGATGCTTGCACACCATCCACTCATCAGAAACTCTCTCGTCAGGATGTTGTCCGAACAGATGTTTAGTCTGCCCTGAGCAAACCTTGTGTTTTTATTGGCGCTCTGAATTCACTGGCTTTCACCAGACACACCATTGCCTTGGTCATTACGTCCCCCCAACCCACACAAACACAAGCTTTTGAGGTGGAACGTCAAAGGGTGGAAGAGAAGGGGCCGGAGGTAGGAAGTACGTACAGCTGCTGCCAGATCCACAAGGCCACTGATGGGTCTGTATAAACAAGACTGAGTGTGGCCACCAAGGATCGGTACGTTGTCCCGATGGAAATGTCAGGGCCCCGGATGACTCAGCCTCCGACACAGGAGGGGTGGAGAGACACCGCTCTGTCCCAAACAGTTTCCAGACTATCCAAAATAGTCCTGTTAATGTCCAAATGATGCTAACCAAATGTCAAGTGAAGGATGCGTGCGTTGCAACATAATTTCCCAGTCAAGACAGAAAACTTCATCGGCACATAAAAAGAAAGTACATACAGTAAATATTTAACAAGCATGTTCATCCTGTAGTTATTTACCACATAAATCAGGTAAGAGCATGCCACCTGATTTATGTGTTTATGTAGGTGTGTGTGCTGCTTGTGTGTGTGACCGGGAACACTTCTTAATTATGCATTCCTCAGAACCAAATGATAATATTAACAACAATAAATATATACAATAATATTTTGATGTTTTTTTATTGATTTTTTATTGATTTTTATAAAACCACAGCTTTGAATGCATTTTCCCCCAAGGACCACCTGCTTATTGCACATGATAAATGAGTGCCAATCAGACACCCCAGCACTGAGATTAGTGCAGCCCTGCTCTCTGGTCGGAGTCAGGTGCAAGTATAATGACTGTTAGCTGCAGCCAGAAGGGAAGAAGGACGGGGTTGGGGAGGGAAGGAGTAGGGCATCCAGGAATGTACGGCAGGGTGCCTTGGTAGGTAGATGAAGTGAGGATCACGCGGGCCGGTGTGGGGCTGATTAATGCGCAGGGGAACATACGGGAAGGGAAACAAGGCCATAAATCAGCCGCTGGGCCTCCATGCTAATTGTAATTGAAATAAATTTGTTTGGCCCATAGAGCAGGGAATTGCAATTGCTATTGACCAATAGGGCCCAAGTGATCCAAGGGAAATGAAGCAGGGAGTGCACCATGTCGGTGCCAAGATCAATGTGTAACACAACGCTGGTATTTGTGTCCTGTAAATAAAGGTGGTTTGGGGGAGAAAACATGTAACAGGTGAGATATTGTGTTGGCTTAAGTTGTAGCTCTGGTCAATGTGATGATGGAGCCTTTACTCTATAGGTTTCTACCACTTTTGGTCACAATTTAGATGCAAGTACAAAATAATGTAAAATACAGAGAGGTAAGGTTACAGAGGGGAATCACTCCTGAGATTGCTTTAGCCTGGGCCACTTTTTTTCTACTTGACTTAAAACAAAAAGTGTGAGACATTGCCTTGTGAGTGTAAGAAAACTGCATGTAGTCTACAACCACAGTTCTGCAAAACCTCATACATAAAATGTTCAGCCTGGTTTTTTTTCTTTTTTAATTCAACCCCTAGTCCAACTCCCAGAGCCAAGCAGGTACCTCCCTATTCATTAGCCCAACCGCTCACTCACTAATTGGGACATGCACAGACCTGTCTGTGTGCGTAGGTGTGTATTTAAAATGGATTTGAGGATGGAGGACGATAGGTCAGAGGAAATGCGATGCGATACATTGGGAGGTGCTCAATCATAGCCGTTTGAATGATTACAGTGAATGTAGCCATCTTCTCAAAAGCTGTTTGGTCAAAACCATCCTGTATTCGAGAGTTTGACAACTTTAAGTCCACAACTGCATTCAATTAAAAATGAGTCATTCAGAGACTCCCACAGACTTCTGGATGGCTAAGCACATTATGGGACATTTGCTTATAAAAATTATAATTTCTACAGAAAGAATCAATGTCTTTCAATTGGGGCTATATTTCTTAAAAAGATGAGATTACATTATAAAATTAGGCTCTAAATGAACAATCCTGTTGGACGTTAAAAGCATAAGTAGCCTTAGATAAGAGGGACCCATGTTATGTTGAGCACCCAGCATTCACAGCTCCTCTTCCACTGAGATTTGGTCTCCATGTTCTGATCTAATAAACTCCCCCGTGAGAATGCAAATAGCGTCTCGCTGCAGGAAAACGACATCCTCTTCCATTCACACGCAGAAGAATACCGAGTGTCGTAACCTACTGTAAATGACGGGAACTAGACAGGCTACTCATTCGCGCCATTTCCAGTATTGAATATGCAAACGCTCACAGTAACACACTGAGCGGGAGCGGTACAGTGGTAGAGCTTTGTGTTACACATGGGGCGATTCTCCGCCATTTGAAATAACTTTAGGAGATTTCACATGCTCTGCGACAAACTACACAACAAGCCTTCACCCCCGCAATTTATAGCTCTTTGAACCCTGTGGGTGCAACGAACAATAGGAACAAAGCATTGTTTTTCAATTGTCTGTGACAGTGTGGGCTGCACGGCGCAGAGGCCTTCGCCCTGACTACTGGGGATGTGTTTGCTAAACGAGCCAGAGCAACAGCGCGGAGCCCACAAGGCTCCACGCTCTCTGATACGACCAGGGGCTTTTCTCTGCCTGCACACTCCCTCCACCAACCTACCTCCTTCCCCCCCATCCTTCCTCTCCGCCAGGAATCTATATTTCATAAGCGAGCTGTGGAGCTCCAGTGCCCAATTATCAGCAGATAAGGCGCAGGAAGCCCTGGAGCGCCGGCACGGCTATTTAGACGGGGAGAGGGGGAGGGAGGGAAGGAGCCGGCGAACGAAAGGCAGGCAGGCAGGGACCCAACCCCCCAGGGGCACTTCGCCCTCACCACGCTATTTTTTTCTTCCTTCTCTCCACCCCCCCCTCCCTTCCTCTCCCTCGCTGACAGCCTCCTCCTCCTCCCCCCCCTTACCTTAGCGGCAGGGTTCAATTAGTGCCGGCGGCGGCTAGCACCCGCAGCCCCACTCAGCCCGGGAGTTGGAGCCTCTATCAGCACACTACAACAACACGCAAGGCTGAGTCCAACTAGCAAACGAACGTCAAGGCAAGTTCTATTGGCCCACACACACACACACACACACACGCACACGCACACACACACACACACACACACACTCACACATATACACACACACACACACACACATC
This sequence comes from Eutrigla gurnardus, assembly GCF_963514095.1. Classification (NCBI taxonomy): domain Eukaryota; kingdom Metazoa; phylum Chordata; class Actinopteri; order Perciformes; family Triglidae; genus Eutrigla; species Eutrigla gurnardus. The sequence goes on along the minus strand of NC_139922.1, from coordinate 14,795,835 downwards.
TGAGAGGTTTTTAGTATCCCAGCCACGAGCAAGACAGGGTCATATGAAATTTTAAATAAAAACTGAGGTAAACTTTTCTGCTTTTTTCTTCCTGAAACCACAACATGGAGGTAAGAATGATTCCACTGCCGGCTTCAAACCACAATCTCTCCGCAGAGACATTCATTGTTGCAGTTCATGATCATATCAGATTAATCTCTGTGGAAATACTTTGAAGTATCCTTTGACCAAATGTGAAATCCTGGCAACTACTCCAAGTATTTCCTGTTATTTGGCCATTTCTCAGATACGTCGTTGCTGCCTCCTCAGACTGGCACATTTAAGTCAGGACTTTTCACACTCTTCCGTGGCCCCAGACCTCTATTAGCAAGGGGGTAAAACTCGATGTGCCTTGCACATTTTCAGACCCCAACTAAAAAAACAAAAAAAAACACACTCCTGCCGCCAATGCTGAGCAAGGTCGACCAGGGGTCAGGCACAACTCACGGATACGAGACGGATATCGATTCGCTGGGACAGGCCGCCAGCGCGCACACACACACACACACACACACACACACACTTTCCCCTCCTCTTTTTCTCTCTTTCTCTACAGTCACAGGGCAGGCATCAGCCAATAGATCAGCCAGGGGCAGGAAACGGCCTGGGTCAGAGGGGACAGTGTGACTGTGTGTGTGTGTGTGTGTGTGTGTGTGAGATAAGACTAACAGCCTGCTGAAAGCTGCTCTCACCCAGAGCTGTCCAGGACCTTTAGGCGGCGCCGATTCACCTCGTTGCGGCACAGAAAAAGAAAATAGCTCTGACCAAACATTGATGGAGTATTCATCTCACTGCCGCTGATGGACGTGCATTTACACGCATGAGGACACTCTCAACACACCATAGCCTGTGTTGGATTTCTGTAATCGTTGTCCTGTTTCAGGGCGCCACCCAAGCTGTTGTTGTTTGTCAGTCTATCAGTCGGAAGTTGATATTATGGAGCATTTGTCACCGCAGGAGCGTGTGTGTGTGTGTGTGTGTGTGTTTGTGTGTGTGTGTGTGTGTGCGTTATTGTTATTGTTGTTGTCGCATCGTGGCCTGTGTTGAGGGATCCGCTAATGGCAGAGCGAACGGGTTAAGGGCCGAGGCGAGCGGCGTCTCCGGGTAGACTGGAGGCTCAGCTGGAGACACGGACATAGCGTCAGCAGTGCACGTCATGTGTGTGCACGTGCCGTGTATGATTGCTGTGCATGAGTGAATAAGTTAAGTGTATGCCTCAGTGTGTGTGTGTGTGTGTGTGTGTGTGTGCACCAAGTGCTTAAATGCACATGTGCGTCTGTACTGTATATGTGAGAGAAAGTCAGGGGGCAGTGAAGCGGAGGAGGGCAGGCAAAGCTCCCAGGCATAGAAAGCAGGCCAACTCCATCTCCCACTATGGAGAGCTTCAAAGAGATGGGGGAGAAAAACTGGAAATGGTGGAGTACGCAGGTTATATTGGTGAAGTCGTACGTTGTATTCAAACTAATCAATTCAACACACCCCGAATCTTGAATAAAATTGCATATTTTTTGTATATTTTATATATATATTTTAGAGTTTCTAACATCTTTGAATCTTTTAGTATTTGGTTTCCACATAGGAATGGAAGATCATTATGCAAAAAGAGAAAAATAATAGAAAAATAATTTTCATTTGTTCATGGGCATTTGAACCTTCCTGCTGTCTTTTCAACTGCTTTAACCTCAAACTATTGACAAATCGAGTAGTTTTTACAGAGAAAGTAGGAAACAACCCAAAGAAAAAAAAACGATTCAGAGATACAAACAGAAGGAGAAGACAGCAAGACAGTCAGGGGGAAGTGAACTTCCCCCGCTGACGCTCTTGTTCCATGGTGAGAATACCCCGGCCGGTAGCCTCAGACATCTGGTTCCAGTTAGCTCTCAGCGCTTTGACGCGTTTCCTGTGCTTCTGCTACACACAGCCACGGCCACGACACAGCCCTCCCAACGCCACGACAGCCAAACTCTCTGGAGAAAATGGACTATAACTCTCACACACACACAAATACACACAACCAGATATCTACAGTATGTGGAGACGTTTCCAAATAAATGTCTATAATATATCTATATAACAAGTGAGTGATACTTTCCTAAGCAGAGTAGCAACCATTTCCTTGTATAAATGCTCTATCAAGGAGGAAGTGATGTGTTTTATCACAGCAGCCTCAACAGGAAAAGCAGAACAGAGAAACGGATTGATTGTTAACAGGAAGGTTAGGCGACAGAGAACAAAGATAGAACAGAAGAAGACGGGCGAGTGACTTTAGTCTATTCTCCGCGCGTTCATTTTGCCATCAGTTATACATAAACCATTTTCACAGCAGGCATTTGGACTTTTCATAGCAGGAAAAGCAAAGTTGTCACCAACGACGACATTAACAATTGCATTAATGACAGCTCGGTTCCATTATGTGTCCCAGTAAGCCGTGACGGTGTGAGCCAGCACATCCTTAAACTGGGTCACCTGAATTTAATGTATTCGTTATTAATGTTATTAATTTCACCTGTGCTTCTCCTGCATTGACATGTCAAAAATATCTGCTGGGGAGAAGCCAGCTGAAATGCATCACTGTGAGCCAGGGCCTAAATATAAATCCAGTTTATGAGATAGATAGCTAGGTATTGATGCAGGTCAGGTGCTATGTTGTTGTTAGCAGTCTGGTTTTGTCAGATTACTTTTCAGTTTGGTATTTTTGTAGAATCTTAAAACTATAATACATATCCAGTATTGGCATAAGTAAATGTATCTTTAAATATGTATGTAATGTGTATTTATAGCTATTAATGTCCTTGTTGGTGGGTGTGGCAGGCACAGTTGGTCTCTTGATTTTCTATTACATTGGAATGAACTTCAAATGAGGTTTATTTGTAGATGGAAGTGACAGTAATCTATCGAACATATCTCGCAAATAAATAATATAATAATGAATAATAATGAAATGAAGTGTATGAAATGTCCATCTTTAATACCTTACCTTTGCATGGATTCAGTGAGGCTTCCATACAGTCTAAGGAAAAAGAGATGTTCAGTAATTTACCTTCAAAATACTGTTGCCTAGAATAAAAAGGATTTGGATTTTGTCCTTTTTATCAAAAATGTTGATAGTAGTGTAAAAAAAAACATGTTTGACTGTCACTCATAGACCCATATGATCATAAGAGATACAATCACCTGTGTGACTATGTTGGACTTCAGCAGTCCCTGTGTATGGCAGCAAATGTCACCGCTACTGTTTACATGTCATACCTGAGCAGCACTGAGGCAAATTCCTGCCATCTACACTGATATGGCAATAAAGTACGAAAGTTTGAGTTTGATACACAGTAACAAGGATGCTCCGAGGCATTCGCTGTATTTTGACCCGTCAGTTTTTGTGAACTAACGCCACAGCATGCCATGCCACTCACACTGTGGAAGACTGTAGCGTTTCGGTGCAACTACCCACTAAATCAACCACAACGCCTTTCAGTGAGGTGATTCCCTGTGTTGGGGAGTGGAAAAGGGTGACCCCAGAATGGAGAAATACATAAAAAGGTGCCAAAACATGAGCCCACACAGTCCCGCTGCTCGACAGAGGAACACAGTGACCTGGTAGGCCACACTGGGGATAACAGGTAGTGAAAGTGAGAACGAGGGGGTGAGAGCAGAGAAACAAAAGTGCAATGAAGAGGAGGTGCAGAGACAGGAAGGAGCTTCTCAAAGGCTTTCCTGCGTTGGAGGGACTCCCTCCACCACACAGGTTCTCTATAAACACGCTACAAAGAGCATTCTCTGAAATCATAGTTTAACTGGAAATTTACCGAGCTCACCTACACTTCAATACAAAGGCCATGCTAGTTCATCTAAATGTACTTGTGGTATGATGTAGACCTGCAATATTGACAAACAGTTATCTATATAATTCAATCTCTTCTTAGAGCTTCATAATGTACAAAAAAAAATACACTAATAATGCAATTCCTTTGTATATATGAATGCATAAACGCCCTCTATTCAAATTAAGTTCAGGTTAAAAACATGTTTGTTTTTTTACCATCTCTACTTAAATTGCTCCCAAACGGGGGTGAGCACGAGCAAACGAGGACAAATGAAAGTTTAAGGAGGCAGTATTGATTTGTGTGGAGGTCAGGGGTAGGTCACCCCTATCAGAGGATCAACAAACAGCTGCCAGCACCCTCCTCAGCTAAGCCAATCACCTTCTGACCTGGTCCACTGTTACCATGGTAAATGACCCTGAACCACACAGACCATGTACTCAGCTTCTTACTGAGTGAAAGCCGCAAAGTGGAGCTCCGTAAAGATGGTGGAGGTACAACAAATCCTTCAATAAAGCCTGTTAACTATGCTGCCGTGCTCGGAATAAGCCTTTATTTATTTATTTATTTTGGAATCACTCTTTTTCTACATTACTTTTTCAGGCTAATGCCCGAATAACGCCTTCCTTTATTGACGAGGTACGGTATCATAGTGGGATGATAATTGTGTTGTTGTTTAACACATGTACCGTAATGATTCCAACTAAACTGAAAATTAAAAAAACAGCCAAATCACTCCCATGTCATGTCCTTCCCAGGATCCTTTTTTTCCAGCCATTTTGGCAGACAAAATCTCAGATTCTTCCCTTCACCCAGTCTTTCCATCTTATACCCCCTCCCTCCCTGGGAGGTAGGCGGGTGGTGGTGGTAACCAAGCCTCTGGCAGTATGTTCCTATCCTGCAGGAGCCCTCAGGTTCAAACCTGTCAATATCCCAGGCAGCGTCTTGGCTCTGCTGTGGCTCAGTTAACCTCCTCACCCACTGCAACCGCACAAGGGGCTCCTGTCCCTCTGCCAGACCTGAGACAAGCACGATCAACCCCCCCCCCCCAACCACACTCCCCCCAACCCCGCTCACACCACGCTCACATCCGTAAAGGGCAGCACCCTGGCAGCAACAGCAAGCAATATGGCAGCTGACGGCAGTGTTCTGCTCGCTGACGTCTTGGATGCCTTGGATGATGGTCACGTTGTGAGCTCACCGAGGATAAAGAGGGAAACGATATTGGAGGGAAGTCTAAAGCCTAAAGGAGAAACCGTAGTGACTCGGTGACAAAGGTCCTGTCATCTTGTCACCCGTATCAATTTCAGGGAGAGGAAGGGTCAACGTAGAAAAGAATTAACGTATTAACACGTTGCTGAAAGGAATTTTAGAGCGATGTAGGGCATGGGTGTGTGTGAAGTTGTGAGAAAGACAAAGTCAATGGGGGTGTTGGTAACCGACAAAACGCACACAGGCCTGATCCCCAGCATGGTAACAAGCGTGTGGTAGCATGTCACCCGTCCCCTCGCACTTGCACCCAACACACACACACACACACACACACACACACACACACACACACACACACACACACACACACACACACACACACACACACACACACACACACACACACACACACACACACACACACACACACACACACACACACCCCTCCGTGCCTGACTGCAAGGCACCGCGGCTGTCTGCTGGGAGCTCAAGTTACGGCCGACCGGCGGGACAGACTTTATGAAAGCCTCTCTCCCACACCCACTCTCCCCCTCCGCACGGCTCCGGAGGAGGTATCGGGTTGCCGGTTCAGCGCCGGCCAGGCTTGGCGCTGGCGGCAGCTTGTGATCTTGGGTGCCTGTGTGTGTGTGTGTGTGTGTGTGTGTGCGTTTATCTCCCCGTCTCTATCGGCACACAACGTCGCCGTCTCCTCCAGGTATGTAGGTGTGATTTACAGAGTAGATGCTTTACACTCATGCACACACGCAACATCCAACCTCTTCCTGTCCGCCGTACCAAAGCACCTAGAATATTCTGTATTACGCCATCCTAGGTGTAATAACAAGAGATGGAGAGTTGTAAACCCAAAGTACAACAAACTGTGTTCTCACTTCCATTTAGGGGTCTAGCCATGCAGGTAGTTTGATTTGGATTTTGAGAGATCAGTCCGTGCAATTTGCTGCCATCTGAGTGCAGCAGAGAAAATTAAATATGACTGCATTTTCAGAGTATTTTTTTCAGTCAGAATTTACAGACCTTGCTATAAACAGTTTTCACTGGAACTACCTTCAACTGCAAAAACAATCTCCATTAAAACTGTTGATAAGAGTGTTAGGATCTTTATCAGGGACATTATTTCTGGAAAGAGATGCCGCTATTGATTTTTTAATTTTTCCAACGCCGTGAGCACTATTTCCAGTCACCTCCATTGAACTGGATGGCAGCAGAAATCTCAGTGAAAGACACGTTACAACCCATTTGTATGGGGAGATCCCACAAAAGGTAAGTGAAAAACATGTTTTCCTTTGTGTCATTTTGGTGAACTGATCCTTAAAATAGGACAGGCCAGAAATGTAGCGTTACAGTTCCATAAATTGTCCTTAAAGTAAAAAAAAAAGGAAAAATCAATGCAGCAAAGGCCGATGTGTCCGACTCCTGACATTTAGCCCTTGTATGGGACAAACACCAAAAACTGCATCCTACACTTACGCAGCAAACATAATGCTTTCTTCGATTGAAAAAGGTCCTCGAGAACTACAGAAGATATACAGAATAATACAACTACAATAAAGACAAACACTCTGTGAGAATTTGGCATGTATCCCTTTAAAAATAATGAACTATCACAATTCTATGTACTAAACCAAAGATCATCACCGACAGCATCTCTGTGGCTTCCTAATCCCATTATGCTACCCTCTCATCTGAGAGAGCAGCTCTCCGTCTCTGAAAAGCTCGCTGTGGTCCATGTGCAGGAAGGAGTTGCAGGGAAGGTCAACATGGAAGAGACCCCCTATATGCTAGGACCTTGTGACGGTTCTGCCGCTGGCTCGCTTTCTAGACCGGCATGGAACGGCACTCATGAATAATGCATGGGACATCTGCCACCCCTGAATTATAGATCTGTGGAGGCCCAGCATATGGGAACAGCCCAGCAAGTGCTAATGGCTAACTCCCCATGACAAAATATGGGTTAGAGACATGTGAATGATAGTCGGGTCATGAAACTTTTCAGTCATGTGAGCGTGAGGTGGATTAATACATATGATTATTTACATGCCTGCATGTGTGTTCGTCTATGTGGAATGAGGAAATGCTGCAATGGATAAACAAGTTAATTAGACCATTAAGCATCTAAATGAAGGGATGGACACAAGCATGTTTGAGCAAGGCACTAAACTGTTTGGGGGATGTAGCTCTATGGCTAATGTTGAACTTTTCCCCACAGGAAACCGGAGAAATCTCATACAGGAATCAGAAAGTCATTGTTACATCACACGACACCATTATGCTTTTTCTCAGACAAATTCAGCTAAATCAGTAGTTGCAGCTTTAAAATAGCTTCAGAAACCTCCGGCCTAACAAGTGACAGCTAATGTCTTTTATGTAGGCTTCCTCCTGCTGAAGTGCAGCCTGCTTGAATATTCTATACTCCGGTTGTGAGTCCTGCTCTTTAAAGAAGCAGAGACAGGACAGGGGGTTGGAGGAGTGAGGGGGGGAGCGGGGGGGGGGGGGGGGGGGGGGGGTTCTTCCACTTCAGTCGAGCAGGAGGCCCGGTCTACCGGGGACGGGTTCGATCTCCGCCTTTCTCTCCAGGATTATCCTCTTATCAGTGCCGCAAAAGCCAGGCTAAGAAGCGCCAGTAATTAGCCTATCTTTAATTAACGAGCACCTCGCTCCAAAACCACCCACGGTCCGTGTAGGCTCCCACTTGGAAGTCAGTCAGTGCTGCGTAAAGATGAGCAGACTTAATCTTGTTTTTGTCTGAGTGAGAGAGAGAATGAACGTGTAGAAAAGGCCAAAGTTCATCTTCAAGTAGTCGGGGAGACGCAGCATGCAGAACTTCCCTCATGGTTGCGCTCTCGCAAACAAGCTTTTCTACACCGCAGGTATCAAAGGGAATCCTACCACCCACCACTGTTCCACTTTGTTGTGCTGGTGTGTTTGTGAGGTGCATGTGTGTTCATTTTAGGTGCATTCTCCTCAAATTATGCTACCGCTCACCATCGTTGACTTACTGCAGCCGCCACCAAATCTACAATGGAAACATATATAGGAAAAGATGAAACCCACTATTCAGAGAAGCTTCTAGACCGGAGGGAGGATGGATATAGTTCAATAAAGTAAAAATAATAACACAAACTACTGGTCTACTAATAATTGTGGTAATAGAATCAGAGAGATGGCTGGGTCGTCTGAAGCGGAGTGAGAGCAAGATGACGGTCTGCAAATTAAAAGAGACAAGGGGAGACGGAGAGAGAGTAAGCCAACGGTGCCCTGGTCTGGCCTGGCCTGGCACTGCCAAGCAGGAGGGGTTGCGGTGGCCCCAGCATGCATACATTAACGGTGCTTAGGCGCACTAATTGCTTCTCACTTAGACAAATCTCCTGCAAATCACGGCTGCGCCGCCAGCACTGTCCAAGCCCCCCGGGAAGGAGAGACGGCAGGCAGGCGGACGGAACAAGAGGCTGAGGAGGAGGAGGAGGAGGAGGAGGAGGGGAGAAGGAGAGGGGGAGGGGGGTGGCGGCGGCGGCGAGTGTGTGTACCAGAGGCGCCTTGGAGCAGGATGGAGGAGGAAGAAGAGGAGGAGGAGGAGGAGGAAGGGGGCGCTCCCAAGAGAATGAAGAGAAACGAAGAGAGAAAGAGAAAAAAAGCTCCAACACTTCAAGAGTGCCTCTTTCTCTCTACCCATCCATAGTCCAGGCTGAGTGCCCCCCCCCCCACAACCTCTTACACCCCTAGCCTCAGAAGCCCCACCGCTGCTCGGCTCCTCCAACGCTTCAGCCCTCCTACCCCCCTCTTCCACCAGCTCTCAGATCTCTGCTCTGCCCCCTCGCTCGCCCCTCCTTTCTCTCTCGCTCTCCCTCCCTCTCCATCGTTCTATAGAAAAGTGGAGGAAAGATGAAACTCTACAAAGAGGGAAAAAAATCAATAACACAGATGGATAGCTGGATAACAGGGTCCGGCATGCTTCGGCGGTGAGGCAATCCAGAGGGTGCCCACACAACTTCCACAAAGGCGGAGAGACGGGCAAAAACAAGACGCTGGGAAGAGGGTGGTAATCAGCCTCAGGAAGCCAACATCACCCGCAACACACAAGTACACACTTGTTCACACTGGAGCGCAGACTACAACGTATGGCTGCATGCATACACTAACGCATGAACACGAGCAAAAACAAAACCAAATGCACATCCTCAGAAGCGCGCATCACATCCTCAGCCGCACGCGGCTAATTGTGGAAATACTTCCAAACACTAGTTATCAGGTAACCTGAAGTGAAAGAAAATCTCTCTCTGTAAGAATAACATAGATATCATATAAAAAATCAATACGATAGAAGGCTTTGAGTGATTCTAGCAGCGTTATTTGAGATATTGGGTGGCTAAAGGCAACATTTCTCTCGTTAGCCGTGGTTAAAGGTACCGCAGGGCCCTATCAAAAACCATGTATACAATATGCTGCAAATACATCATTATCAAGATGGGAAGTACATGGAGCCAATTCACCCGAGTATATTTATGTATTCATTCTTATCAGTTGGTGTAGTTATCACCGTTTCTAAAACTTTTTAGCTCTGTTAGTTGGAGCGCACAGCGCTGCAGACAAAGATGGGTGGAGGGTCAGAGAGGAAGTGGTCTGTTGTCATACCTTAATCCACCGCTCATCCTCACCAAAGGAAAGTTGCCTCCAATCAATCAAAACGTAAAGCACAATTCCAAGGATTTTTTTTTTTCCTCAAGGAAAATCAAACAAGTTGAATCTTTCCAAAGGTTTACCTCCACAACATTAACTCCCCTGACACCTTTGTGGCCTTGATGAGACAGATCTAGGTACGGGGATTATCTCATTTCAAACCCCTCTGGTCAGGTGTGATTATCCTCACGCCTGTGGGGAACCCGGCATTGCTTTTGGTCTCCGTCACGCTTTCCAATGTGAGATTCACATCATCTAGTTTATTTTTAGAGAATAAAACTAAGCCTAACATTTATAATCAAAAGATGGTCTGGAAGGGACCTGATATCATCTCAATATAAATGCATGAACTTGCTTGGATGCATTTTTCCGGCGATAGTTAATATTTACACTTAACTCCTGATTAATGACTGGACAAGCAATTAATAAATGATTTACTTCTAAGAGTGATATTAGCGGCATCAGAAAAACAGAGCTTTGCACAAATAAAATATAAAAAATATATAAAAGAAAAGAAACTAATGCACAGCATCAGGGATGTTATCAGAGACTTTTTACTTAACGGGATCCTCAACGGGATTATCGCAAGCTTGCTTCATATAATCAAATCATGTGAATTAGGCAACGCTAACTGATAATAAATCTGGATTATCCAGTTAGTTTCTGGTAAAACCCTCAGCAGCTACTCTGCAAGATGTCAAATGGATGCCAACGATGCAAGAAGTCTCTTAGTATTGCTCTAATTAATTGGATAATCAGGCTGATATCTCATATTCAATGTAGCGAGGAATTATTAGTGGCTACAAGTATCTGTTTTACGGTACCTTACGACAGCCATCTACATTCTGACGTGTGTTGGTTGAGGTTTTCAGGTAGATCTGCTTGGACTTTCCTCCCATTGGAACCAGTAAACATCAGGTGCGAGGCGAGCAACTGTGGGAGAGGTGAAAGGGCGAAGACTTCATTATAATGAATGATGATGACCCCCCCCCCCCCATCACTCATAAACATGCAAACACACACACACATACAGATTCCACCCCACTCTCCTCCTACAGACCAATCTGTGTGGAAATGACTATAATCCTCTCTTCAGCATAGCGGTGATTTTCTGACTCGAGACTGTGAGGTGGCCACTTTGAAATTCACCTCTGAAAGCAAATTAAATCCTGCTAGAATCTGTTTGACACAACTATATGATATTCGTTTGGTTATAAATACATTTTACTGCTTGGAAATAATGTCTTTACTTTAATGGTTGATAAGACTTAATTGAAATACTTCTTTTATTGAGTAAAAATGACCAAGATGGGGTGATGATGGATTTTTGGCAGTGAAATGCTCTCATGAATGCTATATTTAAGTATTGTTAAGGATCGACAACCGAGGTCAAAGTTCAGTACAAGGTAGTAATAACAATCAAACTCATTAATATGACATTACTGTAAACCATTAAGGACGTTGGTTATGGAGGTGATGATGAATTTGAGCAAACTAACTTTAGTTAATCAACGGAAACATTTAAAGTATTTATGATGACGATGATGTCTGTTTATTCAAAGCTGAAGCCTCCATTTATGTAGTTTACAAGGTCTTAACTCTGTGATGATAAATCACTAGCGCCACCTACTGTATGGTGTAATCCCGGCATGAGTGTTTCCTGGTCCTCAACTAGAAGGAAGAGTAACAAGAACCAACGCACCCAAAACAAAAGCATTTGGTTGGAGCTCCATCTTGTGGAGAGACACGGACATCTCGTCTCCCAACTGACAGAATATGGAAACGTTTTAGTTTTTTTATTTTATTCTACGAATTATAATATATAATATAATATATATATATAATATAATAATATAAAATATGCAAACTTTTTTTTTTTTTTTTAAATTCTACAACGAATTATAATCGTTATAAATATGCTTTAATATTATAATGGATAAAAGGTCAAACATATAAAGTACATTGAAATAGAAATAGAAATGTATAAAGTAATAGAACAACGTAATAGGCTGGTCCAGAGTGCTGCAGTGCGTGTTTGACGTCGCTTATACTTCATGCTGGCTCAGTTTTGCCCTGGACCGGATCTTAGTTCTGTTACTATAGGCCTAGTTTTATAATGAAACACTGAGCTGCTCTCTCTCCCCGCAGGTTCCCCTGCCTCATGGTGGAACCTGATCCTGTTTAACGCCTACTGCTAGTATTATTAAGGCGGCCGACTATTGATTCAAGAAATTGATTAAAACCTGCATTTCTATTGTTTGTAACGCAACTCTTCCCAGGATCATTCCCAGGGTCATATCCGGTAGTCTGGCGGTAGTGTGTCCACCGTGGTGTGACCCTGCTCAACATTGACTGCTTTCTGAGATAGATCCATCTGTGGCTTAGTAGTACTGCTAATACTACCAACACTACCACAACAAAAGCAGACGGAAGCCGAGACCCTGGCCTGCTCCAGATTTCTGCCTGAACTCTGTAAAAGCGTTTTTTGTTTGTTTTTTGTTTGTTTGTTTTTGTAACGCTTGCTCCTGTGTGATGTTGGGACTCTGAAATGATTAATTGACTATGAAAATCATGAGCGTGTTTGGTATTTATGGCCTTTATTGGTGTGGTTACTCACCGTTTGTCGATAAACGGCAATTCATTGTTTCATTCACCAATTTCAAACGCGAACATTCTGCACCAGCTTGGCATCGAACACCTGCCAGGCAGGTAGCGGCAGCAGCAGGTGATGCGTCGCCATTTCTGATCACCGCCGATCACTTCCGGTTAGATTTCAATGTAAAATATGCATTCGTTGGTTTGCTTTTAATGTGAAGGCGAAATGACTGTTCTGACAAGTGTTGTCCTGTTCAGACATTAAAAGCTGCTTTCACCATGTTTAACTCACATCCAAGGACTTATTGCCTCTACAACTGTGCTACATTTGAATGTTTTTGTGAGGCTACATTTATCAGTAGCATTTAGTCACATGTAAGTCTTTGGTAAATGGTAAAAAACACAATTGAAATGCCCTGCTGTGATGTTTACTGGTAGGCTGTTAGGACATGCAGTACCAAAACCGGCCACAAATATCAGGATTTTAAAGGAGTCATCACCCGGAAATCGCAATTTCTCTTGTTAAAACATGCATATCTGTGTTTGACCTCAGTTGAAACTTGCCTGAAAGGCTGGAGTTTGAAAGTGGCGCCGTTTTTTCGCTTCTGCTCTTTTTCCGAACAGGAATAGCACACAAGGGTGTGCATTCCTAAAGCACGAGATTTTGATTCTGCGCCTTCGGTGACGTCACCGTGGCGGCTACTTGCATAAGCCCACCCCTCTTTCACCACCCAACCCCGCCCCGTCCGCTACCTGAAATCGCCGAAGCGCCGCCATTATGTTTTGGAGTCTGCATGCAGGCAAGCCCCCCCGGCTCTGTCCTTCCTGCGGCGAATCAACGCGCGCCTCATTACATATTATACAATGCACATCCGGACCAGTCAAAACCTCGCGCGTAATCTCGCGTGATAAAATCGCGGTACGAAAAAGGGTCAGAACAAGCTCAATGTTTGATTAAAATTTTTTTTTTTTTTTCTAATAAGTTTTACGAATTGATCCAAAGCGATCCAAGGGGGGCTGGATACGTATAAAACCAGGTGATGACTCCTTTAACAAATCACTGCGACAAATTGAGGCAAAACACCCTCCCGATGTTTTAATATGATTTTAACAAGAATATGATCTTTCAAAAAAAAAGTAAGTTTGGACCTGATACTTGTCGTCAGTTTTTTGGAATATGACTCTGAAGTTGGGCAAAGATGTGTTTACTTCCATTTTTTAGCCTTAATATCTGTGAAACTAATAATCTAAGAGAGACCATATTTTGTAGAATGTTTAAGCTAATCCCAGAGATAGAGGCAGAAATGATAGAAGTATTTTATCTGTAAAAATGGGAGCTCAGCCACTCTTCAAATGTACTACTTTATTTCAACAAGTCACATTTTAAGTACCTACCATACTAGGTTATCATTGAGCTACACCCCTGATATTCCATGTCTGGAGGCTATTAGTAACAGATATACACTGTAGAAAATTTGAAGGCCACATGTGAGATAGTTTTCCAGATATTGCTGTTTAAAAATGGCTTTTCAGAGTATGATGCCAAAAACCGTCTAAACTACCCTTCATTCAATGATGTTTCATGAGAAAACTGTTGACAGTAGAGACCTAATATTTTGGATTTGTCCTACTAACAAGTGTGTCTTTGTACTTGAATTTTTTCAGGACATTCTGAGATGGTCAGGTGGGAAGATTTTCAGAAATTTGATGAAATGACACGGAATGACCCTATTATGCTCTGTTGTTCAGTCACTGAAATACTGAATACATTTTTAAAACATATGAGCTGAGCTTTTGCTCTGGCACCCTCTGCTGGCCAATCACTGACAAGAACAGAAACAACAAAGATCTGAGGTCAGTTTGGTGGAAGATTATGTGTACAGTAGCTTGTCTTCAAAGGATTTTATTTCTAAATAGTATTACTTTAATTATTTTTTTGTGTAGAAAAGGCCGATGTTCACTATCTTGCAAATTGAGTTATATTTAGTTTTTCCAGATATCTCCAAACTTACCCACTTACTTAAAAAAAATACTTTAATCATCACTATCTTCTGATTGTCATCTCAAAACGGGTTTCCAAGACGTTTAGTCAAAATCAAACCATGGTCTTGTTTAACACCACTTTTTGCAAATTTCACTTGGTGTCTTTTCTAAAACATATCACTTCCTCTTTGGAGCCTGACATGTGTGAATGCCCCCAATCAACGGTTGTGTGACATTTTATAATAACTACTGGCTACTTTGGGTTGTAAAATAAAACAACTGTTTAAAAGAAATCAGCTTTTAGTTCCTTCAGCCTCCGTTTACCACCACCCACACATGTATAAAACACTGCAGTGCAATAAATGAAGCAATGTCAATAAATGTGATCTTCCTTTGAGACACTTTTCCTCCCCGTTGTAACCGACTTCTCTTCAGATGCACTTCATGCTGTGACACTGTGGAGCAAGCCAGGCAGACACACAGAGGCGCCGCTGCTGGTTGGTCGGCGTGGGGCGAGAGGCTCGCAGACAAACAGAGTGTGACAGGTCCGCTCAGCCAAGTCGGGACAGAGGGTCACGCTTATAGCAGAGCTCGAGACAAGGTCGGCCATGATGAGACTGACAAGCAACACTCGTGGAGATTACAAACGATAAGCCTTTGTTCACCCAGTGGCCTCTCGCTTGCTCTCATTTTCCATTCATTCCTCTTTGCAGGCTGCCTCCTCGCTTCCCCTGACACCGGTGTTCACCATCTTATTGGCTTCCAATGAAAGCTTTTTGGTTCGTTTAAACATTTATGTCTCATGCAGTGAAGCTAGTGCAAGGACCTTTTTTTCCTGTTAATGAGGGCAAGCAGGCAACGCAAGAGACAGCTTATACCTACTTTTATACATACACACCTACAGACACACACACACACACACACACACACACACACACACACACACACACACACACACACACACACACACACACAGGAAGAGCAGCTTCCTTGATTTAGGGAGCTTGTACTTGGGAGACCTGCCACACTTGACTCCCACACAGTCACAGAGCTGTTTCTGTCAGCAGTGAGTGGGAGAACATGGCACCACAGCGTGTTTGCTAACAGATAGAAACCAAGTAAAACACACACACACGCACACACGCGCGCGCGCGCGCGCACACACACACACACACACACACACACACACACACACACACACACACACACACACACACACACACACACACACACACACTGCAGAAATACAACTTTATCACTGTTTACACATACTGCCTGTTGAAGCTCATATATGCACAGGGCAACTGTGCAAACTGCAATACAACTTACATCAGCATGCGTGTGTCCACAACAGCTGGTAATTGTAGAAGTTACCAGACGGCGAGGGCCAGACGAATGTGTAGAGAAAGAATATCTGCAATCTGTCAGGTTGTTATATATGTGCAATGCTGTATGCAGCATTAAATATGATAACGATGCAGAGCAATACTCTTCAGGGAATCTGATACAAATTCTGTTCAACAAAACCAACCTGAGTTTTGAGGATCACATGTTTGCCCGAGTTAATGAGTCTTCAGCTAATCTGATCACATTTACAGGGAGAGCAGAGCCAAATCAAATAATTAAATAAATAAATGCTCATAAATTAGTTCATTCAAATGTGTGTATTTCTCTCCCTTTTGAAAATGAGGAAATGGTCAAAGCTAAGTCTGTTTGCATGTTGGCTTAAAAATAGAGCAACTTTCCCCCTGAGAGCTGTTTGTGCCTGCTTCCACCAGAGGACGCTCTGCACCACTTTCTATCCAAACAGCATCATGGAGGCCGGAGAGAGCCAGCAGACGTGTAGGAGGGTAACAGCGCCCCTAAAGAGGGCCGCCTTGTCAAGAGCGTTTAAATGTGAAACACACCATCCCCAGTTTACACACCTACTGTAAAACCTCACACAGGAAACATACAGTAGGTTATCGTGCAAACAACACACAAGAAACTAGCGAGGAATGACCAAATACACCAATAACAGCACACAAGAGCAGCAACAGCGCTACAACAAAGAGACAAATCACAGTTTAATGTTGGAATGCGGCCCCGGTGGCTCAGGCTTGTGTGGCTGCTCGCTGGTCTTTGTTCTAACCGGAGCATATGCCACAAGCCCTCACTGCCTTTCCTCAACAGCTGCTAAAGCCATTAAATCTGCAGCCAGCCACCGGGGTTGAGGGCTTACAGGGAGGGAGGAGGGCTCCACTAAACCGCACGCTGTTCCTCCGTCACCCCGGGGTGTTGTTGCACCAGAGACATGGACATGAACGCGGATCATCGGGATGAGCGGCGCGCATCACTTCTACTCATCAACGACATCTGAAATCAGATGATTATAATTTATTTATTTTAATTATAAATTATAATTTAATGTCTGTTTGGATCACATGGTGAGGTGATTATCTGGGAGGTATATTGATATAATCTATTCTAATATAGTAGAATATATAATAATAATAATAATAATAATAATAATAATAATAATAATAATATAGACTATAGTCTGTGGATTCTTCTACGAGGCCTGCCTTTAAAAGGAGAATTTACGAGCAGAGAGGTGATTATCCAGCATCCACTCTGCATCATTTAGTGAACTAACACTCTGCCTGTTTGCTCTGCAGTACTGAGCCTCAGGCTCTGAGGCTCAATGGCTCCCAGTGCTTCTATTTGCTGTGCTGCAGGATATCACAACACTATTCATTTCCAGGCTTCACATCACCTCATTAAACTGACCTGTCCCTCTGCACCGTATTAAAGCTTTATGAAGACTTTCCCCTCCTAAGAAAGAAAAAAACAAAACACATTGTACGCCTCCTTTTATTTCCCCCCTCCGTTTGGCTCATTTCGGAGCTCAGTGATTTGCCTGGATTTGCTTCACACCTCCATCTCAAGGGGGCTTCAGTTTGTCCATAACCTCACTGCTCTTAGCTGGTGAAAAGCGCCACAGCCGGGGGATTAAGCAGAGCCTCTGATTAGCAGCCCACTGCTGCACCCCGAAGGAGGGTTTTATACTCTAAATCACAAACACTGCCTGCAAACCTCTGGATCACAACGCTCAGAAGATGCCATGTTCATTTGTGTCGTTATAGAGACATCGACCATTTCCCGCCATTACATTTTATGGCAACATTTCTGGATGCAGTCGTATGAGAAAGCTGGATTGGCAGAGCCAGTATAACTGTGGCACCACTGGAGCTCATACATCTCTTTATTACATTCTTGCCTCCTGAAATAATACGATTTAAAATTTAAACACATGGACAAAAAGTGAACCCTTTGTCGAACCAATCCTCATCACCGTAATGTCGCCTTGTCGTCTTTTATAAAGTCAAACAGAATATAAAGAATGGCAGCAGATATGTTCATTTGCATGGAGGCGTTTCAGCCCACAGCTTTTATCTCGTGAAATGGAGCAGACAACATGTGGTGCAGGTGAAGCAACAGATAGAGAGAACCCGGCCTGATAGCAGTGTTAGAGAGGGTCTGTTACCGCTGAATCTTCACACAGATGCTATTTCCATCGGAGATATATTGTACTCTGGGACACTTCGCTGCCTCTTCTTGTGATAACGGAGGTGAGGGAGGAGGCATTTAAACATCTTCTTTTTGCCAACTCCTCGGGTGGCGCCTGTCCTCGGGGCCTTGGAAGCTGCCCGCCGGTGAGTTGATCGGCCTGCAGCCCCGAGTCACACAGCATCCTCTTCCATAGACTCGCACTGGAGATTAATTACACAGCGGAGGTGAGGAGGGGGAAACACGGGCCGATCCATCTGTGTCAGGGCGAGTGGACAGCCCCAATGGCACTGCAGGTGTAGGCTGTGACAACGCCCATCTATCACACGAACGGCCATTACACCAACACAAGGTCAGGGTGCCACCAGGCTCTCCTGGCCCCCCAGGCCACAGCATGGCAACCCCAGTCGCACCTCTAAGCTACTCGCCGGCCCTCTGACCACCGTTATCTTTGTCCCGGTCCCCAGAACAACAGGAGGCGCAGAGAAAAGCCAGCACTGAGCTCCTCCAAGGTAGCAGGAGAGTGACAGCATGCTATCAGTCCCGGCCCCACAGACTGATGATAGCTGAGGAAATTGCTGAGGAGTCGGAGCCATTTACTGGCTGTGATTTATTTAGCTCCGGTGCTGTTGCTGCTCTGAGACAGGCAGGCTTTATAAAGAGAGCGAGTACGACTGGCCGGGGTCGAACCTTGGTTCTCTGCATGACGGGAGGCTGTGTGGAGCTGCTGAGCTACGGCATATTAGGTCAGTCGGTTAATGATGTTGGCATCTGATCCACACTTCACGTCTGTTATACTCTCTGAAACTAAGGTTACACACAGCATGCAAACTGGTTGACCTGCAGAAAGTGGATTAAATTATATGTTGAAGTAAGTGACTGATGGATGGATTCAATATTATTTGCTTCCTGTAAAAATAACCGACTAATAAAAGTAGTCGGAGTCTCACTGGGTCTAAAAATTCATTTAGGGTTCAAGAAAAACAGTTTTTTTGTCAGTCAAGTGAAGTAGAATTATGTATGTAAATGAGTGCTGACATCGCTAATCAATTAATGGATTAGATGATTAATCAAAATGCTAAATATTAACTGACAACCATTTTGTTAATCAACTGATATTTTTACATTTATTGAAGAAACACAACATTCCTCGGTTCCATCTCCTCAAATGAAACGATTTGCTGCTTAACTCTTTATACCACAATTAATCTTTGGTTACTCGGACATAAAATATGAAGATATCAGCCTGGGCTCGGGGCATTTTTCCCCATCCTCTAACATTAAGACTTAATGTGTAACCCATAACCAAAGTAATCATTAGATACAGCCCTAATGAGAATAAGGAGAAGATAATAATGGCGTTTGGATTATGAGATCATCATGCACCAAGACAATAATACACTTTCCTCCAGAGGAACTTACACACAGGTGGCCTATGTCCTCACATCATAACACAAAATTAAATTCACTCTTAAGAATACAGAAGATGGTTTGGAGCAGACAATCTCTTCTATGATGTTCACATGAAAGGTGCAGTATACCGGCATACATGTTTAAACTGTTGGTCATGTAATTATGCAGAGAATTATAAAGTCAATCGTCACATAAACCTGTAAAATAGTTTTCTAATATATGCGGAGGAAATGTGAACTAAACACTCAACACTTCAACGGGTAACCATCACACCACGTTCGTCCATAACACTCATAACACTCAGATATGAATATTCATATTTCATCACTGTGCAGAAACAGAATATTTGAAAGCCAAGCAAGCAAATTACCACTTAGCAATTCAGATAACACAGGTACTGTAGCTAAGTGTGCAGAGATTAGCAGACAGACGGATACTCGACTGGGCCACGCTCAACGACAGGGGGCCGGATGCCAGTTAATAAACTATATTACACTATTATGAAATTGCTGCAACATGTCAGGTTAGAGCGGACCTGAAGGGTCCAGGGAATCCTCCTCTGGCACTTTAATTTAATCAACAAGCTCTAGTCTATTTTCATCTTTTTATGCACCTTATTCATATTAAAAAACACAAAAACCCTGTTATGAATCTTTTTATCTTCATTGTGAATTAGAAAGTATCACTGCTACAGAAATGATACATCATGAGCACCGAAGTTTGTCGATCAAACTACAACATTTGGAATCACTGCTAACGTCACAAATGGACATTAAATGCCTTTCCAAGGGTTTATTGACTATTTTGTGTTTCTGAGATATTCCTGGAGCACCATCCATAATATGCTTCCATATTTGCCAACTGTGAGTAGTTGATGGCAAGAGGTTTTAAAACAAGCCAATACAGCCTTGTTTGTGACCCTGATAATTCCTGTTTTTGAAAATTTGATCTGAACAAACATTTCTTTCCATGAAAAAGACCTTAAACCAGGTCTTACAGGTAAAACAGGATTTTATTAATAATATGATGTAGTTATTAATGTTATTTTTTCTAAGTTTTAATTTCTCACCCTGTTATATGCACCTTTAAAGGAAAAAAACATATGATGTTTACTATGATTGGAATCAGATTTTAATCTAAAACAAATACATAAACAATTGTAGAAAATTCACTAAAACTGGTGGAGAATCAGAGCAAACTGACGTACGTCAGCTTCATGCTACTGTTTTTGTGAAGGAGTTCATAATGTCAAACAGACATATTTATCATAAGCCTGTCATTAAGTCATTAAGTCAGTGTCTGTGCAAGATGCTGGATTTAGTTTTTAAGGACAAACAGCATTTGTTTGTAAATGTGAAAAGTTATGGAAGGATATGAAACCCTCATGACTACATTAAAGGAGCTGGTGTTAGCAACATGAAAGTATGCAGACTAACTTGAAATAAAACAAAAAAAGAGGAGAAGTAAAGCAGTTGACAGCCTGAAGTCTTCCATCTGAAAAGAGCATATGTTCAAAAGAAGCAATATCCCTCCACATCCAGGTATTATGAATTAAGAGGACTCCTGGACTGCAGCCCGTCATCTCCTCATAATATATCATTTCAGACTTTCCACCGAAGCAACTGGTGAACTGAAAGGTGCTGTGAGGAATCTGAAATGTCAGGTCCGCGTGACTCTGACGGTGCACAGACGCCGAGGAAGGCACCGTGCAGTCCTGGGAGGACCGATGGAAGGCCGATACCCGGGGCTCGGCGTGCCGGAGCAGCAGAGTCCCACCGAACGCTAAGTCCCTGCCAGCTGCGTGTTTTATGACAACACATTAAAGAGGAGCCGGGAAGTCTAGCGCGTGAGCCTCGCATTGTCTGTCCTCTGCCAGCAAGCAACTGAACCTGGCACGCTTTATTTGAACAAAGAGCTCGTACGACTCAGGCTACAGGCTGTTCCCTTGAAATCCTACTGGAGACAATAGAAGCAGAAGGGGAAAGGAGTGTGAGAGAACGAGAGGCGGTGTGTGTGAGGTTTGCGGTAGGCGTCGGCGAAGCCAAGGTCTCCTGAGGGCGCGCGTGTGTGTGTGTGTGTGTGTGTGTGTTGGGAGTGGGTGAGGAATGCTTGGCTCGGACCAGTGGCCGCACTGGGTTGATCCGGTGGTGCAGACAAGGGGGAATCCAGATCAGCTATGAGGGGAATGCAAGAGCAGGATATCATTAGACGCAAGGGAGCTGTAGGCCTCGAACACACAGCAGGCAGCAGTACAGCGAGATAAACTCACACACACACACACACACACACACACACACACACACACACACACACACACACACACACACACACACACACACACACACACACACACACACACACACACACACACACACACACACAGTGGGAAAGGTATCAAAGCACTCTTGCAGGGACTGAACATTAAGGTGGATCAAAATGGCGGCCGGCTCTTTGGACATGACGTATAGCGCTGTGGTATGCGGAGCGGGAGTGTCCTCCCCTTCTTCCATTTCAAAACTCTTTTCTCCGCGACCCACCGATGCGATGCAGAGCTCCAGTTTTCTGGAGATGAGAGCTCCACCTCGACCCTCAACTGTGTAGCAGGATTCACAAGATTTATTTTAAAGGGCCATTCCACTGCTGTACACATCAAAGTGTGTTTGCAGGTTTCGGGGAGGTCTACATATATAAATCACTTTGTGGCTCCAGAGGGAGCTGGGTAAATCTAATAAATTGCCTCGAGTGATGTCACTATTTAGCATCGGTCGGGGCCGAAGACTTCAAGTTTCAAAGTGTAAAAGAAGACGAGATCTTACCAGACCTCTGCAGGCCGCTTCTCTGCTTGATGCTAGCAGCTCGAGGCTATACATTAGCTGCTACTGGCATAACACACCTGAATCTAAACACTCAACTATCTGTGGTCATGCGGCATTATGGGTAATGTAGGCAACAGGTGTTAACAAGTGAGAAAAATGCGTAGACTATATATTTACTAGAAGGTAAAACCTATAAAAAAATAAACACCTTATATATTATTCCATATTATTTTATACAGCTTATATTTCACACTTAAGTGTAGCAGGAAATCGGTGGAAGAAGAAGTGTTCAGATAGTTTACTTAAGTTAAATTAGCAATACCAAACTATAAAATACAAAAAGAATTGCCATTGAGACCCCCAGATCATGAAAAATGTCACATCACCTCTATTTAAATGATCTATTGTTTCCAGTCACTTCTGAGCTCACAGTCCAAACAGTGAAACCTGATTGTTAGTGAGAGAAACTGGTGTTGTTTGGTGAGGAGGGAGATGACTGCAGCTCAGTGAAGAGATCAGGAGGATGCTTCGGTCTTCCAGAAGGAGTCCATTGCTGCTTGGAGCCTTCATGTCTAAGTGTTCGACCCTTTAGTATAGCTGTCATTCTCTGTGTTCTATATGAAAACACCGCATTAACTATTCCTTGGTAAATTAAGGCTGCTTCATTACTACATATTCCCATGTTTGAAAAGCAGGGGCAATAAAATGAATGTATGCACATATGAGATGGGCTCATTTGCACTTTAGATGCGTTCAATTACCTTTATTTGCATGCATCAAATTCCTACAGCTGTGCTCAATTTATTGAGCTCATCCATAACCCGAGGCGGCTTGTTTTCTAAACGGAAGAGACGAAAACACGGAATCGATGAGTTTTAATTCTGCAACCAAACACACTAAACGAGGTTAGAACAGACCACATGTGAAATATCTGCTATCACGTCTCCACTAGGTAATTCAGACAGTAGAGGGAGAACGTCACCGACGGCAGATCTGCTTTCTGACTCACTTGAAGATAAACAGGGCGGCCGCGGAGCTACCTTCCGACTGAATGCACTGCACGCGGGCTCCTCCTCTCCGCCACCGAGCATCACTCCGCGGCAGGCAGGCCCGGCGGAGCGGAAGACGGGGAGGAGATGATGAGGCTCCGCGTCCGAGGCCTGCTGCTGCAACAGATACAATAACACAACAGCACACGACATATTGCTACTCAGACAGAATGGAGTTTTTTAGGGGGGAGACTACGTTTCCTGTGTGGCTGCCTGAGGCGTACACGCAGCATCATGAGAGGGATTCGAGTTGACACAAGTCACAGTCGCTCCATCGCCGGTGTGGCGGAGGAGGAGGAGGAGGAGGAGGGGAGATGAATTATTCAACCAGCCGGTGCTGCTCGGCTCTGACGTCTTGTTGTGTCTTATGGGGAGGTGAAGTGAGCCGGCGACAACAAGCAGCACCTCCTCACAAGGCGGCTGTCACATGACAGCCCCAGGATGGAGCATCCAAGGAGCCTTGATTTTCCCGAGGACAGGGCATCATTTCAGGGAGCAGCGGTAGAATAATGGCTCCCTCTCAAAATGACAGCCATCACTGCGGAACACCATCACAGATTGCTGGTCTATCACCCCCCCACCCACACACACACACACACACACACACTAAGAAATGACAGCCCTGCCCCGCTGATAGCAAGGCATCTCTGCCTGAGTAAGTGTTCCTTCTGGCTTAGCCTGGCTTTGATGTTATTATACCATAGCAGAGCAATATTCAGCCCTGAGATTTACTACCTGCTGCTAGGGTGATCTCTTACAGCTCAGTGTTTGTGAAACTGAGAAAATAGAGAGC
Organism: Eutrigla gurnardus; assembly: GCF_963514095.1. Taxonomy (NCBI): domain Eukaryota; kingdom Metazoa; phylum Chordata; class Actinopteri; order Perciformes; family Triglidae; genus Eutrigla; species Eutrigla gurnardus. The sequence goes on along the minus strand of NC_139922.1, from coordinate 14,771,873 downwards.
TGAAAGGGGAATGCTCCATCTATTCTGTAACACATTTCTCCCGTCAAGCAAGAGCGTTATTATTCAAGAGCAAATGTAGGACATGAACATTATCAAAACAGAGCCGGCATCAGTCCCTCCGCTCAGCGAGAGAATTACATTTTCACCAACACAAAATAAAACAGAGGGAATTAAGAGTGTTTTTCTTTCTCTGCCATTCAGCGAGAAATCAAAGTTGTTTACCCTTAAAACAGGATTATTGTGTCTCACGTCTGATGGGATTTAGCAGTCTGCTCTACCTCGGCCCGCAAACGTACGCTGACAAATAAATAAATAAAATGAATCAGAAGGCATAAAAAACAAGTTGTTTATTGTGGTGTAACTTAGTCGTTTATTTTAATTCCACAAATTTTTCAAAAAAATTACAAAATACTCAAATGGAGAGAACACAGGACTCACAATTTTTCTTATTATTTCTACTTTTTGTTTACATTGTGTCATCCCATGGCGACTACTCATATATACAATAAGCTTCAAGATACCAGTATATATATAAATTTTAGCAGTCAGAATTTACATTCTGCTATTGCCGCTTTGAAACAAGAAGCTAAACCATTGACAACACTTAACATCAAAGGTTTTGGAGACACAAAAAGGGAGTAAAAGGCAAGGAAATCGTCAGGAAAACGAGGCGAAGATGATGATGATGATGATGAGGAGGAGGAATTGGTGGAAGATGGCAAGACAAAGTGACTGGTTCTTGTCGAGGCTTCAAAGACTTTTTTGAGATTTTTAAAAACGGGGGGGCATGAGTTCGCTGTTTGCAAGTGTTTATATGCAAAGTCTAGTAATCCGAGGGAAGATATGGTCACTTTTAAATGCAAAGTACAGTTTCTTCATTTGGTTAAAAGAAAAAGAAAAAGCCACATGTCTGTGACGGTCAAACAGTCTTAGTGCATGGAACAAAAGCAGACCTCTTGTCATGGCTACAACAACAACAAAAAATAAAACACAAATAAAAAGAGAAACTTGGGCTCATGTGCACTGGTATGACAGGTCGACACAACTCGTAACAGTCAGTGGCGCGCACACACAAACACACCACTCCCGAGGCCCAGGAGTGTACGTGAATCCCGAAGGAAACCAAGGCATAAGAAGACATTGTGAGGAAAACACGTTCGCACACACAATGATCGACCGTGTTCCTCCTGGTCATCACTTGTCGGCAGCTCCCCCCCCTCTAGTGTCACAGTGAATTATTACAGCCTAGCTGGAGGACGACTCGGTGCTACGAACACGGATGACCAGACCAGATGAAAAACAGGGGACAGCTGCAACATAACTAGCACCAGCTCACAACCATTCACACATTTAAAACAATCCTGAAGTACTGTAAGCCTCCCGATATAGTTAAAACTCAGGTCCTGGTAATTAAAAACAAATGTTTTTAATTACAGACTAATGTTTCTGGCATCCACGTGTTTTAAAATCATTCTCGCTAAAAAAATTTAAAAAGCATGTGTTACTCCAATGTGTTGACTTAAATATTGAGAATATTTAAGCTAAAGGATAATAAAAAAACAACCCAAATCGAGTGGAGCTCAAGGAAACTCTCAGTGCAAACTTTTGTTTTCTTTTTAACCCCATGGCTTCAGTGTGCACTCCACAGAAACCTCCGTGACGACGGCGTCACGTCTTCAAGTGTTTCAAATCATTAACTCAAACACGTTGAGTTGACACATTCTGACAACCTGCTGCGTGCCAAAGGTGTGTGATGAATGGACGTGGGTGTAACAGGTTTATGGTTTACATAGTGTATGTGAGACTAAATCTAACACAGTGATGTCAGAGGAACGTTACAACTGAACCACGACTCTCTCAGAAACTGCTCATATAATAATGCCATGGTGCTCCCCTCTGAAACAAGGGATAATGCTTCAAAACAATTATATCGGAGGTTGAAACGACTTGGTTTGGAGTCCACACCTAGTAATAATAATAATTATAATAATTATATGTTTATATATACTATTTACAGACTCAAAAACGCCATGCTGTAGCTTTTCTTAAAATTATGAAAAACCTCCAACAATGTATTAAAATAAATGTTGAGTTTAAGATAGCACTTGTTATTTTTCCATAAACGGCCTGACCGGTCTTGTCTTTTTTTTTTTTTTTTTTTTTGATAAGCACAGTGTCTTGTTCTAGCACCTACAAAAAACGTCAGGGAAGCTTGTCATGCAGGAGTCTTGAGGACGTTGTCACTACTGGCTATATACCAAAAAAAAGTCAATGTCTTGAAAAAAATTATAATTAAAAAAAAAAAAAAAAAAAAAAAGTCCTTGACAGGAACATCAACCAAATATCTGAAGAATTCTCAGACGATCCACTTGGCCTTTTCCGTTCTCCAAAAACTGAATGAACTCTGTAACAACTTCCCGTGTCCTGCACCCGTGTGTCGCTGGTTACAGCTGCTTGTCGCTCTCCTTCTTCAGCCGGCTGAAACACAAACCACAAAGTATTAACATTTGGCAACTCAAAGGCACACCTGCCCTCAGTTAATCTTCATGTTTTTCCAGACTATTATGTTGTTTATCTGACCTGTAGTAGTCCTCCTGGCCAGGCAGAGGTCCTCCGTGCATGTGATGGTGTCCGTGGAGCCACTGCTGCTCCATGGCCAGCCTCTGGAGCTCAGCTGACTGGGCGTGCATGGCCTGCAGCTGGTGGGCTGCCGACATGGGCGGTGGCATACCTCCTTGTAGTTCCCGTGGGTATGGAGTACCTGGAGGAGCCACGGACAAAAGATTTGATCAGGCGATCTGGCAAAGCTCGGATTGATTGATGGGTTGCGATATTACTGAAAATGGGAGATGATATTGGCGGGAAGCCTACCGAAGACTGGGTGGCGCAGCATCTCGTGTTCATGTGGGTTGCCCATGAGAGGGTTGGGGATGGCGCCGGGCGGGTAAGGGAAGCGAGCCAGGTGGGGTCCTCCCAGGGCATCTACTGCCAGGGGATGGCCCCCAGAGCCAGGAGGACACACAAGGCATTCACCACCTTTTGGGAGTCAGAGGTTCAGGGTTCACTCATTTCACAGACAGTGCATGCTACAGGCATTAGTGATACACAGCTTCATATAATGTTACTCCACTCAAGGCTGACCAAAAGAGCGCTTACTATATTTATCCAATGCAAAGCATCTGCTGTCTTTCAAACATTTATGAGGATATAATGTGCTTCTATCCAATCTCATATGTCAATGCCTTACATTTCTACAGAGATAATAAAATCTGAGATGGTGCTTCGGATCAAAATGTTTAACCTATATAATGTGGAAGTGGAGTTATCATTAATTCAAAGTCCGTTCTGTCACTCTTCACTGTTATGAGAGAAGTATTATATAATATATTTATAATTGTATTTACAGACAACTTAAATTTCAAATTACAGCACAAGACACTAAACTAACATTACCTCTAAGTTCATTATTGTATATTTGCTGATGTCAAATCAGGTAACCCCCAATTTTTTTCTTCCAAATATTATTTAAAGAATCTTCTTTACAAATACAGTTAGTTGAACTGGATTCAACTAACCAGTTGAATCACCATCTCAAAGGGTTAGCAATATTTCAAAATCCTCCGTACCTTTACTTACAATATTCACTATATGTGTATTCTTATTAGAAAACTTTCAAAAATGAAATTCATGATGTTTAACTCAGAAGCTTGCTTATAGTTTAAATAACAGAGCAAGTAGTGATTAATCTGTGGAGTGACTCAAGGCTCTATTCTTGATCCTCTACTATTATTGAAATATATTTATATTTACCAATGGTTTCTACTGTTTCTATTTTTACTCCGTGTGTGTTGATAATACAGCTCTCTTTCCATGTTGTCAAATGCATATTAAAAAACATAATTTAGACAATACAACTACAGGAAATATATTCATTTACAATTATATAACTTTACACAAAACATCAATGTATCAAAACATGCTCAATGTGTCTGTAAGAGTGTATGCAAGATAATTAAATTGTATTTTATTTAACCTTTATTTATACAGGCAACCTGATTTATTGACATATTGTCTGTGTTTGATTCAGCTTTCCGCCCATTTGTAAAATGCATCAGACTTCGATTGTATTTCTGAATGAAACATCCATTGTAGCAAAAAAGAAGCTACTCGTTTGCTACTAGTTTTCCCAAGATATTTTGGAGTGCCTTCAAATTTGTTATAATTTGAATATATAGAGTATATATTCAATATATGACATAGATGTTCAATATGTTGTGTTGTGTCATTTTAAGTGGTACAGTGACATTTGCGTGTGTGTTCACAGGGATTTTATTTACCTTGGTGAAGAGGATCTTGCTGGTGGAGGTGTAGATGGGAGTGAATATGCGAGTGCTGGTGGTGGTGTGGCGTGACATTAAACATCTGTAGGCGGGCGATGGGGTCGTTGGCCACAGTGGCCATCCTCTCAGCATGGAGTCTTTCTGCAGCCAACCTCTCTGGGTAGCTCATTTCTCCCCGCAACTGGGGCCCAGCGAGGGCCAGCCGTTCACGCTCTAATGGGTTCAGACCCGGATGGAAGGAGGCGAAAGGGTGATGTCCGGCCATGGGGGGCAACGTGATGGCCCCATGCCGGGCAAAGTGCTCCATGGGGTTCGTGGAAGGATGAAGTGAGTCCATCTCTGGAGGCTTAACCTCAAAACCAGGTTTCATCCTTTCCCTCAGCTCCCTCTCGCGAATCTCCCTCTCACGCATCTCCCGCTCTCGTAGCTCGCGCTCCCGCATGGCCGGGTCAGCATTGTACAAGCCGGGCATGTGATAGGCCAGCAGCGGGTCCCCGGGGTTGAGGGACACAAAGAAAGGGTGGTTTCGATTGGTGGGGGACATGACGTGGGGTCGGGCGTACTCGCTGAGGGTGCGCAGGGCAGGGGTGTCGGGGCCGATGTACGGAGGCACAGCTGCAATCGTAGTGGGGGGGCCGTCGTAGGGTGAGCGCATGTGGGCATGGCTACCCATGTGAGGGTCACACATTCTGTTTTCATGAGAACTGGAAGCTTTCTGTAAAGAGAGAACGCCATTTTTAGTCAGATTTAAAAGAAGAAGGAAAAATAACCACTGGCAAAATAAAGTGCAAAACCACTTACCGCACTGCGTTCTGCTTCCTTTTCTCGTTCCCGCTCTCTTTCCCTCTCTTTTTCCCTCTCCCTCTCCCTCTCCTTCTCCTCCCGTAGTTTCTGCTCTGCTTCCCTCTTGGCTTTCTCCAGGGCTTCCTCTCGCTTCTTGGCCAGTTTAGATGAAGCCAGTGGAGTGAAGTAGTAATCTGTCCTAGCACACGAGTTGTAGCCCCGGTCCAGGTGCTTGTAGAACCTGTGGTCATGGTAGAGATAAAACATTCAACAACTTCTCCTTCAATATTCAAATGGCAGGATGCTTCAATTCATAAATTAATACTTGTTACACACAAAACAAAACGGGCTGGAGAGATATTCATGTTTAATTCTGCATGTTGAATGGCAGGATAATGTCCCATTAGATGAAAAGACATCTTATATTATCTTATAAGGGTCCATTATTCAAAAGGAGACAAACTCACTTTTGCTGCTATGTTGGGTGTTTATTAAAACCCTCATTGCTATTCATTGGCAGTCTGAGAGCCACTTAAGCACAAGGCAACTACAGACACTCATATTCAGATGCCTCGGTTCACTCGCGTCTCGCTGTAATTAATCTCCCTGCTCTCCATCCCCGATAATTCCTCGCCATCAGCCCCTCAGAACTCGGGGCTAATTGTGGCCTTGGACGCCTGTTTTGCTGAGGACATTCGATTTATTGCTTACATCAAAGCCTTAAAATCTGACGGCAGACTCTTTGTTGTTAGATGTGTTTTTAGAGCTAATCAGCAAGACAGTAAGCAGCTCAACAGACTACTGATGGATAACAGCGTTTTCAGGTGTTTATGTTCCTCTTTAATGGACAGTTTGGATATAAATCTGCAGACATACCGTGCTGACTGACTGGCATGGCTGGGTGTATTGACAATGGTAGGCTCTGGAGAGGGGCTTCTCTGTGGAGGTGGAGGGCTCTCTGGCTCTTCCGTCTCGTCCAGAGGCTCCTCTTTGATTTGTACAGGAGGGAGTACAGGGCCTGGGCCGGCACAAGTGACAGAGGCAGGCAGTGGCATGGAGATTGAGGAGGGTGGAGCTGAGGAAGATTGAGGCTGTATGCCTGGCATAGAGTTTGATGAGGATTGGGGTGGGCCAGTTGGAGGTAGAACTGTATTGAAAGGATGAGACGAGAACGGCGGTTGCGGTGGCCCGTTGGGGTGTGAGGATGCTGCTGAGGGCGGCAGAGGAGGAGCTGGCGGAGGTTGTTGATGGCTGGCTGATGGTGGGAGGCTCTGGGACTGAGTGAGAACTGGAGGTTGTGCTGGGGGAGGTTGAAGCTGCTGCCCCTGAGGCATGAGCTGTAAGGGAGGTGGGTGTGCTGATGGAGGATGGTGGGTTGATAAAGAGCTGAGGGGCTTGAGGGCAGGAGGTGGAGGCAGGTTTGAAGGCATCTGCGGGAATGGAGGCGCTGACACGTGGGGTGGGTGTTTGTGGGACTGTGGGTTGGGTATCTGAGGAATGGGTGTGGTTGGTGGAGGCTTGATGTGAGGCATTGACATTGGGGCAGGAGGCAGGGGCTGCTCTCTGGGAGGCGGGCCTCCACTCTGAGCAGATGACTGGGACTGAGAAGGAGGCGTGTGCGGCCTTTGCTGTGATTGGCCAGAAATTGGCAGGGGTGGGACCTGAGACTGCCCCATAGGGAAGCCCTGAGGGGGCATGGAGTGAGGGTGAGACATGTGTGAAGGTCCAGGCTGCAGTGGATGTGGCATGAGAGGCATGGGCCCATGATGCGAGCTGGGTAATGATTGAGGTGGTAGAGGGGGGCCAGGAGGCGGAGCCTGAGTCAAAGGTGAATGTGGAGATGGAAGCCTTTGAGGGTGGAGGGACGCTCCTGACTGGATAAGAGACATCGGGCTTGTCTGGGGCAAAGGCTGGGGAGGTAGAGAGACGGAGGCCGCTGTGGGGGAGACCTGTGGGGGCAGTGAGGGGGCTGAGGTTGAAGGCGGAGGTGGTGCCGAGGAGGCGGCTGAGGTGCCTGGCTGACACTGGATGACTGGAGGGTGCTGGCTCTGCAGGAGCTGCTGCTGCTGGGCAGAAGAGTCTGAGTCGCTCTCATTGTCGCGGGGGCTGGGGATGCTTGGGGAGGAGCTCCGGTTGTCCTGGTCAATGTCTTTAGGATCGCTACTGAGCTCCTCGTTGATGCTGCGCCCATCAGAGCTCTCGCCCTCGCCCTCCCCTTCCCCCTCGCATTCTGAGGGGGAGTCTGGCCGACTCAGCTCCTGAGGGACGGAGGATAAAGATAAGTATCATAATACCAGGTCTGTGTGTTCCACTGAAACGCATCCAAACAGAAAAACAAAGACGACAGACTCACTTGTGTCTTGGACTTTTTGGCGCTGGCCCTCTCAGGCTCCTCTGTGTCTGAGGCTCCCTTCTCTCGCTGCCGCTTGGCACTCTTCATAGGTGAAGGAGCCTCCTCTTTAATCTTCTGTGAAGCCAAAGCAGCAGAGCCATTAAGTTACATTTCCCAGAAATACGTGCCTAGCAACACAAAGTTTTGTACTGTCCATGCTGTGTTCACCTTGCTGGGCTTCTTCATGGAGTCTGTCTTGCTGTCAGTGCTGTCGGTACTTGCTGCGCTGGGAGATGTACGTCCGCTGGAGCGCAAATCCTCGTTGGTAGGCGAGGTTCTGCCATCAGGACTGGCTGTCTGCTTCTTACGACCACTACGTAGCGTCGACATCTGATAACAACAAACAACATGAATCATGACCAATATTAACTTGGAGATAAGATGAACGTACCCAAGTCAAACATCCTCATGCCAACAAATTTATGAAACGATGCATGTCACTGTGTACTTGTCTAGAGATGATAAGCTTATTGCTTTGTAGTCTAGCTCCAGGGACAACTCTATGCATCCTGAAGGTGAAAATAGAGGGAAAGATTAAGGTGTGCCCACCGAGCCTCGGTTCCGTCGGGTCCTCATGCTATGCTTCCCGCTGAGTCCATCCTCTTCCTCTTTGACAGGTTTGAACATAAATGGCGGCGGGTCCACAGGCTTCTCGATGGGGGGCAGCTCACCGTACTTCTTGAAGTGAATGCGGCAGTCTGTGCACAGCAAGATGTTCTCCCGGCCCCCGTGGTGCCAGTCCTTGGAGGCTGAGGAAAGCCATTCACAGTTGTGAAATCACACTCTCACAGACAGGGAGAAGTACGTGCGATACACAGAAATGATCTCACACATTATTATTATTATATAGAGGTACGTCATCGAGTAACTCTGTAGTATAACATCTGATGAGATCCTATTTAAAATGTATGATTACATACTGTATTTTCATTTGCAGTTATGTACTAATAAGGTCTATATGGGTTGACGCAATGAAGCCAAAGTTATTAGCCGCCCTTGTTGTGATGGCAGTAAGCTAAGCGTGATCAGATGGGAGCCTGGCACTGGGAGCCAGCTGTGTGGAAAGAGGGGGTAAAGATAATGAGGTGGAGAGAGTGAACGAGCTGTGGGCTCGTGTCTGATTTGATCAAATTAGTCCTGACATGTTCTGATGCCCATCTGTCACACACAGCGCAGACTCCCAGTGATCCTAATCAAGACAGGAATAGCCAAGCAAGTCCATATGACTGGTATGAGTGTGAATGTGATGCCTTACTGGTAGTGAAACAGTGGCGGCAGGCGTAGCCCTTCAGCTCCTGTTCGCTGTCTTCGCTGTCAAAGTCATCTTCACTGGCTGAGCTGAGGTCCACTGGAAGGGAGAGAAAGAAGAAGCACTTCAAATAAATAGTTTCCAACACCGGAATATATCAGGTGATTTCTGCTCTCCTCTCTGGCTGCCATAGAAAAGGTCAGATATACGTACAGAACTCGCTGGAGGGGGGGCGTGAGGGAGTGTTGACAGGGGTTGAAGCGGTCCGCGTCTTGATGCGGCGGAAGACGGGCTGGCGGCGGTGTCTGCGGTGGGCTCGACAACTGGCTGCCTCGGGGGTCTTCTTCCAATAGTAGTAGAAAGTAATAAGCTCTCCCTGAAATGGAACGCAGAACAAATCCAGTTAAAATGAATCACAGGGACACAAACAGGTGGAAGAACGAGGAGGAGGCATCACGGTGAGTGCAAAGAGGTGACTGAATTAAAAGGAATTAAAAGGGTCTATTTGTCTAAGTTGTTGAAAAATTGGAAAAATAGTCCCTCTGAAATATCTGCACTTAGGTTGAATAAAATATGTGGAAAAATACACATTGGCAGTCAGCACAGTGGTTCACAGTCAAAAGGCCATGGATTGGACAAATCCATGCCAGGGTTTGTAGCTGGCCGGGCATGTTTATGCTGTGGCCCTGTCTGTCCCAGGATTAGGCGAGGAGGCTCACTGAATGCAGGGATATTAGGATCAGTGCATTGGTGGCTGCCTGGGTGGCAGGAGCTTGAATGAGAACAAAAGAACATGTCAGGCAGAGCTTTGGCGCTACAAATAGGGAGTGAAATGGCTCCTCGCCCCTTCACTGGAAGAGTCAATTGAACTTTAATCAAACATTCGGAGGGGCGCGCTTGCCAGAGAGCGAGGCGGATAAATCCAGTGTACAAAAGGCCGCCAGGAAATCAATACCCAACTGAAACATTAACACATGCAATCATGGATCAGAAAGCTGAGGCAGCGTGTGCATATTAACTGCTGCTTTCCTGCCACACTCATAACACACAAGCCTTGAAAATTGGCGACAGGAGTCAGGCACAATTATGCGATTTCCTGTGGGGCTTTGTCCTTTTTCTCCCCCACCGTGAACCCTCACTTGTTAGTGGTCCTCCACCGGCTCTACAACAAATTCACAACGGCGTGGTGTGATTGTCCTGTGAGCAGTAAGTCACCTGTAATCTTTACAGGCCAGAGGGCACCCATCTACTGTCTGTAGATCAGCTAAACTGCTGTTCAACAAAGCTCCCTGGGTTTAATGACTATTGATTGTTTTCCATCTACTGCTTCAGCTAAGAAACTTGACATAAATTAGTCGGCGCTTTTCTCTCTAAAATGCATTAACAGTTTTTCAGTAACGGCTTAACATCTTACATCTAAATGTTCTAAAACAAATGGTAGGAGAGGATGTGATGTGAAGGTGGACAGTCTTAAGTGGCTTTAAAAAGCTTCTCACTCAACTGTATTTTAATTAAAGAAAACACGTGGTATTAATTGAAACATAAAAAGGTAACTGCAGCTTTCATTTCTTATCTCATGAAAAACAAAACTACTTGAGGCTAGTTGGTCTGGTGTTGTTTACTGTGAGAAAACAGACGTCTGGGACCAGTCAGTATTTGCTCCTGTGTTGCGTGCGAGTATCTGACATTAAGGAACAAGTTAAGTCTTTCTCAATCACGGCTTTGATTGGCAGAAAGAGCTTGATTCAGTGGGCTTAGGCTTGTTTAATAAGATCGGCCTTTATGTGGCTCTTAGGGGAAATTAATATCTACCAGTGGCTGTAGGACTCTTATCAGGCAAAGTAGTGCTGGGAACATTTACTGAGGGTGTTTGAGCTCAAGGAAACCGCCTCAAATTTCAGGGTAAATTAAGGTGCTGTGCCGTGTTGCGGCAAAGCCAGAGTACAACTGTCCCAAGCACTGCAGCTTGTACTAGGGGTTTTTCACAAGGGAGCTGTGGACTAATCACCAGTAATCACCATTCATAAGATATATGAACAATTCCTATTTTCTCTGTATATTGTTGTGGGAATGGAAAGATAAATGATAATGAATATGAATCCTCCACAAATAGAGATGCACTGATACCACTTTTTATCAGACTGAGTACAAATATGTAAATTTCAATACTTGTCGATACAGAGTACTTCATAATACCATTACAGTTCTAACAATAACTTTGAAAACATTCAACTTTCTGTTTTCCTGATACAAACAGAGAGTTTGCAGTAGGGATATTAATAATTAACTGTTTAACCTGCTGTCAGTCACACAGTTGAAATAAATAAAAGCTCAGACTCAGAGGAGCAGCTTGTCACTGAAAGGAGAATAGTGCTGGTCCACCTTAAAGATCAGTCCAGCTTAAACGGTCAGCCCACCTTAAGTGTGACCTTTGAGTTTTAAAAAAAACATTTATTAAATGTTGAGAGTTCCATCTTCATTTTTTTGTGTTAATGCATTAAAAAAATTAGTGCATTAACTCTAAGAAATTAACCGACGTGCGTTAACGCGCTAATTTTGACAGCCCCAATACATATAGTATTAATAATAATAATATAGCTATACTACTTGGTCATGCCAAGAACAGAGCATCTAATGATATTATGTTATTATATCACAAAAAAGGTATTTTATGTTTCCATGTGCATACATTTCTGGTAGCAGAACTTTCTAGTCGTTTCCTGTGCACCTCCCTCTTCAGCCCTGCTGGCCGGTCGGGAAAGCAGGGCGCAGGTGCTAACTGAGGGAAGGCAGGCGTCCTGATGTGAAATCTAATTGAAATGTGCAGATCAAAAGTGTCGAGCGGAGCCGAGCGCTGGCTTTGCTCTGTGCTTAATCACGGTTCTCAGCGGTGCCTCTTTGCCTCCACGCTGCAGGCTGTCAACTACACGGCCTCAACAACAGCTTAGCAGTCATGGGGAAAGGTCACCCTGCCTCTCCATCACTTACACTGTGTCAAGTGCCATTACACTGGGCCGGGGCTAATGAAAACATCAACTCTGGCTTTTGAATGGGAATTAACAGGTGCGATGATGAGCTAGTACAGTCAGATGCAAATGGAGGAAACAAAAGAAGCAGCTCTGTTAAATTTGAGTAAATGTATTGAGCTGAAAACTGATTGCTGGGAAAACATTTTTTTTTTAAAAGATACAAGAAGAAATGTGCTCTGGGCCTCAATTAAAAACACACTGCAAAAAAATAACAAAAAGGTTTTTTTGCAGAGCATTCGTTATATATTTTACCTTTATAGTTCAAGGATACAGATTGTGAATGCAGTCACGTTGACAAAGTCAAGACTGATGTCTGCAAGTCATCACAGGCACGACTTCCAATGTGTAGTGGGGTTATATAGGACGTCTGTGAATGAAGTGCAGCTGAACATGGCATGTGGTTGAAAGAAGCTTTGTGCTGTAAATCAGTGCCAAAGAGAGATTGACAGATTACCTCTCTCAGCCTGCCTGCATGTCAAATGTGGTTCCCCTGAAGTCGCGTACGTCTGATCTCTCACACTGACTGTGTACTTTTCTCTATCAAAGTCACTTTGTCATGCTGCCATATGCCCCGGGCAACACTTTCACTTTTGTTGTGCGTTTCTCCTCCATGATTGGTTGTTTAGCCCGTGAGTTTGCACGTTACTTTTAGAGGCTTCGGAGTTGCCACTCCATGATAAAATGGAGACGACAGTAAAACGTAACCGTTCCACCAACTTGATCTAAAACAGTTCAACTGCATCAGCAAAAAATTCATGGAAATACCTGAAATAGGGATCTACTTTGGCCCAGACCTCTGCACCATAACTCCCCCCCCCCCCAGTCCACTAAATCACTGCAGAGCGGTACAGAGTGTGCTGCCGCTCCGCAGTACATGAGATAGTGACAACATAAGCTCAGTATTAGAAGGCCTGTTAGACTGCTTCCATCTGCAGGAGCTTTCTGGCCAGTGGATTATCCGACAAGGAAAGGGCTTACTCTCCTATCACGACACTCAGGGCTTTCATTCCAGTTATTGCCACTTAAAATGGTCGTCTACATACAAGTGTGTGTGCGTGAGTCCGTGAGTGAAATGGATGTGGAGTTCAAGATCGTGTACAGCAATGTTTTCACGACACTCAACTGTCGCTGAGGAACGAATCCTTCATCCATGGGGCAAAGATTTGTACTTCCTCTCATTATAATTAGCATATATTAACTTAAAAATTATTTTTAGAGTCGGACAACAGACACTTATAAATCCAGTGCGAGTACAAAAGTATAAAGTTTTATATTTATGTATAAAAATAGATATAATTCTTAGTGTTTAATGTCGAGTGTACTTTTGTAAGAGAATTTGTAAGCTGTAGACTGAATGAGGTTAATCATCACACCTCTGGAGACTACAGTGTAATTTGGGGGTGGGAGTGCAGGATCCTCCACTGGGCTCGGTGGTCCTGGGTGTGCGGGCAGGGCTCGAGGGTAGGGGCTAAACTTGTGTATTTACACCCTCATCCCCTCTCAGGCCCAGGCCTGAACAGATGGTTTCTGTTTTTCCTGGCAGATTTGTGACAGAGCCACAAAAGGCCCCTGCTTTGACATGAAGCCAAACGGTTAAGGCCGTTACTGGCAAGAGCAGGGGAAGGAGGAGAGAACAGGGGAGAGCAGAGGAGGGGGAGGGCAGAGTGTGGACGAAAGCCGAAAGGGACGAATAAAGAACCAGCAGAGGATAACAATGGACAATCGACATTGAATCCAATGTCCCCTATTCCTCCTTTAAAAAAGTCTCTCTGCAAATAAAACATCTCTGCTAAAAACTTAAGGCTGTTTGGCCCCAGGGTGCAGGGAGCATGTGATTTCTTGGTTCTGCTTGCTGATAGTGAGTTGTGTAAACATCCATTAGTGCAGCATGAACCTGTGCTCCTCCTGCTTCCTCCACAGTCTGCAGACGGAGGAGGAGGAGGATGAGGAGGAGGAGGAGGAGGAGGAGGGAGGTCTGCTTTCTGATTCATTTCGCTGAGGTGAAGGGGGATGCATTTCTCTGAGCTTAATCAATCCCGAGTTTAATTGTGTACGTGCTCGACCCCTGGACTTTGTATTCTTCATCGATCATGACAGGTTGTACAGTGTATTGTTCAAGTGAGTGGTTGACTTTTCCATCATCCTGATGCCGACTGTAACCGTAGGGGGGTAACTTTATGAAAACGTATGTCGTTAAGCAGATCAGAAGTGTGTTTGTGATGCCTGCAGGACCATTTGATTTGTCCTGAAGTGAAAAAGCGGGTTTAATCTCTAATTAATGTAATATTCACAGGATACAAAAACATTACGCTCTACTACTTCAGTGCGGTCGAACCTTGTCACCAATTTTCAGATAAAACCGTAAAAATATTCCTGCAAAATTACAAGGTGAACACTGGGTGAAAGAAAAATGATTTTCTCTGTCCTCTTTAGACTTTTGGCGACTGAATAGTGAAAGGACCTTGGCTGGTGGAGCGGAGTGCATGTGAAAGGCGGTTAAATAGACAGCCATTCCCTGCTGCGCGGTGCCTTTCTACCGGAGAATGACTGAATAAGCTCTGCTTTCACAGGTCAGGGATGCACATGCTGAAGAATCAGCACCCGTGTTTTTCCTGCTGTAAGCGCTTTTGCCAATGAAAGCAGATTGGATGGCAACAGTGCTGGAGGGTCGATCCTACGTGTTCTGCTGATAAGCTAGTCCCCCAAAAAAACCACAACATGAAGCTTACCAAAGAACTCACTTACACAGGCAGCTCCAGCTCTGCTTGCTCCATCTATTAGGGCTGAAAAAAGATTCTGCCCACACTCTGCCGAGCTAAATTGCCTGTGGTCTGCTAAAAGAACATCAATACTTGCTGGTTGAGCTTCCATCAGCCGACAGCAATTTCACTGCCTAAACAAGTTATATCATTTACCAAACACGAAAGCTGTTCTGTCACACTACTGACAGCTGCTGCCAACTGGACCAGGCCCCTGTAGTTTGTAGCTGGTTTAATTAGTGTTTGAACCAAAGTATTTATAATCACAGTCATCCCCAAGGTTCTGGCTGCCGAGCTAAGGACATGGCAATGAATTCAATTTGACGTTTGTACAGATCGTACCGGGGCAAACATCTGCTGTGAGGTTGTGTTGAGAACACTGTTCTCCTGTTGGCCATCCTGTAAATGACAGGGCCTGAGGAAGAGGAGGAGGAGGAGGAGGGGGGACAAGATGCTGCAAGAGCCTCTCATCACCTCCTGCTTGATCCGAGTGTCGACACAAGCAGGGCAGCCTTTTCAAAAATGAGACACCCAGCTCAGGTCAGCCATATGTCCTTAAAATTAGAAATATGCTCTACAGTCACAGTGACTGCTGTGCCCTTTGCTGTTCCCTCACTTAAACACTTGAACACAAATCACAAGAGGCTACTTAGAAAACGACAAATACTTCTGAGATATAGCTTTATATTTATATATATATATATATATATATATATATATATATATATATATCATAAATGGTATGATTGCTCCTACTACCAGCTGTTTGTCTGAAACAACTTTGACTCACCTTTGTTAGCTTTTCTAACACCCTGCAACAGTATCTCTCTATTTTTTTTTTATAACTTCTCGTCTTTTCCAACTCTGTGCCTAAATAAAACTGGAACCAGTAGCCATTTTGATTGTCAAATACCAAGTGATTGTATAACTAAAACTACAATAATATAAATAAACTTGTTTTTATTGTTTTAAATATCTTAAGTCTTTATATATATATTTTTTTTTACAAATTATGAAAAAATGCCACTGTTAACTATGCTGGCGGCGATGCTATTTCTGTGCCAATATACGGTATGAACTTTAATATTTAAGCAAGAGTGAAGGGGAGCAGTGATGCCAGAATAAACTACAGGATGCAGGAACGGAGCCTCGAGGGAGAACTGAGCTGATAAACATTCACACATACATCTCAAGCTTTTGTCCTATGCTTAAAAATTGTTTTCCATTGCTTCATCTAGTTTATTAGATTATGGTTGATCCAGGTTCTCTTTCAAAATACTTACATGCTCTAAAAACGCACAATACACTGATATGAGACTATAAATCAAATAAGTTAGATCTCTCTCATAGAAGCCAAAGACAAGCTGCACTCAATAGAGTGGCACGAGTTGATTTGTGTTTTTCTCAGTGATGCTTATTATGCCTGAAAACTTCACATCATTCCATTTCCAAGTTAACAGCTGAACCTCATTTCACCAAAACGTTAATCTAATCGTCAACTGTCAATTCCTCTGTTTTTCGGTGCATAGCGACCGGAGCTGTAGCTGATACGAATCAGTTATGCAAGCGCTGTGTTTCGATATCCCCTAAAACACTCCAGTGAAAATATCAAGAGCAGAGTTATCTGTAATCTGCCATTTCAGCATATTTAGTTGTTTAAACACTGGAAGCAGCAAGCTCATGTTCCATGACGTCCTCTCTGGAGCGGAGGAAATGGTGGCAGCGGAGCTAGTTGCAGACGGTCGGACGACACACCCACTTCCCCCTCTTATGCCTTTATGCGACTTTATATAAAGCATTCCTGAGTGCTAGTCAGGCCTGGTGTGTTTACACAGCTCGGGGTGCTTACCCTTGGGACCGGGTGTTTGAGCCTCGCTGGTACTTCGGGGGCAAGGCGGCTAAAAGGGGCTAGCTGGCGGGAGGTGCAGCGAGGGGCGGACGCTCTGTACTGGACCTCTGGTTATCAGCCCGAGGGCTTCATGCTCTACACTCCTGCTCAACAACCCGAGGTCCAGCCAGGACTCGGGGCAGTAACATGCTTCTTTTTTTTTATGGCTTGGCATGCAAGGGGAATGACATGTGCCTGAAATATGTGCCTGCGACAGGAGATAATGGGAAAATCTCTTGTCGTTTAGGATTTAGGAATGAGCAGGTAGAAAATAAATTGAGCTTTCCTCAGGGTATTGACTGGCTCAGATCAGTCTTACAGCACAAAAGCAAGTTCAATCATAAGCAAAGAGTTTATTTTTTCCTGTGCGACAGCCCAGGCCTTACAGTGTTTATACTGAGCTAACGCCCCGCCTTGCCCCCTTCTCCTCCGGTCCCCGTGCTCTCCCAGTCATTTTCTCCTCTTTTCATATGTTTAAAGGGCAGTTTATTTTCCATGTGTAGGGGGAAAATTAATCTCTCTGTGCTGTGTGGTGGTGGCAGGCCCAGATCCTGGAGGAGGTCTATTACCTCTCCTGCCAAGTAGACTCCCCCTCCAGGTTGAATTACATTAATACCTCCTTTATAGCCAATCAACTGGACTAGTCGTATATTTCAAAACCAGTAAAAATAATTGAAGAAACCTCTGCGAGGAAACTGTGTTCATACACTTTAATCTCTTATTCAAGAGGTTCAAATTGGTTTTGAGGTATAAAAAATTTAGCACAAAGGAGGTGACACTAAAGAGTTCTTGAGTAGAAATAAATATATATTACATGATACGTAGGGGGTGTTTGAGGAGCAGGGCTGACATATCCTCAGCTCACAGCAGACAAGGAAATTAAGTGGCGAGAAGTATGAAAACACATTTGATTCTCCTTTGATGCCTGTGTCAGCACTGTATCGGCATACTTCCAGCAGGAGCAGCCGCACAGAAACAGCAAGGTCGGCACTGCTCTATGTATCAAAATGCATATCTAAGAATAATTTAACAGCTAAGTCAAAGGTGTGGAGCGCTTTGAAGCAACACGTACATGTACAGCATGTTTATTGCCAGTTGTAGTCAAGATATAAAATAAAATAGCACACCAAAGATGCATTTTATTCCAGCGCTCTGACAGTTTTCCTTGTGCAGATATAAGATGATAATATAAGACAGAGATTAAAGTAAAAGTCAGTCAGCTGAAAGAGAAACAACATAAAATCCATGTGGTTGCTATGTTTTGTTTTCAACATAACAGTCGCATTTAATAAGATTAAGTTGTTTATCATTGTTAGTTCTGGATTCGATCCATTTGTGCCATGAAAAAAGTCACTTGGTTGTGAAGTAATGATTAACACATTGGAGGGAAACTCTTGACAACCTTCTGCCCGGGTACATAAACAACAAATACTACAGTTCCTGTTCCTCAAAGTGCTGCACGATATTAAATCACGTAACCCTGTGATTTTAAAACTACAGAGAAACGTAATGTAAGAACAACACAGATTAGAATTGTATCCTGAAAATAGTTGAATGCACAGAATCTGTGCTTCAATTGTAAACGGAAGAGTGAGCCAAACACCAGATCCAAAGTACACATCTTTAACCTACTTTCACTTTCAGGTCTTCTGATACAATGATTCACACTGGACAGAAGTTATCAATAAGCAAACTATTAATATTGTCTGATGTCAATGGAGCTCTGTTGACATCAGTGATGCTAGCAAACAAAGGAGACTGCATTTTCAGATACGATGAGTTGAGAAAGAATAAAGTCTTGTTTCATGTGTGTGAGAATTTCTTTAATTTATGTGATGAAAAAATGATTGATTGAGCCTTTAAAAAAATGCACGTGTCTTCTGTCTCTATAATTCCACTTAAATGCATGCCTTTAAGACCCCAAAAAATAGTTTCCTCTAAAAGCACAACTATTAGAGCTTTCCTGTGTGTTGTTCACATAAAAGGCTCCCATTGTAACCTTTTATAATCCTTGTGGACGCCATCATGCTGCACTTTAAAGTTAACTTCTATGAAAGTTGGTGAAAATGTAAAAAACAAAAAAAGCCCTTGAGCACAAACATGAGTTGAACAGGGCCGGCCTTCAGACGGGAGATGGGCCATAAACACAGTGGCTCACATCTGCACAACTTGTTTACTGCTCGCTAACAGAGGGCGCTAATTAATGTTGAGCATGTCACTCATAAGGTTCCAGTGGTCGTCTGTAAAGTGGATTAAGCCTTTTCTCTTCTCAGGTATAACAAGATGTGTTTTCTCGCCCAGACAGCCTGAAGGGCGATCTGTCAATACTGCAGTACAGTAGTTGGCAGGCAGCACTTACTTCTTATCAATAAGGCCTCTGGTTAAAAACCAGCCATGCTCAAAATATCACACTCAAAATGTTTTACTGCTCACGCTTTCCATTAGTTACGAGCAAACCACATGTAGCTCATTTTATGTTTCACCGCTATAAAACAAATGACACAGCAAAAAAAAAAAAGTTCAGCAGCGTGGAGAGCATTAAATTGTCTTACCGTCTCTTTGTTTGGCAGCAGCTCTTTCCGGATCCTGAAGAAGTTTTTGCCGAACTGTCTCAGCCCTTTAATGAAGCGCTTCTGCAATTTTTCACAGAGGAAGAGAGAAGAAAAAAAAGAAAAGAAAAAAAAGAGACCAGTTAGTGTCTGTGAAGTCAGCTAAACTGTGACCGCATAAAGTTACAGACTAACGCCATGACAAAAAAAACATTTTCATTTCACTAGTCTGTGGTCGGGGAGGTTTGATGTGTATCTAGAAATCTCTGCTGCCGTTTAAACTCCGGAGAAAACACAGCCATGTCAGGGCAAAACCAGAGAGGAAATGACAAGTAAGGCAAGGGGAGACGCCGAGATTAAGCTCGTCTGTCTATGTTGAGAGAAAATACAGTTAAAAAAATAGACTCTAACATAAGAACATAATTGACAGTGTCCACGTTAAATGTTTGGTTGATGAAAAATGAAAAGTGTAAAGTCAAAGCCCAAACTTGGGAGTTGTAAAGCAAGAAAATGCCTCACAGTGGACAGGTGCTATTTTTGTCTGTACATTTTGGCATTTTTAACAGCAATCCAAAACATGTCAGAATTTAAAATCTACAAAAACATCCTCACATGAGTGAATGGAGATGAACGGCACGGTGACAGAAATTGCTACTTCGTAAAAAATCAGATTCAATCTGACATGAAAACTCAGTGCGAACGCACCGCCTCACGTCAACGAACACAAAAAGCAACATCAGAAAGGAATAAATACCAAAACGCCTAACAATCTAAATGTATTCCTTCTCCTTTAAGAGCCACAGACCGCGAGCCATAAAAAGCGGAGGCTGAAAACATTCATAACCAGTGAAGCAGACAACCAACAGATTTACTTTCTTGTTTCAGAGGCGAGCCCCGTTCCTCAGTGATCTCAGCCAACCGTTTCCACCAAGTAACTCCAGCAAAAAGCAGGGAAAAGTCCTCCGGGAGCACGGCACAAATCTCTACATCCAGCCACAGGTAAAGGAATAATTAGGGGGCAAATCCACAACGTCTCTGGCGATACATTGCTGTCTTTTCCTCCGTTTCTTTTACAAGCAAGAAATAGCTTGTCACTCTCTGCTCTTCCACTACAAAGGGGAAGGCTTTACATGTGATCTTTCTGCAAGAGAGCCTCTGGTTCACAGCAGGATGGAAAACCCGGAGTGGAGTCCTGCGCTCGGTGTCAGCGGCGGCCGTGGCACATATTTCAGCCCGCTCTGGTTCCTCTGACACTGCACAAGCAGGCTTCATGTCTCTATCCCCGCACAGGAAAAAGCCGGGGCCACTGCTCGTTATTGTAACTACACCAAAGCTGCCTACTGCATTGAAACAGAAACTGCAGCAGTCCTTTAAACGCATTCAGAGCGTTGGGGCGAGCAACGCACAGAGGCACAAACTCATCTAACTGCCAGCCGGAGAGAGGAGGCAGGCTGATAGGATTTGTGTGGAGAAAGGTCTCGGACATGGTGGAAGGAGACAAGTGAGGGGGAAAACCAGACATGGAGTCTCCCCCGAGTTTCAGGAGTTCATTTTCCACGCCATGTCCAGGACATTATGTAACCGCGGGTTGTTTACATACTCGGATCTTGGTGGGTAACAAAGGCCAAATTTACTCAAGTAACATAACCAGCTGCACAACACGACTATGTTTTAGCAGGGAAAATTACAGATAAGAAAGACAGACCTCTTTCCCTTTTCTTTTATCTCCATAACACAAACAAACGCAATAGTCTCAAGTTCGACCGTGTAATTGTGAGGATCAGAATATAAGAGTAAGAACTAAACCAGAGTAAATAGTCAAACATGAGAGGCCTGATTAAAAGCTTGATGTGAAAGAGCTGACGGTCCAATCTTCATCAGTGACATGAGACAGAGTTAATTTGCATTAATCAGAGCGAAGGTGTAGTGGTTGATTAGCCAGCAGATGGAGCCGTCTCCAACACAAGCGCTCCCCCCCCCCTGCATTAGACACCATCTCCCACCACTGGAGGGGTTAATAACAGATTACCAGTCAGACGGTCAGACTTCCACAGAGCAACATGTGACCGGTGGAACGATCCAATGCACAAAGTCAGAGGATCAACATTACAGGGCCTGTTTGACAGGCACTGACAAAACTAGGTAAATATTCACTTGAAATGTTAGCTTCAACACTACTTGTGGGATAAACTATCAAGGATGATGCAACACTATTTGAACAATCCTAAAAAAGCGTTCTGAGAATGAGTATAGGATGCACTTCAATGCAAGGTGAAAGTGCTGCATCTTTACCCGAGGTTGTGAAAAAATCAATTACATATAATCATCTGGCAGAAGAAGAAAATGTGCTTCTACACTGAGTGTCACAAGGCTGCAGGTGCATAAAGTCCAAAAACAAGCGACTAGAAATGGACTTTTTATGAGAAAGAGCCGTAAGGACAAGCAGAGTGAGACATTATCAGAAGATCAGGTCAGGATTCTGCTGAACTAATTGTTTGGTTTGGATCCGCACAGAGTTTGGATGATATTTCCTGCCTCGCAGTGATCGCAGGACTAGGCAGTAATTACAGCTGCCATGCAGCCCGTGTGTCTGTCCTTATTATGTGACCTTAATTATGTTCCCCAACTGTACTATTTAAACAGTCTGTCCGTCCATCTCCATAGAGGAGCTGTGTGCATGCTTCCCCCTCTCCCTCCTCCCGTCGGTTTCCTTTCTCTGGCTGGTTCCCCCCCCCCTCCCCTCTCTACACATCGGCTCCAGTTTCAGGCTCCATTTCAGCTGCCTGGGCTCACTGCTCTCCAGCCCAGCTAATAAATCATCCACCAATCTGCTCCCTGAATCGCTCTGCCCCTGCTCCGATTGCTCCAGCCCTGCGTTGCTAGGCAACACAGCGGCGGAGGAGGGGCTGAGAAGCCCAGAGCGAGCAGCACAGAGAGAGAGAGAGAGAGAGAGAGAGAGAGAGAGAGAGAGGAGGAGGAGGGAGGGCTTGGTGGAAGCGCTACCAAATGGCCATCCGCTGTGCAGAAACAACAGGCTTCTCTCTCTGAGTGTGTTCCAGAGAGCTGGCGCTTTTCACCCGCCCCAAGTTTCCTTTTGGAGACTAACAGAGCACTATTGTGAGGCCAGGCTAGGAGACACATAAAAGGGAGGAGGAGAACGAGAAAAAATGATTCAATAGGCCATTGTTGTACGTGCGCACTTCCTGCTTGAGAGTTGATTGTTGGGAGTTGTAAAACTGGTTAAGATAATGCAGACATATGCACAGAGATAGTATCGCGGTGACCAACGGGGCGCAGACGCTCACATGGAACATAATTCCTGCTTAAATGTCATTCTATGACAACACTGACGCAAGACTGTCCAACAGCAAACAAAGCCACTTTCACTCAATGCGGAGTCATTATACTTGACTTGTTGTTAAAAGCTGACCTTTCTTTTTGCAGCGTATAAACCCAGAGGGCTGAGGACAATCAGTCAGCGAGCCAAAACCAAAGGGAAAAAAACACCGCTGTCTGTTATGAAATATCAGCTAGTAATAAGATTGGCCACGGTTTGCTGAGAGGAAATCACAACATTCTTGAAGAAGTGAAGGGGGAGACTACCCACAGTACCCACATCCTCTTTGCACTAACAGCAGACGTAAAGACAAAAATCTATGTTTAGAAAATGTTGATTTTAAAGGAGATATACCCTTTGATTTAAAAAAAAAAAAATGTAATTAAAACCTGACAAACATGAAGATATTCTGCCAACTTTGAGCAGGCAAAGTAACGTGCTCTGCTGCTTTTTGCTTGCACTGACACACAAGGTGACAGGAAATTCCAGCACACACCCATCCTGCTATTTGGTCACTAAACAAACCTAAAAAGCATTGCTAGCACCGTACCATAAGGGTGGTAAAATACCCTGTTGCCAGAGTTGCAGACAGCTCCCTCTGCAGACGAGATTACAAAGTAAAGCTGCTCATCCAACTTTAAAACAATGGATAGCCTGCAGCGGGGAATGCAGGGCGGCATGTTGGCTTTTATTCGCCTGTGGTGTTTTTGCTTGAGCGGTGTGTCTTAGGTCTGTAGGCTTTTGTTTGGCCACTGGGGGGCCGCTACTCTTGCCTCTCCCTCATTCTCCTCCCTACCCTTCCACTGTCAGCGGCCTCCTCCAGTCATCCATCAGCTGAAGACACAGCCGGAGATAAGCCGAGGCACAGTGCAGCTGGCTGAGGAATAGACCCGCCGCCCCACAGCCATCATAGATCAACAGCTCCGTCTCTGACACGCCGACACGCAGCACGGCTGCTGCTGCTTCTGATTGTTTATATGGCACCTCCTGTTGGCCGATGCATAATAAGCACCGCTTATTCACAATCGGGAATGACAGCAGCTTCACGCGAGGAGACAATTTCATTATATCAAGTTTGCGAGTGCAAGACTCCATCGATGGCCTTCACGAAGTCTGCAGATCGCAATATGTTTAACAGCGGAAAAAAGCAATGCACCTGAGGCTAGGTGAGAATTTAAGGTTTAATATTGGTGTCAACTAGATAAACTGTATTTGTTTTACAATGTTATGTTTGTGTCCATATTCTGTTTTGTTTTAAATATATTCTTTTACCACAGTTTATCAGTTAACTAAATGATACAATTATTATTTTAAAGACCATTTTGGGTGGGCAGTTGGGAGAGAGAAAAAGTGAACATGGGAAGGGTTTGATAGGTGGGGGACTGCGTATCAGTAAAAAAAATTATTTCACATTCATAATCCTGTTATAATTTTTAGAGAAAAAAAAATAGGTGGGTGATTTGGTTTATAATGGCATCTGTATATAATAATATAACACATTTTACAACTGCAGATTAAATCATAAATAACTAATGACTTCATAAAAAGCTTTATTTTTTTAGTGCAACAAAAGCGATGCCTGTGTTCTAGATTTTCCAATGCTTTCTGTCCAACTAATAAATAATCACATCATTAATATCAACAAAAATGGGATTCACCACTTTAGGGATTCTACAATTTTTAAGCCACAACACTATTTCATAACGTGGAACGTGTGCAAGCATTTTAATCTAAAAATCTGTAAGAGGATTTGCCTGATCTAAAAAGTAGAATTTCTTCCCACTGTAGATAATCGCATCCTGTCAGATAATTGTGGTTTCATGCTGTTCAACAAGTGGTTATTTAGATAAGACAACCACTCAGTGTTGGAACGCAATTGCCATTTCTTAATAAGGCATCAGCAAAGAGACGACTGCAAAATCAACAGGATTTGGAAGAGAGTGGGCAGTAAGCAATGATTTGGCTTCTCATATAACCCACATAAAGAGGTGGTGTGGTGGGAATGCCTATCTCAGACTTTCAAAAAAACAAAACTCTTCCATGTCTGACTGTCGGCCATAATAACAGATTCAATTTCCACTTTTCTCGGTGGTTAAATCAACCGCTGCTCTGCCCTCAGCAGTTACACGGAGGTTAGACTGCACACAAGACGTTTCTGGTGAAACATTTCTAGTTTTATATTTTATAACAGATTTGCCTTGAGTGTAATCTATAGTTATCGCTTTACAGATACATAAAACAGTTTGAGTGGCGCCCACATCAAGGTGATGGATTTCTGTTGTACCAATAATCTCACAGTGAAAGATCGTTCATGGGTTGACTGAAACGCATCTCGCCGGAGTGAAATTATGTTCCGTGCAAGACGACAATAAAAATGAATCAAACACTCCCCTTCACCACACTGTCGCTTCCTCCAACGCAGTAATGAAACGGCTTACAAATGATCACGCCAGTGGTCTTATCTTTCTGTGGGAGGTGTGTTGGGGAGAAATTATAAATATTTCTCTAGAGTTAGGGAGTTGAGACGCGGTGTGGGATTATGTGCTGTGTGGCAGCAGCTGCAGAGAGGGGGGGGGGGGGGGTGACAAGTGACCCTGCAGACAGGCGGATTCTGTCATTTCAGCGGCCCTCGCTGTCACTTTTATTCACATCTCCAGAGGAATTCAGGGGCGGGGTGAAAAAAGAGCAGGCAGGAATAATGAAGCCCGTCCTGGAGGGGATGATAGGTGAAGAGGAGAGGCAGAGGAGGGGGTGATAAATAAATGAAGAGTAGCAGGGCTGGTTTCTGCCAGCGCGTCAAGGTTGGAGCTACATTTACACCTGTCCCTCAAGGCTGCGGTGCTGAAAAGGTACGGCCGGTGATCAGATGGCTGGGAGCTGTGTCCTTGGCCGGCCAGAGTCGAGCTGCTGCTTCTCCGGGGCTACGGATTTCATTAAACAGGACTTAAAGATGTTGTCATCTTTAAGGAAAATATTGTGATAACATGATCCAGATTTCAAGCAGGCATCGTTTCTTAGTTGGATGTAAAGGTTTTTGTTTTACATGTGTTAAGTGTTTCATATGATGTAAATTAACTGTGGAATACAAGTATTTGCATTTAACATTAATTTGATGGTTTATTTGTAATTTCTTTATGTTTGCTATGTTGTTGTATACAGCTAAACCATTAAATTGGCCAGGCAAATATATAAGCAATGGTGTATACTGTGTGTTGATAATAATAAGAATTAACAAGAAATTGTGGTGCAGAAATGTTGATTTAGATTGGAGATCATTTTCGGAACTTTGTTTGTCCACTGGAGGTTTATTTTTCTACTGTCAAATGTCCTAATTTATTTAAACTCTAAAATTCTATAATTCTATGAAAAAAACCCAGAAGGGATCAACATTGAGATTGCTGATATCATTAACGTTATAAGAATGTTTCACATTTTATTACTGGTGCTGTTACTCAGAATATATTAGGGTATATCATTACAGATAATAAAACTGGAAGGCAACATTTTTCTCTGATTAAAAAAAAAAAGAAGCCAAAACTAAATTACTGGAGTGATCACATTTTTGTCTAAATGGGGTCATTTAAAGCTTCTAGAGCCGAGTCCCTCCTGTGCCTCTTTGTCAAGTGGTCTGTGGTAGACCTGCTGCGGTGGAGTGCAGCCATAAAGCCTCCCATCAACATGCCTGGACCCCGCTCTGATCATCTCCACATAGCAGTTCAGCTTGGTGTCAGCAAAGCATACATAAATAAAGGCCAGCTCATAACTAGTCCACAAAGGGACGGCTGACTTAATTTGTTGTGATGCGCCGCGGTCCCGCCGTGAGAGCTGGCTTTATTTAAATGTGCCCATCATGTTCAATTACAAGACAAATATGCCCATTCACTTCCACTGTATCCGGGCTGCTGGATTCCCCGCTCAACAAAAGACTGTCAAGCTTCAGCATTACCAAACAATATCAAAGCATGATTCTTAGAGAAAGAGGAACAAACTAACACAGAAGAATTATAGCGGTGTGTTTTGCTAAGATCTTTAGTCAGATCAGTCAGTAGTGTTATCTTTAAAAGGGAGTATGGGTTCAAACATGTAGTGCAGTGTGTCATAAAGCATCAAGCCCAAAGCTGCAGCTCTCATTTGTTCTGACACGGTTGTATCCACCACTTTCATTGCTCCTTTCTACCTGTTCGCGGCGTGCTGTTTGATCAGCGAGAAGGGCTGCCATTTTCTGATTCCAGCCCTTCAACAGCTGCGGTGAAAATTCACATTTAAATTCAAATGGAGGCTTACATTACAAGCCCTCAATCTTTTTTCCCCCCATTGCAGACTTCCACACTCAAGATTTATTCTGTGGGTGATAAACAGGATGCAGCTGCTCTCGGGCCTTGGAGGAGCTGGAAACTGGCGAGGGTTTTTACTGATGTCTTGTGAGACTGGGCCAAGAGCCCTCATTTAACTCTCTCAACAGCTCCCTCTAAAGACACAAACTGAGCTCTGACAGACAGCAGGACCCACACAAGAGATATCAATAATCAGGAAAAGCTATACAATGTCCCGACACAACACAACTCTATTTGTTGTCTGCCCCGACTTGTATGCCTTAAACAATATTTTTTCGAGTACAAAATAATTCATACATTCAAATTAAAGGCTTTCTTACCACTTCATCCTCAGACCAGCACTTCTCTATCAGTTTGGGCACGGGTTTCTTCACCAGACGCTGGAGAGCTTTTCCAGCATCGTAGCTGCTCTCGTGAAGCTGAGGACAAACATCACAAAATATCAGCTTACAACTCTGATATCTAAACATTTACTAAACCTTCTTTGCAGTGACACAAAAGGGACATTTTGAGCTGCACCGATGCATTTTATTGAGCTTATTTGTATTAAAAAAAACATTTTACATCCAGGAGCAGCTGAACCTTTTACTAGAGATCTTAGAGCATCGGAGGATCGGATGCAAAGGTCCAACAACCAGCCTGGAAATGAACAACGCGGTGACAAAAGCAATCGCCGTGCAGCTTAAAGCCCTGTGTCACATTCAATTGGGTGAAACAGGCTGTGCTGGAGCTCAACCTCTGAGAATAAACAGGCAATACTCATTGGAATTGCAAATAGAGAGGAAGGTCGAGAGACAATGACCTGCACGCTATGTTAATTTCCCAGTTTATAGAGTCGGAATATAAATGCCCTGTTTATGATGATTCTAATCTCTATCTTGTGCT
Organism: Eutrigla gurnardus; assembly: GCF_963514095.1. NCBI lineage: Eukaryota > Metazoa > Chordata > Actinopteri > Perciformes > Triglidae > Eutrigla > Eutrigla gurnardus. The sequence continues at coordinate 14,744,328 of NC_139922.1, read as the reverse complement.
TGATTCCTCAATATTCATTTTCAATGCGACATACAAATCTCTTCTTACGCCTTACTGTATTATGAGGCTCTGAGTCTGAGTTTACAACAGCGGGCCACTCTACTGGCTCAGGGGCCGTATCATTGCCCATCACTGCAAAGCTGTATCATAGCTAAAATAACAGTGGAATCGCCGCAATTCAAACGTGACATTTTACTGCTTTTTATATCATGTGCACTCGGTTTTAGTGTGCAACTTGTTGCATGGCTACTTACAGTGTTAAGTGCGTTTAATGTAGTGTCATCTCGAGAGGCTGCTAAACACCCGTCTTCTGTTGAGCCTCCGTCGCACATCCCTGCAAAAGCAGCCATGCTCCTGTGGACAGAGCACACATGACATTAAACAACATTACAACAGCTACAGACGCCTGGTTACAGATCTGTTTCTATATCCCCTAACTGACTTTAATGTCACACAGGAATTTTGCTTTTCAAAATCAGTCTCACAAGCATAGAAGAGATGAAATAAATGTCCATAAGCAGGGCTCACCTTAACCGATTTAGAGTGCTGACAAGTAATTACAAATTAAATCTTTTATATACATGAACAAATAACTACTACTGACACCAGTGACAGAAATATTGATGAGAAAATGGGAAAATTGACCCCAAATCAAGCAAGGTATCTGCTTCATAAAACACAGTCAAGGGGAAAAGAACTGTGTGATTGTGTATGAAAATGAAATGTCAAACATCATAACGAAACATCGTCCAAAATTGCCCTGTGAAAAAATGTTGAAGGGGTTTGGGAAAATCAGGCCAAAAACAAATCGGTCCTTTATCAGTTCTAAATTAGCTAAATTGGTAGTGAATGAAGTAGAGATAGATTAATTAATAGTGTAAATATACCAATGTTGAGACTACAAATATTCACATTTGGTTCGACTGATCTCGGACAAAGAAAGAAAATCTGTCCTCTAGATGGTTTTTATTTTCACTGATGGTGAATCTGTGATGTGAAAATACTGAATTTATGCAACTACGTGATCAATAAAGTGAGGGCAAGGGACAGTTTGATGTTTCACATTTTTGAAAGAACTATCTTTAACCTCATTGGTGATTAGATCGCTTTTCCTTGAAATAGTGGGTTAGACGTTGCAGCCCTGCCAGGTCTGAACTCCTGCCTTTATCTGGGCTCACCTTGCGGCTCTGAGGTACATGAGAAGATCACAGTCATTGACCCCTGGCATCCAGACCAGCTCCTCATTCTCGGTCACTGCCTGGCCACCAGGAGAGGGGAAAGGCTGCAGCTCAGGGAGCTTGGCCTAATTAGGTCCAGGGAGAAGAGGGACAGATGGTGTCACGCTACAAATACCAAGCTTGAACAAAATATCAGCTTTCAGGCATCCTGTCATCAACTTTTCACAGAGCGGCGCGTTGGGGGACAAGTTGCAACCGCAACGATTCAATATCTTAACACAACGCAGAACTGCAGTATTCAGACGACTTTCTGTTTTTTAAATAAAGACCCGAGCAGATCCAACCAAAATATGGCGGTAAAGTGAATAATTCACTGTAACATCTAAACTGAAGCAAGCTTGAATAAGTAAACAGATATTACACAAAGCTTTAGAATAATAATCATAACAATCTTCATGTATAAACATACTTCACAAAAGAAAACACACACCAAACAAGGCAGATACAATTCGAATAAGGCCAAAGCATGAGCACAGACAAATTAAAGACAAGCAAAAGAATACAAATTGTTAAATAGGAACAAAAACAGTATATAAAAATGTAAATCCCACATATCCAAAAGCTTTCACAAATAGAAAGGTTGTAGGATGGGATTTAAAAGAGGCTAGAGACTTAGTGTGTCTTAGTTCAGCAGGCAGAGAGTAGTGTGGGTGGATGTGACTGTAAATTGTCACAATAAAAACTTCATACAAACTTTTATGTAACTTGCACATGTTGAATTTAAAGCATCTTGATTTCCCCAGTGTTTAGTAAATAAATGTCATATAATACACCATAAAAAGTTTTAGATGTACTGCACTTGAATCGGTTTTCTGAAAACAACATTACAGTGTATGAAATGTGCTTCAAATATTTGGTGGGAGAAATTGCGGTAATGCCGACTGCCCAGATGTTATTAGTATGCTACATCTTAAATGACAAGCGTTGCCATGAATCAGACTTAAAGGCATCCATGAGGAAAGAGAAGAGTTGTCCAATTTTAGCCAAGTGGTAATGAAATCCACACATTCAAGGGTAGTTCGTGACAAAAAGGCTGCATGCTATTTCCGATGTGGAAAAAACCAACAGAAGAGAAACCTCTCATGTTAACAGCTGGGTTTTGTGTGCTGTACGATGACTTACTTGGTGACTGGGTCCCACTCGGATTTCCCCTTGTGTGCTGTTTAGTCGCCTGAAAGGACACAAACCGCAGATTAAATCAAAAATATTTACATGGCAACATTTCAAAGCTAGCTGAAAGAAATCTGTTGCTGCTGTTGCCTGTTGAATCAGCTAGACATCTGCATGCAAACTACAAAGTCTGACTGAAGCTTCAAGAGAAAATGTCGGGAAACTACCAATTCATGACCTGGGAAAAATCAAATACAGAGAGAGGGGACATGGGCTGCATTTGCTATTGTGGAGGAACGCACAGTGTTTTATTCTGAAAAGGAGAATATTCCTGGTTGACTGCTCCTGCAGAGCAAGCTGAGCAGAGCACATTTACAGGTCTGATATTGTGGATGCAGCAATAAAACAGAATCCCCTTAAAGGAGGAGGAGGCGGCGGTGGGGGGAGCTGGCTTTGGATATGCAGGGCGAGCGCCTCTGAAACGGCTGCTGGTACAAATGTTGGTAGCCATAGCAACTGCAATTTAATAATAGTGTTCTGAATCTCCAGCTGCAATGGATTAAAGAAAATGACAAGATGTTCCTTTTGAAAAGCCTTTCCCTCCGTTGCCTAGGTAACAGCGCCAATTTTCATACAGGCGAGCGCAGGGCGGCCCAGAATCTGTCAGTGTGATTTGCACCCAGAGAAGCTCGCACTCCATCATGGAGACCTGGCAGAAACCTGAGAGGCCACAGCCCTCTGGTCTCTTTACAGTCCTCCAACCACAAAACACTATGACGGGTACATATTTGACCCAACTCCCCTTTCCCCTTCTTAAACAGACCTCTAGCTCCTTTGAGACAGGAGAGAGCGATTTGAGAAGTAATCCATACTGTTATGAACTATGGCTGACAGAAGCACTGGCACAGACGATATCAGCGCAGGCCAAAAACCTGAATTTCAGCTGCACTAAATGACCCCAGGCCTGCCAGGACCGTCTGCTGCTACAAAACATGTCGAAATACTTCATTTCGTTTTGTTACGAACGTTCTCAGCAGATAAGACGAGCTTAATGCAAAGCAACCAGAATTTGTCAGACTGTGAGAGCCTGCAGCGATGAACAGGATTGATAAAGATAAGAAAGAATTGTAGTTTCCTGCATCATCAGCACTTCAGATAACATTTTAAAAGCTTTCATTGTGACACTGGCCCTGTAGTTTAAGCAGTGTTTCTTATGCCAGCATCATCAACTAGCTAATATATAACTATTTCTTTGGATTTATTATTGGATTTTATGAATGAAGCTTGAAAGAAAGAAATGTGTCTGCTGTTTACAAACAGATGTCTCAAAGTATAAACTGGCTGGTTATTGTAAAACGAATATCAGCGTGTAGTCCACTAACTAAGTGAACGTGAATCTGGTTTTTGTGTCCCTGCAGAGAAAAAGTTCTACAAATGTGTTCCTGACAATGTGCAGTCGGCCAGGTCTGTTTGGCAGGAGGCTGTAAGGATGACAAATGAGGACCTGTGCACCAAAATGAGAACGGTGTCTGAAAGCAGCCATGTTTTACTCAGGCAAATCCTGAGAGCAGACGGTTGACATTCAGATGGAATGCTGCACAGGTCCTGAGAGGGGAGGCAGAATACAGATGTATCACAGCAGGAAGCTCTAAGGAGTTTCCATTAAGACTACAGGTATACTTGAACAGAAAGCAAAGTGCCAACGTGCATGTGAGAAAATGTGGGCTTTGTGAGTAATAATAAAACATTTCTTGCATTATTGCATTATTTAAAAGTTATTAGTGGCTGGCTTCTTGTAATAATATATATATATATATATATATATAGTTTTCCCTCTCTAATAAAGCTGCATAAAGCCTGTTTCCTGGCACAACAATGCAAAACATGAGTTACACGCGAGTCCAGGTCCAACCCACAGTCTTGTCAAATCATTACCTACTTATTAAAGCCAAACAACAACGTGGCAGTCTCCTCAACTTTGTGCGTGTGCAATCAACGATGGCCCCGCCCCCTTACATCAATTTCAGCCAATCGCGGCCCGAGTCTGTGGCCCACTGACATAATTGCTGCACAGCAAAAACAGACCCAACTAGATGGTATTTAACCAGCATGACGAGCGGCGTGTGTACACATCACAACCGGTCGCGGCGGCGAGCGGAGCCGCGTGAGCTTTGTGTGCGGGAGCACCGCCGCTGCCCCGCGCGCCATGTCGTCCCGATTGTAAACAGGAGCTGCAAAATGGGAGCCTGGGTAACGTTAGCCTCTTCGGGTCTCACAGCCGTCATGTAAGCACACTTGGTGCACATTTATCAACCGCATGCTCGCGAACGCATCACCGGCAACGTACGCATTTACCGGGGCTTTGACTGCAACAAACACACGAAGGTGTGATACAAAGGCATTTCCCTTATCACAGCGCAGACGCGTAACGGTATGTGCTCTGCAAATGACAGCCTGTCTATTCAACAGCATTCAATTCAGACACAAAGTGCCCCCCGACAACACACACACAGCCGGTTAACACAATGACAGTGACGTGGACAGGTCCCAAACACCACACAGTTGGAACGCGACCCGTGAAAATAAGACAACACTCGCGCAGCGACCGATAACGACACGAGAAAGCACGAGAATATCGCCGCACACCTACCTTCGGGGACTGAACAAATCGTCCATTTCTGACATCGAGCCCTAAGGTTGGGTGCTGACACTGTGTGTGTGCAATGCTCGTTGGAATTAACTCCCTCGCCCACCTATTTCGAGGTGCTCAAAATGGAGAAGCGCGCATTCGCTCCGGAGAGAGGTATTCACTGAGCTTGTGCTGTGACCTCAGCCCGCACGTACAGCGTCGCGAGCTCGCCTCGCTCCTCTGTAGACACTACTGAGCATGTGCTGCGACCTCACACGAGCGCACGCACGCACAGACACACACGGGGGCAGACAGACACGCGAGCGTGATACGGAATTCATCTCTCCTCGTATGTCTGCGCCATAATAAACAAGAGTGAAATTGCAAGGCTGCAGACAGCCCGCTCAGAATACCAAACGAGCGGAGCGGCGGCGGAGGGAGTGAGGGGAGGGGAGGGAGCGGAAGAGCGAGGAGGGCCATGAAGGAGGGGGTTCCCAACTGGCAACCCTCGGTGCCAATAACAAAGACAGCCGTCACTGCAGCACGTGGGACGCTCTAAACCCCAGCAGAGGATAACAACAGTCACCAGCAACTTTGCTGGAGCACCGACATAAAATCAACAACGTGCCATAAACCAACCAGCAAGTTCTTCACGCAGGTTTTTATATAATGTTTGTGTCCACTATATAAAACATACATGACACAAAGGTAAATAAGATATAAATGATACTTTTACATTTTGAAAGTTTCAAATAAAGCCAGCTTGATATTTACCCTTCACCTCCAGCCCAACAAACTACAACACACACACACACACACACACACACACACACACACACACACACACACACACACACACACACACACACACACACACACACACACACACACACACACACACACACACACACACACATTGATTTTACGGTGCTTTTGTATTAAACAAAAATGTCTCCCAGTGTGTGGAATCAGTCGGTCTTTCATTCGGTCAGAGTTCATGGCACTTCTAACAAAAGACTCATTTCACAATGCTGCCAGCTGAGCAGGTATTTTAACTACTCAGACAATACTATCACACAGGAGTGCTTTCAAAATAAAATGTTGAACTATAGAATAATTCAATTGCACGGATAACTAAACCGAAAATTAAATTATTATTATTATTATTATTGATGATGATAATTTACAAAAATGACCAATAATCAACAATGCCACTCGATATGATGAAACAAACGTTGTATATGATTATCAGAGGGAGACTCGTCATAGCAGGAAACATACAGGTGTGTAAGCCATGACAGCGAGCAAAACACCAGGATCATGAAAGTGAAGCAGCTAAATGGAATGGTCGTATTTAGTTTTATTATTACAGCAAAAGGTCCTTTCATCATAATCAAACAAGTGACTTAAAATACCAAATCAATGAGCTCTTTATAGATTTTTTTTCATTCTAATCTTGATGATAACTTGATGTGTAATTAGTCAAACATCGATAAACTCCCAAACAATTATAAAACCTTGGGGGGTTCCTGGCTCATTCTCCATTATTACACCACATTAGGACCAATATTTGTGTGCTGGTAACACTGACAGCAATAATGAGCATAAAGCATCAGATATAACAGTGTGTAAACAAAGCAAACAAAAAACAAGAAATGCAGAAAGCTCATGTCTAATGAAACTGAGAAAAAGATTACTTGTTCATCTCCTGTCCTAAAGCATGTTGTTTACTAATATTGATGCTATAGCTGAGTGGTCCTGAAAAAAGCAAATCTTTAACTTGATGGAATGTTGAATTTGCCTATTGATCATCATTGCCATCAAACATTACTTTATATACTAGGGATGTATTACAAGGTAATGTATGTGATATTACCTAATATTTTGTATCAGAATACTGCTCAGCTGTAACTAATGGCTATTATCTTTTTTTGTTGCAATTAAATTGAAATACCAATTAACTTTAAATTTAGAGCTGAAACAATTAGCGTATAAGTCAAATGGACAGATAATTAATATTGAATAAATTGATTCAATATTTAAAAAAGCTAATATTGTTAAACATTATTTAGTGCTTTTCTTTTCCTTTCCTATTGAACATTTTAGGGTTTTGGACTGTTGATCGTAAGAAACAAAGAATTTTATGGACATCATCTATCTAGCCATTTTGTAGACAAAATAAATTGATGAAGGAAGAAGATAATTGTTGGTTGCAGTCCTATTCTCATTAAAATTGCATAAGAGTTGCAGAGGGTTGAGCCAGCATTTGTGGTCTGTGAGAGGATTAAGAAGCAGACTGTATCAGTGGAAGTGACTTGGCAGAAAGCTCCTCACCTGGTCTCTGGGTTATATCCAAGGATATAGAAAAAAGAATCGATGCGGGCTTTGAACTCCCTGGCAGCAAAAATGTCGGAGAAATGGGAAATGTTGCATTTCCCCCTGTGAGAGAAAAGACAGGCTTTATTAGACAAAAAGCACGACATGACAAATTTAATACCCTAGCAGGAGCAGACATGGCCCTAATTAGATGCTCTTGGAGTATTCATCTGTCGGAGGTGACAAATAAAGCAGCAGGTATGTGGTGTCTGTCGTGCCTGCTGACTTTGTGGTGAGACATTAAGCTCAGCTACTGAACCCATAAACACCAGCCGTACATGTCGGTCCTGCCTCGTCTGCTGCAGCTGAGGCCTGGGAGACAGACGCTGCAGAGATCTGGACAGGAATTCAACCTGTGTGCCTCCCTACTGACACTATTACCCCTACTAGCGGTGGGGACCGCGTCTCTGACCACATCTTGATACCATTTCCTGTTTCCAGCACCCTGGTGTCTGGCTCTATCTAAATAACAGATATCAAGGACATATGGAGCTGGTCTGCCTCTCGGAGAAACAGTATCTTCCTCCCTCTGAAAAGATTAAAGGGCCCTAAGCAGGGCTGTCTTCGGAGAGCTGCGGCATTACAGCATCCCACTGGAATTCCCTCCCGTTTATCTAAAGCCTGGAAAATGAGTCAAATCAAAGGATGCTGTGTGTAGGAGAAGTTGCAGCTAATTTGCCCTGAAATCAGTGGTTTCTGGGAGACATGGCTTTGACTGCCCGCTGTTGTGCGGCTCACAGATGGTTTTGGTTAAAGAAAAAAGGGGAAGTGCGAGAGGCGGTCACACAGGAATGGATGAAGAGGCAGAGGCAGAATATATCCAAAAAAGAAAAAAGAAAAAAAGGATTACACTTGTATTCCTTTCTCCTGACATCAAGCATAGAGAGAGTGAGTGCCAACAGTTGTACTCTGAATGCTGAATGAAATATAAAGCTTCAGTTAAATAAGGAATTTTAACGGCCCCAGAACTGGGATTGATAACTGTTAACTCAACAGGCAAATGGAACAAAACACCACAAATAAAAGCTGAGCCGTGTAACGGGTAGTGTGCTAATGTGATGCAGACTTTGCAACTGCAGCAGCTGTACGGTTACTGGATATTTAGGTGTGCACATCGACTGCTTCTATTTTCTAGCGCTGCTGAGATTATGAAGCTCCCATTCCCAGTGTGTGTGTGTGTGCATGTAGATATGTGTGTGTTCACGTTTGTTTACCTGAGAGCAGCAGCATGGTAAGTGTCCACATAGTCGGAGATGAAGAGTTCTCGACTCCTGACCACCGGGTCTGTGATGACCAGCTCCCGGCCAGAGTCTGGAAGCAGAAAAATACATATTAAATTACACAGAATACTAAAGACAACCTAACTCATTCATGTATGACAAAAGGGTTCCAGAGATAAAGTAGCTTGTTTTTTTTAACTCACTAATGATTATCATGAGCACAGTTCTGCGTAAGTAACAAGTGCCTCTGCAGAGGTCATATTATGCCACATAATTCAATAAAGCCAATAAAGTGTGGTCCCCTGAGCAGAGGACATAATGTTCACTTCTCAAGTGAAATGACCCTTTGGGGGGGGTTAAGACGCATCAGCAGCACCAAGGAGGGCTGGCACTCGTCTTTGACAAATGACCCGAGCTATGGCCACCGCGATCCGGCTTTGTGACATTAAATCTAATAATCCGGAGTCCCTGCTGCAAGGACAGCACAGCATATATATGCTGGATAACCTCCATGACATAAGCCTAAACCAAAGCCTTCCCTGTGACACAAGTGATACTTGGATTATTGTTGAAAGGGAAAACGGCACAACGCCCTGTTTAGGTATAACCGTGACTACATATTTGTTCTCTGGTTACACAGCTATATGTATGTTCTCAGAATAGCTCGGCCATGAAGGGAAAGGGTAGCTACAGGAACCGCTACTGCCACCCCGGTGTGTCGACAGATTAGTGTGTGTGTGTGTGTGTGTGTGTTGTGAGTATAAACTTGTTTTGTCAATAATGAGTCTGAATAGAAGCATTCTTGAAAAAAAAAATACACCCTAGAAAATATACCTTTAAAAACAAAATACAAAACTAAAATCAAGCATTGACAAACTGTTCATGTGCTTTCTGCCACGTCGGCAAAGTACAACATTTATACTTTCAAGGCAACACCTTTGGGAGAATATTTTATGTAAGACTCAAAGGAGGATGTTCAGTTTAGAAATGTACACGTGCAACTATGTGAGGGATTTTTTGATTAAGATTTTGTCAATTTAATATGAATAAAAACGATACAATATGGTGATATGTGGTGATATAGGGTCTTTTATAATCCAAGTACGTATTCAATCAGATTGTCCTCTGGGACATTTCCTTCCTGTCACCGGGATTCGATTTTCAGCTGCTTAAAGAGTGACAGTGCTTATGTTCCTGTAGATGTGTATGTGTTAGAGTGTGATGAGTCCGCTGACACTGATGGTGTCGAGAGTGTGTGCTCACGGCCACATGACACTGCGGGGTTATTAACACTTGACAGTGCTGCTGTCTGGCTTGAAGGAGGGTTACCCGGGGAACAGCGCAGAGCCACGTGATTGGCTGGGCTGCCTGGGACACTGTCTTCTAGTTTCTGTTTGAAATGCACAGCTAGCTCTTATATCACCCCAACAGTCTGGAGAGCTGAGGCGAGTGTGTGTGTGTGTCTGTGAAGGAGTGTTGTGTTACAGAGCGAAAGAAGTGTATTGACTTTCATTACGTGTGTGTGTGTGTGTGTGTGTGTATACACACTCTTTATATGCACAAGTGCGGGTGCGTTTCAACAAACAAAAGGCAGTCTCACCATTCTCATTGTTGCGATCCTGCACCAGGTGCTGGTAGACAGAGTCGGGCACCTCTGACTGGCGGTAGTACCATTTCACATTCATCAGCAGATGGTCCCGTTTACTCTGCAACACAGAGAGACACAGAGCAAGTGAGCAGGAGACAACAAATGATCCCACGGTAAGATAAACAGACATCATTTTGTTTGATTGTGACATCACAAACTGGCGTCTTGGCAAACAGCGATGCTGCGCAGGCATGCTGTTTATGACTGATGCAGACGGATGCCAAAAAGCATACAGAGAGACAAAGTCAATTAAAAAGGGATTGCTACGCATTTAGAGCCTTAATAAAGTAAACAGTGGGATGGAGGTTGCTGGAGGAAGTGTAGAGAGGGAGAAGGCATGAGGGGGGATGCATGAGTGCTCAATCTCTGACTCCTGAAAATCAATCCTCTGCCTCCTCATGAATTAATGACAGCTCCCTAATTATTTTTAAATACTATTAGGGCTTTACTCATGAACAAACACTGTATCCCCCTTATAATGCTTTGGAATTAATACTCTTTAAGTGCTGCCACCCACTGGCCTTTTGATAAAGTGCAGGTCAGCAAAGGCTTGTAGTCCTTTTCATAACCAGCAAGTGGCAGCACTGAGGTGAGAAGAGAGCGTTTCCAGGGCCAGTCAATGAAAAAACAGAGGAGGGAAAAGGGGGGGGATGGAAGAAAATGGTAAAAGCTGAGGCCAGCATGGAGGTGAGAGATGAAAAGGGCAAAATAGTGTTTTCATTTTATGTTGTAAAATATTTATTGTGCCTTCACATAAGCCCAACTGACCGTTGCAGTGGTTTGAAAGAACATTAGAGAGAGTGCCGGGCTGGGTGCTGGACTGCGACACAATCCTGACCATTTTTATTAGGGACTCGGTTACGCTGCACTGCACTGACCGACTGAGCCACCTGCACCACCACTGACACCACCCATGGAGTAAAGGAGAAATGAGCATATGGAAAAATAGGAAAAGGGGAAAAAGTCTATGGTAATCGAGGACAGGCAGTTTAACTTCTTACTCTTTCCAGACTCTTAACTGTATGTTTGTGTGTGAGTGCATGAACATGAGGTCAGATTAAAGATATTTAAAGCCTTTAGAGTACATTGTTCTGTTATGTCACTGGGGAGGAGGCTGAGCACACGCAGCCAAGCAAATCATCACCTCCCCGAACCCTCACTCCGACCTCTGGTTTTCCCCCATTCTCTCCATTCCTTCCTCCTCCTCCTCTTACTCGCCTCGCTCCATCTTTCTCATTCCATCCCTCCACTCCGCCACCTCTCCTTTTCCTTTCCCTCGTCCACCCTTTCTCCAACCTTGAGCGTGGAGGAGGAATGACTGAGTAAGTGAAGCCTGGACGTGTTAAACGGCAGCTGGCACGCAGTCAGTCAGCTGCGTTTACTGCTCTGGATGATTGTGTGAGTATACACGCAACATCACACAAACACACACACACAAACACACTCTTTGCTTGTGATTCAACAGAGAGCTATACTGATGGAGACCCCCGCCCCCCAGCACGTACACATCTTCATACCAAGTGTAAAGAAATGTGTGCAATGACGTCATGTCCCTCCCTCCCTCCCAGCGGTTAGCTCACCCTTCCCAACCACTTGTCTATCCAGTGTACAGACACTGGTGCCTTCTAAACTAACCGGCTGCCTGCCACAGCAGAAAGAGTAGTTATCCGCTGCTTATACATAATTAATACTTTAAGGAGACTGTTAATGCTGCCACGGTGCTACCTGAACATTTCATTTTCTGCCTGTAAAACCCCAAAATCAAAGGGACTTCAGAGAGCTGCAGCATAGAGGCTGACGCAAAACAACAAAGCAGGCAGAAAGACACAAACGGGTTTTACACCTTATTCATGAGCCTGCATTATTTTAAAACCAACCGAACCAACTAAAGCAGAGAGCGAACGTTACTTCAGCTATCATCGGCATCCTCGTCACTACAGAGTAGCTGTCGCTCTCCTGAGCAGATTGCTGTTTAGAAGCTCACAGCGGCGTTAAGCCCTCTCAGGCAAAAGAGGGAGCGAGACGGAGAGGAAGACCGAGAGTGCAACATATGGAGCACGTAGTGGGAGTGAAGCATAGCTTTCAATTATCACAATTCGAAAAACATGCAGGGTGGAAAAATGAGTAGATAACACAAGGAGAAAATGAAGGGGGATGATAGACAGCCACAGACTCACCGTACCAACTACTAGCATTATTGTCTGTGGTTTTTTTTTCTAAGCCTGCCATAGCAAATAACAGAGTGAACATGAGGGAACCACAATGCTGAATTGATTAGAGACATTCCACGCTGCCTGTAGAGAGCTGAGCCCCGCACAATGTCAGCCATCTTTGTCTGTCCTGCCAGAGGCTAAACATGGCCCTGCCCTCCCTCCTCCTGGGCCTTAAACCCTGGGAATGTTGCTCACTGCGGAGAGGCCAAAAGACTTACTAACCCACTACTGAGGGAAAGAAATGAAACAAAAAAAAAAGAAGATAAAGTGCATGGAAGCAGAGCAGAAGAGATAGATGGGGGGAGAAGAGGAGAGAGAAAGGGGTTGGATTAATTCAGGAGGAGCAAGACCTTCTCATTTCCTCAGACTTAAAATTACAACTATCCTCCTCCTGCTTTGCTGAAACCCCCAGGGTACAAGGCTATCCCTTTATTCAGTGAGGAGATATAAATCCAAGAGTCATGCTTTGGGGTTGAGCACAATGGCACCCCCTCCTCCCTCCAGTGGCTCAGCCTGGCCTGTGGCATTCTTGGGCATCCTCATCATTCAGGGTTTAGATTATAGGAGGACTCCCGTAGTTATATACTGGGAAATATAATACGATTTTAAAGGATATTCACTTTCTTGGTGTCTGGTGTGACAGTAAACGAAGTTGAGCGCAGCACACCACAAAGCTTGTGCAGTCATGTTTTCGTCATCTTAAAAAACGTCTCATGAATATGATCCATCTTAACTTTTAAAGACACAGAGCATTTACATCCCTCATTATTTCTGGATTACTGCAACAGCCTTTTTACTTGCCTGAACCGAAAACCTATTGATCGACTCCAGACAGTACAGAACATACTTTTATCAAGAACCAAGAGATGTCATCAAATCAGTTCTGTTTTAGCCCATTACAGTAGCTCCCAATACTGGCAACCTGAGTTTTAATTTTCCTTTAACTGGGATTTATTTCCTTATATGCCACATTGTTTTTCCTTTCTGTTTCTTTGAACCTGATGATTTATTTTCTTGTCCATTTTATTTAGCGGTCTTTGTCAAGCACTTTGTAACATCTATTTATACATGCATATATTTTATAAATAAAGATTATTATGATGAATGTAAAATGAGTCCAACATATATTACTATTAATTAAAAGAATTAATCAATGCATTGATCAATGTTTTCTAAAAGCAGCTGAGACAAGCCGGGCATTGTGTGAGTCGGTTAATTCTCCTCTGACTAACTAAAGGTGGCTGGCCCCTTGGATCCGTAATGGCTGTGCAATTTTCTTTGTGTGGCTGCATGTGTGTGCAGTCAACTCTGGAGCTGGGGCCCCTGTGTACGACCACACCACTACAAAGACAGTGGGGGGATACAGAGGGCAGACTTTCCTTTTCACAAGGACAGGCTTTACATTTGAAAAGAATCTTAGCTCTCTTATGATGGACTAAGTGTGGGATTAATTCCATGTTTTCAAGTAAGAGAGTGTGAAATCAATATAGTGCTTTTTTTAATCTCAAAACCAATGAGGACAGTAATACTGTTCAATTGGAAGAGTGCACCACGGTAGCAGCAAGCCCAGACTTTCTCCCACATCTGTTCACAGTGGCCTTCACAATACGGTCAATGCCTTGCAGCAAAGCGGAGCTGTGACAAAACTAAGAGAACGTTGTTACAACCTGTAACCCTCAAAGCTAATGCCCTATTCGTCCTCCTCCCTGCACTGTAACACTAGAGCTTTGCTTTAAACAAAACCAGACCCTCCCGCTCCCACACGACAGGCCCCCAGTGCACCTCGTTAACAGGAAACCTCTGTTTATTTTCTCTGCTTTTCAAACACTCTCTTCTTCCTCTGCTAACCTTGTTAGTGACCCCCCCCTCCTCCTCCCCACCACCATTCCCTCAGTGGTGACATCAGCAGCCGGGATCTATGACTTCCTTCAGGAGGTGGCAGCCAGAAGTAAGGAAGGAAAGACAGATCCCAAACACACAGACAAAGGAGACAGCAGAGAGCGAGGAAAAGGAGGGAGGGAGGGAGGGGGGGGGGGAGGTCAAACAGACAAGAGCAGCGGCAGCAGCTCACTGTTAGCGAGGAATGTCAAGTAGTTCAGCTCGGCTAGCAGGCTGCTGGGCTAACAGCTCAGTTAGCTAGCGCCCCAGGGGCAGTGGGAGGCTCGAGTATGGTGGATCAGGGCTGGTAGCGGCGTGACATTGACAGGCGGCGGCTCAAAATGGCACGGAGGGTGGATTGTGGGAGTGTTCACCTCTCCAGCCGCAAGGGGAGAGTAAGCACAAACCCAAGAACAAAAGGCTGATTGTGGCATTTGGAGGCAGAGATGGGATCTGGGAGGACTAATCTGCTGCTCCGACATGATAAGATTAGAAAGGGGAGGCAGGAAGAGCTGGCTGGAAAGATCACACGTACACTCGCATAAACACACATACACACACACACACACACACACACACACATAAACACACACACACACACACACACACACACAAAGATGATGGATCTGATTGGAAGGGTTTTCCACTCTGCTTTCTCTCTTCCTCATTTTCCTTCTCTCTCCCTTATTTTCTTCTGCTCTCTCAGAGACACAGATATCTGCCAGCACACCAGCACTCAATAAGCACTTCCATCTGGACGACAGAACATGCACGCACGCACACTCAAAAACTGTATGTGTGTGTGTGCGTGCCTGTGTGTGTGTGTGGACGTACACTGGCTAGGTACAAGAGATCTGCTGCGCTCATGCAATCTATGACATCTCAGTGACTGACAAAGGAGGATGTTAAAAAGAAATGCCAGCATGCTGCCTGAGCAAACACACATGCATGCCAGTGTTCGTTCGTACACACACACACACACACACACACACACACACACACACACACACACACACACACACACACACACACACACACACACACACACACACACACACACACACACACACACACACACACAGGCTTTCAGAATAAGCACAACTATTCTTCTCCCAACCTTGCCGTAGAGCGGGGCAGGCTGGGACTCTGTGTCAGAGGTAAGAAAAAGCACCTCTAAATCAGGCTGTCAGCGGCTAGCAGCAGGATTCAACCCTGCAATCCTTATGGGCTCCACAGTGAGCACCTGGCTACTTGGAGGAGGAAGGGTAACCTGCCCCTCAAGCCTTCTTCTCTTCGGCACATATAATAACACTAAACAAATGCTGATCACAACGTTTGTGAGGGGGAACTCACACGGCCTGTTTCTGGCAACAAGAACAAAATGTAGTGAGTGTGGGAGGCAGAGGGATGGGGGGGGATGGGGGGGAGAGGTGAGTCCCAGCTGTGGTTGCAGTGCTGGCAAGACCTTTGTGCCGTGCCTACACATGGATGTCTCTCTCTGCCTCTCTTTGGCTTGACCTGTTTGGATATTAAATCGGCGCCCTCTGCTTTGAACACACTGGGCCCATCTGTCAGCCCGGCTCCATATTGGATTGGCTGAGCATTAGCTGTTTCAAAGTGGGCAGATTTGCTCCTATTGCGCTTTGTGTGTGTGTGTGTGTGTGTGGCGTTGATCGCCCATGCCCGCCTTCAGTCTAAAAGTCCCCCTTTCAGGGAATCAAGTGGACATGCATTAATCATTTTACGACGGACTCGCCAGTTGTGTCATTGTACAGACTGATGACATACAGCAACACATCTGAGGATGTTAACAGGTCCTCCTGTCATCTGGGCAAAAGAAGGAGGGATGCTAAAGAGATGGAGAGAAGAAGAAAGAGAAAGAAGAGCGGTGGAGTCACACGGGAACTCACAGATGATACTAATTATGACTTGAGGGCTGAGGGCCACTGCTGGTGGATCTTATTGCCAACCACAGGCACACTTTGCACGCTGGAGAGTCACAAGCACCGCACATGACTGACACATCTGAGGTCTAGCTCGTCCAACACTATGTTTCACCCCATGCTGATAACAAGCGGGGCTAATTGCACCAGTCTTTGCTCCGTCTCTGCTTTATTTCAATTGTGGCCCGGTGGGAGTGAATAAATGAATGGCAGAAATAATATGGTGTAAGTATTACGTTGACCACATTGCTGCCCTTCTGGACAGAGAGTGGTAGTGGGAATCCAGATCACCAGCCTCCGTTGCATGCTCCATAAAATAGCCAGGCTGTGTCCAACTTAAATATTTGTCTTTGCCTCCACCACTCTTCTGCTGCACGGGGGTTTAAGCCGAGACATTTAAGATGGTAGTGATGGTAGAGAGCAGCAGCGTGAAAGGCAAAATGATAGAGAGGATGTAAAAAAAGAAGAAAAAAAATCCCCTAATGATGATCAATATCTGCACACCACAGAGCACCAGGGACTTGACAACATATGTGCGGTGACTTAGGCTACACAAAAAATTCCCAGGCACTCCATTTTCTTTCACTTTTCTTTTTTTTTTTGAGAGCACAGACCAAAAATCCGTGCAGCACTAGCAGGGTATAGACTAGGATGCAGATCCAAGTGAGACTTCAAACGTAAGCTGTGCGAGGACAGATGGAGGCTGTTAGGCGAGCTCATATCTGGGTGTTCAGATCATAATACTGACTTTATTTCTCAAGCCCTCCCTCTCAGCCAGACGTACAGTTATAGTCTGCCAGAAAACATTGTCATTTCTGCCTCCAGTCTTTCATTTAGCCGCTTCAAAGCCATCTTGCTTTGATACCTGGCTTCCTGTGTGTGTAAGTGTGTGCGTGTGTGTTTGTGTGCAACCTGGGATGTTCTCTCGAGAGCAGAGACTTGTCTGGTCTCAAGGTATTACCCGTGAGTCAGGATTTAGAGTTAGACACAGTCACACACTAAAAGACTGAGGAATGCTGGCGTATTTGGACAACACAGGCTTCCTTTGTGTTGTGTGGAGTGTTTAAACAGCCTGTGAACCATTGTGTTAGCTTTTCCTTGTTAGCATAGCTTGGAGGGCTAATGAGACATCTTACTAATACGGACTGGACGACTGCGGTGGAGGAAGAGGGGGACTGCTCACTGAGAGAGGCGTGCAGAAAGGCTATGAATATTAGGCTGTGTGTGTGTGTGCGTGTGTGTGTGTGTGTCATATTGGACGTTTGCCCAGCCAGCTAATCCAGGCTTGTGTGTTTGCGTGTGTGTGCGCATGTGTGTGTGTGGCACCATCCTGAGCAGGGCATGGCAGAGAAGGAGCTGTGGGCTGATTGAATTATACTGTTTTCCATTAAAAGCATTCAAACACACACACGCACACACACGCACACACACACACGTGCGCACACACACACATATTTAACTTTCAGGCTAAAGTGTAGGTTAATGCAGTAGTAATAAGTGTTAAGTGTGCAAATCAAATAAGAGGTGAGTAGGAAGTGTGTGTGTGCGTGACGGGTGGTTAGGTTGCATTTGTGTAGTACAACTCAGTCAACAACTCACTGGGGAGTCAGAAAGGTGTTGTGTGTGTGTGCGCGCATACACGGATGTCTGCCACTTCAAAGTCTAACGGGGTGTGTGCTTTGAGTGGGATGATGGAGGGCTGTTAAAAAAAATTAAAACAGGGGGAACGGAGTGTGTATTTATGTGTCTTTCTGTGGATGATTTAGAGGTCTTTTCTCTGTAAGAGCAGCTGTCAACCATGAGAAGTGTGTCTATTGGGAATGTGTGTGTGTGTGTGACATAGATACAGAGAAATCAAGAGGCTTTGTGTGTGTTACTCTGTATGGTCAGCACATGTCAATACACAATATGTACAATAGGAATATTTCTGATCTAACACAGACACACAGACGCCAAAATTAATTTCTGTATATATACACACACATACGCAAATATTTCTGTGCAAGACAAACACACACACCCAGGAGAGAGAGAGAGGAGTGGCAACACACAGCCGCAGATGGTGGTAAACAAGAAGAGAAGAAGAGCAAGCATGCAAAGAGAGATCTTAACGCGGTGCGTGAAACCGGACCGACGGCATTGCAGACGGCCTTGAAGAGCTCATATCACCATGAGCTCAACCAGTTGTGATTGTATTGCATGCGTCTGAAGATAACTATCTCTCTGTCTCTCAACTCTCTCCCCTCTACGCTGAAGGTGACCTTGCCTGTCTGCCAGTCTCTAGTGATGACACCGGCCCTATCAGTAATACATCATGTAAGCTGTGTATCAGCCAGATGCCGCACTAGCCGAGCAGTGGGTGGTCTGTCAGGCGGGCTCGCTTCGTAACAATATGCAAATAATCACATGCAAATTACTGAGCGATGTGCGTGATGATACATCAGCGCGGACTCAAACGCAGTACGCCATCAGATGTGTGCGTTACACGAAAGATTAAAATACGTTACGGGCCTTTTCACCTCATACAGTTACAGCTCACAAAATCAAAAGGCCACTCACAGCAACGCAAATCTGAATGCTGGGGAAGAATGTGACTATAACATGTGTGCACACACACACACACACACACACACACACACACACACACACACACACACACACACACACACACACACACACACACACACACACACACACACACACACACACACACACACACACACACACACACACACACACACACAGGCCAGAAGCTTTGAGCAGCCTCCTGCTGTGCTGCAACAAGAGATGTATTGTAGACAACACAGCTGCAATAACAAGGCTGGCCCAGTGCTAGAAGAAGTTGTACTGCATGACTCCCAGTCTAGACCGCCAAGAACAGCCGCCATATTGTAACATGATTATGGAGTTTGAGGATGTCAGAAAGACACCTTTCAGGCCATTCGAGTCCAAGTTTCATTTGACCTGGAAATGAACTTAAAGTCACGGTGAAAAAAGCATGTTCTCAACATTTTAATTCAATCGTTACACGTTAAAAACCAAATCTGGCCTCAGTTAGGAAGTCCAAAGGCATTTTTTAAATTGATGGTAAAGGTTGAATTGTTCATGTCTCTATGATAGTATCATTCGCTGAAATTTTTATGTATTCCTCCTACGCAATTAGCTCACCACTAGAGGCTTAACAGTTTCCAGTGCATAAAAATCAAGAGAAGTGTTGCCTTTTGTTAAGCTGCAACTGTCAAACGGGTGTCTGATTTAAAAGGTAGGATGGACTAATTAACAAACAACAAAAATGCAAGCAAACCACTGCGTTTTTAATTAGATATAACTGATTAATGTTTTGAAACTAGAATTGGTGAAAGAGAGCAAGATAAAAAGGTTTGGGAAGGTATAAATTATGTATTTGCTCAGGCAGAAGCAATGAAACACCATGCACACCCTGTTTGTTTTAACGGAGCAGACATGCTGTGAACATGACGGCCATGAACAGGTGAAAAATATACCTTTAGACACGTTTACACACATTCTGTCGGGACTTTAAGTACCTACTGATATCCTCCATAATGTAATATGATGCACCGCTCAAAAACATAAAGGGAACACTTAAATCACACATTAGATCTTGATGAAGGGAGTATAGTTGAAAATCTTTACTGATGTTAGAGAATAAAATGACGTAACAACCTTCAATCGAAACCAAAATCCTCAGCCCACTGAGGGCTGGATTTAAAACGCCGATGGAGGTGTACGGTGCTGAGCTGTGGGACCAGGTCCCACTAGAGGTCTCATGCCGTCCTCATGGAGTCTGTTTCTGATAGGTTGGTCAGAAACATGCACACCAGTAGCCTGCTGGAGGTCACTTTGTAGGGCTCTGGCAGTGCTCCTTCTGTTGCTCCTCACACAAAAGGAGCAGATACCGGTCCTTTAACAGCAGTGCATTTTTTGCATGTCATTAATTTCTGCACATGCTGGTAGATATTATAGGTCAAAGTAAAATTCATCCATAATATTCTTTCTAAATGCTGTATTTTTTGTTGTAATAATAATGACAAGATACCAAGAGAACACTCAGGTGACAACATCTTTGAGTAGGTCAATGGTTGACTAATAGAATAATGCCTGCTAATTAAAACGGCAGCCCCTTGCGCCGTCTATGTTGCTCCCAAACGAACAACACAATAAGACCATAAAATACACATGGTTCAGTTAACACTTGCTAACTAATGTAGGACATGGGGAAAACACTGGTGTCCTGATCAGCTTAGTGTGTCAAACACATTGGTTATCATTCACACACTCACATGCAAAGAGAGAGCATCCGCCGAGAGAGAGAGAGAGAGAAAGTGAGAGAGCGAGCGCGAGACAAAGAGGTTGAACAACACACCAACATCTCCGCTCTCTGCAACTGAGGCACATCAAAGCCTTCTCCGCCCATTTATCTGTGTGTGCCTGTAAATCAAAAGGCATACTTTGAACACACACACACACACACACACACACACACACACACACACACACACACACACACACACACACACACACACACACACACACACACACACACACACACACACACACACACACACACACACACACACACACACACACACACACACACACACACACACACACACACACAGAGAGACTGCATTTGCTTTGTGCAGCAGCATCCAGGGCTGGGCAGGGGAGGTAAAGGATTTTGCTGTAGACGGGGGAATTACTTGCCTCAGCTCACTCTGTCAGCAAGGAGAGGGGGATGACTGTTTACCCGCAGTGAGTGAGAGAAGGAGAGAAAGAAAGCAAAAAGAAGAAAAGCGCTAAAGAAAAGACATAGGGGTCACTGCTGTGGCTGAACAATGCTTTCTTCTCTGCAAGTCACCTTTTGCTTTTCCACCGATTGCCCCCGCCACATCACTGAGAGGTGATCTAGCGCTGTCTTTAAAAGATGGCTGTAAGGTGTGGTAGACAAGAGGCCAGGTCAAAATGATTAGGTGTAACAGCATGATACGATATACAGGAACAGTGGAATAAATGCACATCCACTGATGGGAAACACCCACACACACACACGATCTGTGCATCCCAGTGTGACCATATGGTTTGACGGGGACTTCCTACCCACCACAGAGGAAGTGTCCATTTACACTATACAGTTCACTTGTCCGCCATCACATCCTGTCTCCCAGCTCTAAGTGGCAATGCAAAAGCCCCGCTCGGCTCAGCCCAGTCACGGCTTTGAAGTTAAATCACGCAGAGAGGAGACACAGTTCACCATACCATGCAATCAGCATGAGATCTGGGAGTGCACATGCAACCTCAAACGACGTAGCACTGGCGGCATAAAGGGAGCTTTATGTGCTACAGCTACGTGTGTGAAGCTAGTCGGGTTTCAGTCTGCCTTGTTGGCAGATTCCCGCCTTTCCTCCTCTATTGTGGCGCTGTGATTGACATCCACCTGTCCTTGGGTGGAGGGTGATTAGGTGTTCTTACAGCTGGCCCTTTGTAACACACTGGATGCTTGTAATAGATTATGTGTGGCGAGTGATATGATGCCGATGATGGAGCGATCCAGTTGACATTGACTAACAGTCTGTGGAATACAACAGGGCGGGGTTGGTGATGACTCTCTTTAAACAGCGGGTATCATTGCCATGGCAGCCCATACATTATCACCACGTAGAACACGCCCCGTCACCGGCCTGGACCAATGGGCAGGCAGCTGCCTTGCAAACAGTCCCCGGCAGTGTTGGAATGGCTGAGGGAGGAAGGAGAATGCTAAATGTGCCACTTCATCTGGTGATTGACAGAAAAGCCTCTTGTTTACCGGTGCCACGGAGATTTGCATCTTTTTACCATTGCCCCTCCCTCTCCTCTTTGCTCTCATTGCTGTTCTTCTGCTCTGCATCCCCCGCCTCACTCTCTCAATCCTCCCTGTTTGCGGCGGCACTGCATGAAGTGGATATTACCCCACCCTGCTGCTACGATATTGATCAACCTCCTCCCTCCCTTCCTTTCTCTCTCCTCTCTTCATAGCCCACTGCATTGATTCCACCTCTCCCTCTGAGCCCGCCAGCTAGGAGTGATTACACAGGCTGCTCACACACACACACACACACACACGAATGAGAGTCTTTGGTAGGGATGTGGGGATGTGTAGTCTTGCTTTACTTTAAAGGCTATAAAGCCCGGCGACTGCTGCACCAGCCCTGTGAAAACACTGCTTCTTTTCATTCAAGGCGACCAATGACTGCGAGCTTGGCATGACATATTACCATTATAAATATTGTTGTTATAGCATGTTAGCACAGTACATCAGCAGGCTGGCGTACAGCCGGCTGTGCTCTGGTGGTTTTTGTCAGGCTGGTGCTAAAGATGGCTGTGGTGGGACTTGACAGGTGGGCTCCAGACACCTTGTGATTATGTGCAGAACCATGTAGAGCAGATACACACTCCTTATATGGGCCTTTGTGTGCTCACAAACACTACACCAGCAGCTAGCCTACTAAAGTCGGAGCAGTTAAATGAAACAGCACAGAGTGGGTGTCAGCACTACATAGACAAAAGACTTAATCAAAAGAGACAAAATCAGCTATGTACAGTCCTAACGGATTTGAGGTTGGAAATAAAAAAAAGACATCTCCTAGGTGAGTGGAAAGCTACATGGCCTCCTCAGTGAATTTCCACTCCAAAAGCTGAGCTTGGTGAAACTGTGCTCGCAGCAGGAGCCACCGCCTCATCTGCACACACTTGCACGTTAATTAGTTAAATGCCTACCCCCATGTGTTTACCAGATAGCAGCATCTCCGCTAACAATAGCTGGTGGAGTGCGAAAAGGTTTTTGCATGGGGAGTCCTAGCTGATGAGCTAACAAGCGCAGTGTAGGCTGATGCCACAAGAACAACCACTTATCTCTGTGTAACCACTCTATGGCAGCAGCAACAATCCAGCAGCGTCTGCAGCAACAGGCCAGAGATCCCACATATTATACACACCCTCGCTGCCATTTGGCATTTAAATGTCATTTTAGCGTGGCAGCAAACAGTTTGCACCTAATTATGGCCAGTTGCTGCTGTGTTCAGAGTTAAGCAGGAGTCTCAAGCAGTCATCCACACAAGGGCAGGGCTGTTAAATATACTCTCTTAAAGGAGCAATACTTCTGCCTTTAGGCAGAGGCAGGCTTTTTTTAACGATGAGCTGGACTGGATGTGAATGCTGATAAAGGGGTTCTAAGCCATGTAAAATGTTAACAGACCAAACAAAGACGAGGGGTGAGAGCAAGGACAGCGTGAGTGTGATCAATTGTAGTAATCAATATTCTTCATCTGTACCTTCACTCTTTGAATTACTTAGACTGCAACATAACCTCTTAGACAAGCTCAAAGTTACTTTATTTCAGTTGTGCGATCTGATAAAAAGTCCAAACTCTTCCCTACATGAAACACGCGATTAGTAGCCTCAAAGAAGCTGAATAATATGTCTCATTATCAGTCAGACTAAGCCTTTCTAATATCCCCTCTAATTTGATCCAGGGAGGCATCTTTAGAGGCGTTTTGGTCCAAAAGAGTAAACCAAGAGACGGTAAGCCATCTGTTAACAGCAGGCTCCATCAGTCCCCTACAGGTCCTGTCACAAGTCTACAGCTAGAGAAGTGTAAGCACAGGTTCCACACACTGGAAAAACAGTGTGCGAGTTTTGTGTAAATGTGAGTATCTTGGCTCTGCAGGGAGGAGAGGACGAGAGATCACAGTTCTATACAAGGAGCACACCTACACAGACGAGGGTCTCAATCACCTCCAACACCCCTCCGCCTGCTGATGGAGAGAGCCTCTCACACTCATCCGCCAACTCCATTACCCACTCGGACAGGGCCGCACATTAAATCATTCTATTTCACCTGGAGAAGAGAGGGTGAAGGTAGGAGACGGAGAGGTGGGAGGAAGATGAGAGTTGTTTTTTTTCCCTGCCGTCCTTTCTAGCTGGCGTTTGAACTGATACCGACATGCCCCCGTGCTGGGCCACCATCAGTAATGGACCCAAATCAGCCCCGCCCCCCCATCCCACAATGCCTTGAGGCACAAGATTCATCACAAGGACCAGACAGCAGAGGAGAGGGAGGAAGGAGAAGTCGAAGAGAAATAATGTGGAAGAAGGTGAGGAATGCTGTAAGATATGAAAAGAGCAAATGATGGGAGCCTATAAAAGAGTTATTCACCCTCAAATGGGGAGGGCATTATGGCGATCTATAAATGGGCTGTTAAGCTCAATAGCCCAAGGTTAGCTTGTCGTGATGCTGCAGTGAAAGTCTATATAGCTGAGTGTGTTAGTCCTATTATAAACACTCAGCCAGTACCATATGTATTTAACAAAAAAAAGAAAAAGAAATGCTCTGATTATTTCAATTAGCTCCAGAGCGAGCAAGGAAGATGAAATTAAGCAGCAAATCAGACAACGCTCCACATATAGACAGCCTCGCACGGCAGCGGCCTGCCTTCACAACAGTAGGCTATATGGGGATTTGACAACTGTACAAAAAAATGGGGGCTAAGGGGAGGCCTGTGTTTTCTTAATAATTCCATTAAGACAGTGCTTCGGCTGATTTAACAGTAGGCTTAATAACGCAGACTTTACTCCCTCTGCTCTGTGCACAAGTGTTAACTGCCTGCTGGAACAAAGGCGGCTCTGTTCACAAACACAACACAGCCAAACTGTTAAGTACATTCCTATAAAGAGAAGAACAAAGAGCGTTTGAGCGTGGCGGGAGCAGAAATGAATACAGCTACTGAGGGGATAGCACAGCTCGGCCCTTTGATGCCAGGAAATGTCTTTAGCATCACACATAGTGTTTATGCTGCTTCATAGCGTACTTTTGAAGATCGAGGCGACAATAAAACCAACTGGTAGCAGCGAGAAATCTCAGCAGAGATAATGTTCGGGAGAAAAATGGGGCTGAGAGGGAGGGGGATGGGGGTTGAAGATGGTAGAGGATTTAGATGGATCTCATTCAATTAATTAATTGGGCAATGTTTTTGTGCGTGGGTTAAATTCACAAAACCTGTGCGTAGATTAAAGGTACAGTGTGTGTGTGTGTGCCCGCCCATGTCTGGCCAAGCGTCTCCAAGCCCTCCCAGCTGTGGTTCCCTCGGACCATGTGATCCACTAGCGGTGACAGAGAGGCAAATACAATTTAGACTCGCCCATCAAAGCACGTGCAACACCAGTCACTGCCACTGCGGGCAGAAAATGTGACGCATTGAACAGAAGACACACAATCCTCCTCCTGTCTGCCATAGATCCTAATTTGTCTTTGTGCGACAGAAAGTGAGGCTGTGCCGAGTTCAGCTCTGGGGATATTGGTGCATTTTATGGTTCAGATGATTTTATGACTAAAAAAAAAAAAATCCTCATCTGACAAAGGCTCCCATGTGTTGCTGATGGAGCTGCTCCGGTGTCTAAATCTTGATGACATGACAAGACACATGGCCCATTTGGTTCCTAGGTTTAAGAGAAGGTTTTATTGTTCATGTATACTGACTGGACGGCATTGTGCTCGAGCAGTGGCATATGAGAGCTCTTAAACAGAGTGATATTGTGCTTTCACGATCAAAGCATGAGCACATGTGATCCGATTGTGTTGCCTTAGATCAACAAAGCATCCAAAAGCGAAGAATAGATGCAGCTAGCAGCGATTCGAGCTGTAGCGCATGTACAGAGTGTCAGAGGGCCTGTATGAGATTGGGCTGCTGCAGGGGAGCTGCTGGAGATGGCAGCCTGTGGTGATGTTGCTGTTGTTTTAAGGGCTGTGTGAGGCAGCGTGCTCCGAGGTACAAAGTGTCAACATTCCTCAGACCTCATAGCAATCCCTGAAATGTCCTCCTCTCGTGCCTGCTCCTCTCTGTGACCGATGCCCTTCTTCCCTCTTTCCTTCCTCCCTTTGCTCTTTCTACTGGTGAGAGTTAATTTGCACCATGTGTTCTTTAACAGAGAAGGGTGGGGGGCCCTGGTTGAAGCGTGTGAACCCGATACCACTGTAAATCTCCACTTCCACAGCGGTACCCTCTTGCCCCTCCTCCTCCTGTTCTCTCTCTCTCTCTCCCTCTCATTTTTTTTTTTATTGGCATGTCACACATTGGACAAGCTGGAAATTACACTGAGCTGAGCTGCGAACCAGCGGTGAAGCACATTTCAGCTGAGAGAGCATGGAAAAGTGGAGGGTGGAAAGGAGGGGGGAAAAGTGGAAGAGGGAAGTGGAAATGTAAAGTGGGAGAGGACAATGAGGTGGGGTAAAATTAGCTGTCCAATTTTCAAAGCAGAGGACAATCCAATTAAAGCCTGAACAATCCACGCCAATGTGTTTAGTGTCTGGTTACTACACTCAGTCCTGGGTGGCCTGGCAGACATGAGACAATCTCCTCCAAATACAATACTGAGCTACTACCTGAGATACAAACTACAGATGCATTGGTTGCAATTTTTTGGCTGATTCAGATTTCAGATTTTTCTTAAAAAAAAAAAAGTCTGATAGTCAAAGAAATATATTTGACAGCTAATAATAATAATTTCAAATAATTTCAACCATCCCTCCATTTACTTTGTTGATGTCATTTATACTGTTTTCTTTCATATAAATACACACAATTCAATGAATAGGAACAAAGCCGTGTATAACCTTCATGGAAACACTTGCTGTTATTTAAAAAAATCTTCAATTATGTCATATTTCCCTCTCTAACATCTATTTTATATTGCTGTAAAAAACAACATCTGTATTTAGTTAAGTATTTCACCAAAAATTTAATTTTAAAAGATTACATTTTAACACATCATGATAGTTTAGTTGAATTTAACTTTGCTATTGACAAATGAGTCGGTCAATGCAATAACTGGAGCCGCACGATTGGAATTTATTACAATTAAAATTTTTACACACTGTGTTTAAAAAAGTGCCACGTGTTGTGGGGCCGTCTGTGTTGGCCAGGACTGGTGACTGGACGGTTTATGGCTGATCAGCTGAAAACCGGCAAGATTCGATCGGTGCATCTCTAATGATTAAAGCACAGAATTAAACTGGCTCCTCTGCAATTCTTTAGTATCTACTTTGGAAACCATCTGGCCATCTAGGATACTATGAACGCTAGTCTACTTCAAAGGACCCCTCAACCTCTAATTTAGCATGAAACCCCCTATGGAGGAGTCTCCTGTTTTCATTTCAAAGGAAAAACCTGGTCAGGTAATTAAACTGCCACTGTCATATTTTTCACATACAGTGAAGACCAGTTGGGAGTAGGTTTTGACAGAGTCAAATCTAGCTGCCTTTCTTGACATCTTTCTCATCAAAGCTGGTGCCAAAGAAGATGGCACTGTCTGTTTGCTCTTCTGCTTAAAAGATAAAATGTAGTGCTCTGTCCCGGAGCACAGTGAATTTGCCTCAGATTATAGTGAAGACATCAGTGGAGACATTTTCACTTGTGATGTGCCAGAAAAAAAAAGAAAAGTGTCTGAGGAGCCGCTGAATATTTCAACAACTCAGCGACAAGGGGTGAAATTAGCACCGTGGATATATATGCGAGGTCCAAATGTCATCCGTCACTGAAAAATGACTCGACAAATTTGCATGTATCTGTGCGTGTGAGCGATACCGCCAAGCCAGTGAAAGTAAACTCAACTAATGAAACTCCAAGGGGGAAGAGTAGGCAAAAAGGCTTCTCTGCTGAATAATTTAGCAGTGGTGGGTCAAAGAGGTGGCTATTGATTGAGCTTTTAAAGAGTCTTATGAAAATGCTATGGCCTAGAGCCTGGCCCTTCAGCCCGACCAACCCCCACTGTCCAGAGTCTGCACCCTCTCCATCTGGGAAGGTAATCACCACTCATAAAAACACACACAGACACACACACACACACACACACACACACTCACGCACACACACAACCCCATTTTGATTTCAGTCTGTCTCCACTTCCCTCCCCTCCCATCTTCTATCCTAGGGAAAGAGATCATCCTATTGGCTGAACAAATAGTTTCCATAGCAGCATTTAGCTAATGCACAGGGAGGGCACTGAGGGTGAGAGAAGAAAGTGTTATCTGTCCAAAAAGATGAAAAGAGGGGGATACGGAGGAGAATAGAGGCGAGGAGCCAGGGGGAGGGTTGGATAGGTTTGGTTTTTATACCCGAGAGGAGCTGAATACAGCCCCCTGCACTTGCTGAATCGGAACTATGCTGTTATCTCAACCTTACCATTTGTATTGCTTTATTTATTCATCACTGCGCTCTCGTGGACAATCAATCTTACCTGCCTGCCTGAAGAGAGACGGGGCTGTGTAGCCGTTTGAGAGATGCGTGCCTGTCTCCATCTGATTTGAGAAATGCACCGAGCTTGCAACCCGACATCAGAGGAGGACTAGCACTTGTCCATCTTGCAGATTGTGTCCGCTCAAAAAGCTTGCGAAGCAACAGCAGCTGCTGCAGCTAGTGACCCTAGCACCTTGGCTAAATGACCCGATGCTACCACAAAGCATGGCATTAATAGCATCACCTCAATGAAATTTCAAGTGTGCTGAGATGGCTAAGGAGGGAGGGAACAGGAGGGGGTGCATACCTCCTCGGAGTGGAGCATTAATCAACACAGTCATAATAATGTGGAAAGTCACCAGATACTGCCAAAGCAGCTGGAAAAAAAACCCTTTTGCTCACAGGGTCTCCACACAAGCAAGTGTGTGGGGAGGAGAGCATGGGGGCTATTTGTCAAATAAATGGAGGTAATCTGAGCATGATTTGGTTTGCTCGGACTTAATAAAATGATTCCACTTCATGTGTTAACTTGCTCCAGCCGACCACAGTTAAGAAGTATAAAATTGGCGACAATTTTCTGCTCTGTTTTCCTTTTGTAGGTGGGTGAGAGCCATTCAGGGTTTAGTAGCTGTTGTCCTGTGGTTCTATTGCTTTAAGGCTGCTACTCAATGGGGAACATTACAGCCAGAATGCTTCAATCAAACAGCTTGCAGCAGGCTCGGCTGGCCGGCCATGTCCATAGACGCCTAGATGCCCTTGTCAAAGCTGCTTCCTCACAGAAAGCAGACACTTAAGACAGCCCCCCCCCTCACACACACACACACACACACACACACACACACACACACACCAATTGTGAAAGGCTGCACCTCCACATGTTCAAGTCTATAAAATGTACCAGCTCGCTTAAAGCAGCTGAGTGGACCGTGGAATGAAAGAAAGAGCTGAGGATCACACACAAACAAACACACACACGCACACGCACACACACACGCACACGCACACACACACACACACACACACACACACACACACACACACACACACACACACACACACACACGTCTGTGTGCACTGGAGGTGTAAAAGTGTTGTTTACATGCAACACAAACATTAGAATAGCCACACCACATGGACAGTAAATATGATCTGGTTGTACACTGCGAACTGTCACAAGTAATCAGTGACTTTTTATAATCAAGTTTAACATGTTTATAATATCAATTGAACTGTATGGGCTTGTGATCTTGCGCCATTGTTTTAAGGCAGAATTGTATTTAAAAACACTAGCAAAAGCTATCTGCTAATTAAGTGCTTTGGCTTTCCAATCAATTGTTTCAACAAGTGTTTTAACGTAACTGAGGTGATCATTTTTCACAAACACCCGTCACACGGAGAGAACCTGTCAAATAGTATGTAGCTAGGGTACATGGGATTCAAGTTTTTAATAACAGCTGAGATTCATTATTCAACAGATGAATGCAGAGCTGACGATCATTTTGAAAGCTAATTGTAAAATGCATTTGACATTTAAAATGAGTAAATATGAGTAAAGCTATATGACTAAATAAATTGGAAAAATCACAGTCAGCTGGGTTACTATAGCAATTTACGTGACCGGGATGTCGTTTGTTGTTACTTGAAACAATTTACCATGTGTTTTCCTTGTTTGGGCATCCAGAGGTCACCTGAAGCCGCATTAACAAATCTTGCATGTGTACGGCCCAACGCTAATCAATAGGAGCTAAGGTTTATAGGCAATTCATTTTCCCTTTCAAGAACGCCTGTTGTTTTAACACATTTCAGCAATTAGATTGACACAGACATCAATTACTTTCAGACACACACACACAACAACACACACACACTGTACAAGTACAATGTACAATGTGTGGGAATGTAATTTGACAGTGCTGGAAGCCCAAACAAACACAACCCATCAGACAACGTTTTCACCAATGCAAACAGAGCACTCTCAATCTTTTTTTGAGGTGACTAGAACCTAATGCTGTGATTTTAAAGAGGACTGACGGACACAGACACACACACACACAGACACACACACACACAGTATACTGGTTATATGACAAAGAAAATCCCTCATCCTTTTAAGCTGATCAAGCCTGCAACATATTAGCTGGACTCCTGGCACCATAATTGCATTGTACATGGTATCTAATTAAATGTCCATGAGCAGGGAGATCCAGTGATGTGTGTGTGTGTGTGTGTGTGTGTGGTTGTGTGTGTTGTGCCTGCCAGAGACACTGCATGTGTGTGTGTCTGGTGTGTGCGTGTGTGTGTGTTTTGGCGTACTGGGCTCCTCTATCCTGCTCTCCCGGAGGGAAAAACGCTGCAATCACTCCATTAGCGAAAGAGGGAGGGAGACAGGGATGCTGGGAGAAAGCAGAGGGAGAAAAAGAGAGGGATGTGGGGAAGGAAGGGAGGGAGGACAGAACACAGCTGACTTGGCCAATAACAGCAAATGAGGTTAGATACAAGCAGAGAGGGAGGCAGGGGGGGTCAATGAGTGTTGAGGACATGGACACAATGACTAGAACATGGGATGGGAGGAGCGAGGGAGGAGAGTGACAGCAGATAAAGAGGAGTGTGGATGAGGGGGGGATGAAGTGTAGAAGCAGACAGATGAGAGAGTGAGAGGGAGAGAAATGGAGACGGAGGAGACAATCGAGGTAAGAAAAGCAGGATGGATGGGTGAAGCCAGGGTCAATGGGCAGATATGGCTGCAGATTGTTCATTGCTCAGTCGCTGTCAGATGGCTTATTGGTTCCCCTCACACAACAGGCAGCTCACACTGTGTGTGTGTGTGAGTACTGTTGAAGCAGATATATACGTACACTGCATGTAAACATAATGACAAATACACTATGTACACACACGCACACACGCTCGCACACACGCACACACGCACACACACACACGCACACACGCACGCACACACACACGAAGCCGGCAGGCTGACTGCATTACTCTCATCAAATATAGATTGTAAACACATTACAAGGTCATGGCACCGGGTGTAAACTGAAACTAGCCCTCATGGGAAAACACACTGGAGGGACGTGTGTATTTGTAGTGAAAGCTGCAATATAAGACACTTAAATTCACGACGTATGTTCAATTGTTCCATCATATACTGTATTCCCCTTGTAGTGTCTAAACATGGGCACAGAAGAGAATTAATAATTAACTGGCTGCATTTCACCGTCTTGCTTCCACTCCCGATTATGTTTAATACCTCTAACGGCTAAAATGGCCTCCTACTGGTCCCCTCTGTATCTGGGCAGACATTTTAGGAAGGTAGGAGACTGAAATCTATTTGACTGGATCAATATGTCACGGAGGTTACAGTGGGCACCACAGCTGCCACTGTTGAGTAAACAAACAGGCAAACAGATGTGAAATCACAGTGAGACGGAAAAAAAAGATAGAGCCACGGAGCGGCGGCCTTCAGTTCTTGTTCTTCACCACATACAAGAGATTGATGGCTGCATTCTGGATTTCTACACACCACTAATTAGATTCACAGGTCATTAGATAAAGTACACGAGTGAGACCGCTACGGCGTAAAGACTGAGGGAGGAGAGAAAGACAGGCAAAAAGGAGCAGGGTGCGAGACAGGCAGTATTGATGAGGTTGTTTGGTTCAGGACCAATGAAATTTCCTCCCCTTCTGCTGCGCCTTCAAAGGCCTGCTCCCCCACACAGAGGGGGGGCTTGATCGATAATTTGTGTGGCAAGAAAAAGTGGTGGTTGGAGAAAGAGGCAAGGAGGGATCAGAGGATAGGAAATAAAGAGAATGCGTGGACGTCTAATGTGTGGTGCACTTACATGGATCTCAAGTTGCTTGTCGTCTCTACTACCAATATATTGTTGCAAGAGAAGGAAATGAGATTACACTGACCATTATGTCTGCAAAAGGGCAGAATGAGTGGGTGAACTATTTTACCCCCAAAGGCACAAGTTTGTGCCCTAGTTTTGAGAGCAGGGTGACGGGGCAAAGGGTGCTTTATAGTAACGTGGACAATTACAACCTAAATTATCCTAAAAGAGGATTTTGTGCTGGTTTAGTAAATCGAGATTACGAGTTTTCAACGCAGCTAGCCTAGCACCTATCTTTTGTCATCTGTAGCACAGCGACAAAATGAACTCATTGAAAAACACTATTTGTTTAGAGAGCCAGCGGGGCTTGTTGTTTTAACATAGCAGAACAAGGGTACAGTCTGCTCAAACACATACAGGCATGCAGATGGCTGTTCATTAATTACAGATGGATCGGGGGAGTAACAGAGAGCAAGAGACACAAAGAGAGAAGACAGAGAGAGAGAGAGAGAGAGAGAGAGAGAGAGAGAGAGAGAGAGAGAGAGAGAGAGAGAGAGAGAGAGAGAGAGAGGGGTCAGCTAATGGAGCCAGTATTCTCTCTCCCTCCCTGGACAATTACCTCGGTCTGCCCCAGACCTCCTCTGGCACTCTTAATCAAGGTGCAGGTGCGTGGGTTTTTGTGGAAGTGTGTCTGTGTGTGTGTGTGTGTGTGTGCATGTACGCGTACAAGGAGGGGTTCCTGCCGTCCTCAGCACTCTCTAGCAGCAATCCGATTAAAGCTCTGCTGCTGTGGGGCCCGGCTGCCTTCCCCTCTGTAAGGCCTCCAGCTCACCTCAAAACCCCTTCTACACACAACAACTGCCCTCCACGCACAAAAGTATTCATACATGAAACTAAAGTGCCAACACACCTTCCTCAAACGCACGCACACACACAAGTCCACCTTTTCCAAATGTGCTGTGGGTGGCCTCCGAGCTGACCTCCCATCATCACCCTGGCTGTAGGCAGCCATTACTTTGGCCCCCTGGGGCCTAGCCGCCCCTCGCCGAGCCTTCTGCCCTCTGCTAAGACAACCAATCTGCTAAAAGAAAGGCAATGCTCGCTCAAGCAGGGTTAGAGGCCGCTTCACTCGGCAACACAGATCCATTGATTTCATATTCCAGTGGTCTTTGCACACTAAATGAACATTACTGCAAACCTACACCTAATCTCCATTCTTGGCAAATGACCAATTAAAAACAATCCTTTTCAGGCCTCACTGGTAAGTTTTGGTGAATTTCCACTGGCAAATTTCCTCAGCCACGAGAAACAATGAATTGGATGCATTGATGTCTAAAGAGAAATCCCACACGGAGACAACCATTATCACTCAATGTGTAAAATCACCCAGTTACATTAGACCGCACTTCAAGATTAAATATTGATTTCGACCAGAGATAATCTGAATGGCTTGTCTGTGATTTCTCAAGCTGCTCATTAGAGCAGTACACTGGAGCACAGTACACCACGTTTCTTAAACCATACGGTTACATCCTTTTTCATCAACAAGAATAAAGAAATATCTGTTGGGTGAACTCAAATGCAACATCCCCTTTAGCAGAAAGAGAATGTGGTGTGGGCAAATCAATTTGTCTGTGTGTGTGTGTGTGTGTGTGTGTGTGTGTGTGTGTGTGTGTGTGTGTGTGTGTGTGTGTGTGTGCGCAATGTTTTAGCTGTCCTATTGCAGAGAAAACAAGCACCACTTCACTTAACTGGCTGAGCCTGATGAATCAGCCATTCTTGATAGCAAATTAAAAACTAATTTCTTTCTTTATTCAGCAAAAGAGGCAATTTGGCCACATTAGGCAGTAAAAAAAATCAATTGAAAACTGGTGATGGTCTCCTTCATTAAATCAATTAAATGCATCGACAAACATCTTTATTTCCATTACAAGCATTATTACACAGCCAGTGGATCGCAAAGGTGGTTAATATTCAAGCCTGACTCACAGAGGGATTTTTTAATTTTTCCTCGTGACCCTTTTAAAAACAAACCTCAGGATACAAACGGATTATAAATGGTGTTCCACTATGATTTATATTCCTCAGTCCCCATCAGACTTCCACAATGCAACTGAGATGTGCAACCCTGCACCTATACCTCTTATTTATGCTGCACACAACATAATGGACCAGATTTTTTTTTTGCTCACTAAGAACAACAGCGGTTTGTTTCACAGCTTGCGACATGGAGTGGGTGGGCGGATTAGTGGTGAACCTCAGGCCAGTGTGAGGACACAAAGAAATGAAACAGGACAGACAGGAAGTGAAAATGTACTCACCAGTTTGAAATCCTGAATGCTACAAATGAAGTAGGGAGTGTTGGGCCGCCGGCTTTCAATGTACACACAATCTGCAAGTGAAAGAAGGGAAGAAAAAAAAAAGTGAGTTTGAAAGAAGATGTTCACAATTTCCGAAGCTTTCATATTTTTATGCAGCCAGACTCAGAAATATATCATTTTGGGTGCTGTTACCTCTGCTGAAAAGACATTTTTTCCTCCTTGAGTCAAATTCAATTGGAATGCGAGTAATAGGATTAAGGACTTTTGGAGCGCTACAAGGTTGCCTTTCCAAAGCAAACATTACGCCCAAGGGGAATTATGTTATTGTTCCACTCCATTTATACACCAGTGAGTAATACTGGCTTTAACCCCATTCCACCCCCCCACCCCCCCCAAGACACCGCTGTAACTCGTCCCTACAAAATGACAACTTTTGTCATTGCCCCTATATGTCCAGTTAACCCTGGGTTATCACAGCAGTGAAACAAAAAAAAACAAAAAAATTCTTCCTTTGTCCTCTCATGTTTTAAAATGTTGCCAAATTACATAACCCGCGAGTGTTAAAAGCAGCCTCCTCACATTGTGTATGAGATGGTGGCCTTGGCCGGCTGTGCTGTTAAATTGAATGTGACTGGTGGTATGGCTAGGTCACGAACCCTCATCTCCTTAACAAAAACATTCACGCTGCAGAGGACAAAAACACACAGCCACTTCTGTGGAGGAAAGGAGGAGGTGGAGGCGGGGGACATGGCTAATGGTTCCTACTAAGCCTGGCACAGTACTTTCCAGAAACAGCCAAGGGTTAGAATTATTATAGAAAAAGATATTTGATTCCACTAAAGGCAAATTAGCATAATAGTCTCCCATTCACCTTTTGCTTTTAGATGAAACACAAATCCAGGGGTGTGATCAAAGGGAGGGAAAGAAGTATTTATTTTGGTTTTAATAATCAGTAAAAGACAGTTCTTGCTCCCTCATTGGGCAAAGCAATCAAAAGCCACTGACACTTAATTGATTAAAAAAAAAAAAAAAATACATCACACTGAAAATTGACCTTCTATTCAGACAGAAGCAAGGCAACAAGCTGCTTGGCTGCTCCCAAGGCTGGTTTTGACTGCCATTTGATGCAACGGAGCGCAGCAATCTCGCTTACATTAACATACAGGCCACGGAGACGGACAATAAACAACAGCAGCTCTGTAGGCTTTGATTCAAAAAGGTAAGATTTGCCCCGACAACACAAACTGCTAGTGGTGATTTAACAAAAAAAACAAAAACATGCTGAGCTGTTCCCTGCAGAAGGACTAGACACTTCCCAAACAAAAGATGAGCGGCCAGCTATTTACAGTGACTGACAGTGCCATCATCTGTTATTTATTTGTTTGTGTCAACAGAGTTATCGATCTGGCTGAGGTTTATCTTACCGCTTACAGAGGAAAAGAGGGGTGGCAAGGATATTAAATGGCTCCGACACCCAAGATACTATTAGTAGAGGAGCTGGTGTGTAGGAGTGCGTCTGTGACATCATAGTCTTTGTTTTTTAAGGAGGCTGTGTGTGTGTGTGTGTGTGTGTGTGTGTGTGTGTGTGTGTGTGTAACCCCAGGGTGGGCTTGTTATCTGCTGTGGGCTGAATAAGCTGTTCTAAGGGGAGGGGGTTTATCGCCCTTGCTGGCTCTGAGTGACGCATTATAGCTCTCTCACTACTGCCCTTTTCTCGCTTTTCTCTGCTGCCTCCTTTTCTTCCTCCTCTACGCCATCCCTGGAAGTCATTTACAAGATAACATGAATGAAAATACCCATCAGTGCTATTGTGTGATCTGTGAGCAACACAGTGTGTGTGTGTGTGTGTGTGTGTGTGTGTGTGTGTGTTCAGAGAGACAGAAACGGGTGGAGGAGGAGGGAGCCAGAGGGAGGGGAGTGGGGGGAGGGCCGAGAACAAAAGAGACTAATCTGAACGAGATGACATGTTTCGGAGGAGTCAAATCGGGGGAATTAGGGTTTAGCGTCCCTTCACCTCGTCGGCACATTCATTTAGAGGGGCCAGATCTCTGTGTCTACACCCCAGAGCACATCAACAGGCATAAAGACCAAGAGGTAGTGAAAGTGGAAAAAAAGATAGGTGGTGAGGAAAAAAAACAGGGATCAGAGAGACAGGGATCTAGCTTAATCATGCACAGACAGCCAGTGAGTCTATTCTTCGAATGTCAAAAGCCCATTTTTGAATTCATCCTGGGTACTGAAAGCAGACTACCAAGGGCATTTCTCTATAACAGGATTCTCAATGAATGTGAAAGTTAAAACCAGTTAATGCTTCATAGTCAGCCGTTTGAATGGAAAACGAGTCAACGGAGCCCAGGGAGGCTGGGCGCGGCGGTGGTGGCGGTGTGGTGTGGTGGTGGGGGGGGGGGGAAGCAGGCCACGCGGTTCCTCCAGGGTCTGCCCGGCTTGTTAAACATTCCCTGCCATTTTGTGCATTTGGAAGTGGGTCTCCTCGCTCAAGTGGAGAAGTGGAAAGGGGAGGGACGAGAGGTTTAGCTGCGATGGGGGTCTACATGGGGGGATGGGCAGTTTTCTTAGGGGTTGAAGTGTGCGCTCGTTGGATGGATGTAGCCCTCGCTGTAGGAGGGAGAACCACAGCATAGCCTTTGTCGTCGAGTGCTCTCACTCCCTTCACAGCTGTTAAGTTTCACTTTTTCTCCTCGCCTCCACCCTTACAATCCAGCCGACCACCACGCCGCCCAGACGGATAGACGGCGGGAGAAAGTTCAATACTTTGAAAAGGGTAGCTACGGAGTGCAGCTCCTCAGACCTGAGCACTGAAACCTGATCCAGGCCGTCACTGTTCCTCCAATTACATCGTCACTGCTGAGTTCAAGCGACCGAATATTCATTGTTATAACCTTGTGACACACACACATACATACACACACAGAAATGTACTCAGCTGTAGCTCATTGTTCAGCCAGCCATTCTTTTAGAGCTGCCAAGCATGTCTAATCTAAAACACACCTAGCCTCAGCAAAAGAGCTGTGTCTTACTCTCCCTGTATCAAGCAAATAAAATGCTGTTTAATTTGCTTCAGCCTTTCAGTAGAGGGGGGGGGGGGGCTTTCTTTTACGAGCTGCCAACAATGGAAAAGTCACAATGTGAACACACTCATATACACCAATGTTTTGTAAACAGTGATTGGATGTGGTGTGGGGGAGGGGCTAAACACAGCAATAATATGAGCACATCTCATGATCCAAAGCAGGCTTATTAAATAGTCTTTGTTTAAAGATGTGCTTGCAGGTAGTTGCAGCGTTAGCCACGAGGCAGGACGCACCTGCGTTGTTAAAAGGTGCTCAGCTCAAACGGGGCAAAAGCACACATGCGCAGAAGCACAGGCACATGTGCACACAGCAGAGTAGCGCACAGCCTTAGCAAAGCTACCCCCCTCGAGTGTACTGATCCTAAAATTAAATAACACAAGGAATGCAATAATGGAACCACAGGGGTGTGAGGGGACTCGAGGGCCAAGAGAGACAGAGAGCCCGGGAGAAAGAGGTGTTATTACTGATCCAGCACAGACCGCAGTGGAGGAAGACCAGCTGATGACCGAGGCTGCCTTGTGCCACTTCCTGCTGGACCGGTCCCAGTGGAGTGGCGTAACAGGCAGTCAAGGCCTGGAGGCACACGGACACTTTGATTCTTCCACAACTTTCCTTCCTCTCTCCTCATCCACAAGCCCAACAAGTCTCCCTTCTTCTCACTGAAAAAGCAGTGGGAAATACCTGGCAAGCGATACCATCGGCTTTCTACAATAGGGCAGACCTACAGCTGACTGAGCTCCTAGGGGAGAACAGAGGCTCTTTGACAACACCCCCTCCTCCTCCTCCTCTCCTTTCCCTCTCGGCTAGCCCACGCTTTCTCATTTAGCAGTCGGCAGGTGGTTGGATTTCACTAAAAAGCCCTTTTTCCCAGAGTCTCTAGCGTGAGGAGAGCTGGGAGAGCAGAGAGGGCTTTTTAAAAATAGATCTGTTCAGTTTGCGACAGGCTACAGATTTACACTGCTATGTTTCGATGCAAGATGACTCCAAGGGCTTGTCCCTCACATTAGCTTGACTAGAAACAGCATTCTGATTGGCAGCTAGCCTTTATGGTGCAGAGGATGTGCTATGCTAATTGAGCTTCAGCCTACGGTGTGTGTCTTGGCTCTAGAATAACCGATCTAACACATACTAAACCACATTATACAGGCTTCTCAAGAGGATCTGCATTGAAAACAGCATTCAGTTGAATGCTGTGTTCTTATGAGCAGTAATTCACTTTACTGTGAATCCATTGCCTGCAAAGAGGCACTTAAGGTGCACAAAATGCAATTTCAAAGTACCTGGAGCAAACATTTCCAGACTCTCGAAGACTTTATCATCACATCTAAATTGTTACAGTAAAAGCAATAGTGAACAGAATTCATTTATACCAACAGCAAACAGTGCATACTAACATTTTTTTTATTTTACCAGCTGTTAATATTAACTTTGATTAAATTTGACTAATTTCCAGATTTTTAATTTTGATACAAAAATCTATTTTTCAAGAATAATATTTAAATTCAACGATATTCCTACACCATGAAAACTGAGTTATAATTAATAATGTTCCAAACTTTTAAGACTTTGTATGAATCTGGTAAAGGTTTGGTGTTTAAGAGCAAACTCAGCAGTCACTTTGTCAGCTAAGCCCCTACTGAAATTAGATTTTACTCTTGTTCAAACTTGTATTATTAAGTTTAAAATGTATAACTGAAGGGACTGAAGAAATTGTGTCATGTGATAATTGCCAGCAGTTGGTCCAGAGTTTGAAGAAGGGAGGAAGGGCTAGTTATCCAGCTCTACATGTGTGTGTCAGACCTGCTTCACAGCTTACCGTGTGTGCACATGACATATACACGCACACACACACACATATACACACTCCCCAGGGTTCTGTTGTGGCTGCGGCAAGAAGCGCCAGCTGTCCACATCAACAACTCCCCAAGCACTCATACACACAAGGTGTTTTTCAAAGACTAGCCTGCATCTCTCTCTGTATTATACACTGCACAAAACAAACCTATCACTTTCCGAGGAGAAATGATTGAATCTATCATTATCGTCCTGACTGTGGCAGCCATGTTGTGTGACATAAACCGAGGTAGAAGGGCAGAAGGAGTGAAAGGGGGGGGCAGGTGGTTTCCATTAGCTCTCTCCATTTTAAACAGAACAGCCAGCCAGTCAGTCAGTTAGGAAGGAAGGAGACATGCTATGGCAGCCAGCCGCCTGCAGCCCCAAGCAGAGTCCTGCTGCAGTGGAGAGAAGGGATGAGCAATGTGGATAGTGTTCTGTGTGAGTGTGTGTTGTAGGAGTGTGCTCAACAGAGATAGGCACCATGACTGTCAAATGCAAGCCTTGTGTATGTGTTAGGATGTGCACGTATGTGTGTTGGAGTACATTCGTGAGTGTG
Organism: Eutrigla gurnardus; assembly: GCF_963514095.1. Classification (NCBI taxonomy): domain Eukaryota; kingdom Metazoa; phylum Chordata; class Actinopteri; order Perciformes; family Triglidae; genus Eutrigla; species Eutrigla gurnardus. Next base: position 14,704,142 of record NC_139922.1, on the reverse strand, counting down.
CAGAAATACTGGTAATCAGTGTACTGTATATGTGTGTGTGCTGACATTTTTTTTTTTTTGTGTCTCTTTGCTTCTCGGGTGTCTCCTATTGATCCCCCCCGTGGCAGTGTGTATAATCTCCAGAGAGAAGATCTATAATCTGGGGTAGGGGGTGGACGAGTGTAGAGAACAGGCTCTGGAGGTGTCTGGCCGGGGCCTAGGGAAGTGGCGAGAACTCAGCCACAGGGCATTGATCGATTTGGCATGTCTGTTTGCACTGAATCAGGCTGTTCACCCCCAGCAGCCGACCGTACCAATGGCCCGGGACAGAGGCCCCTGGCCATCACCACATACACACTCTCCCATCGTTTTTAAACAGCAGCAGAGCTACAGCTAGCTGCAGGCCCACCTATAGGCTGGCTGCACTTCCCTCATCCAATCGATGTGCAGTATGTCGCCTGAACCCATTTTCTAGGAATAGAAATAGTCTGCAGATTGGCTGCGTGTAGATGGTTTCAATGCTAGCTTACCTGTTATTTCTTATATGATGACATGGGACTGTATATTTCTATTCCAAAATCCTCTGTGACAAAAGCAATCGGAACAGTATTTGGCCTCACAATTTCTGTTCCTGCACTACTTACAGTAGTAGCACTACTTCTTCCCTCTCCCCATGTCTGGGGCGGTGCAAATCCCTCTCCAGGGGTGGTTAGTTTTACATATTGTGTGTCACTAGACGGCTATAAAGGGATTTAACATTTAGTAAAGCATAATCCATTGCAGGCTTTGTGCCTGCCTAAGCTGCACACATCAAATCTGATTGCAAGAAGGCTGCTACCAATGACCAAGCAGGAGGAGGAAAACACACACACACTCACACACACGCACACACACACACACAGCTTATCACTTGAACAATGAGCAGAGGAGACAGCAGGAGGTCAGTTGCTGAGATGGAGGATCTTCTACGTTGACAATAGGAGGTAAATTACAAACTAGTGCACTGGTGCTGGGGGCCACCCACTACCCCATCCGGGCTCATCCCTAATCTAAACCAATATAACAGCAGCAGTCTATGTGGTGGGAGCAGGTTGTGACACTCGCGACGCTCTAGACCTGTCAAATTAATTGAAGGAGACGACAGGAAACATAAATATTCCCCTTCAACCAGACATCGGCTGCGCTGTGTGCTCGGATGTGGAAATATAAATATTCGGCAGGGCTAATCCACTGAGACGGTCGACTTTGTTTATATGCCTTTTGAATGTTTCATTGATGTGACTGACTGCTTCCCCCAACCTCCCCCCTCTCCGCATGGTTAAATATGAGACAAAGCGCCGGTGCTCTCTCTATTAAACATGAAATGTGGTGCAAAAAATGCTTCAATGGAGTCCGTTGCAGGGAGTTAGAGAAACAGGAATGGAGAGTGAGCAACAACAAGACTTGGGTGACTGCTTGCTAGAGGACCTCGACTGATACTAGCGCAGAGATTATTTAGCCAACGAGATTACGCGGCTAGAACAAGTGTAGGGTGGGGAGGTCTGGCTGTTTCACTGCACCTACTTGAAGTTGTCCTCCTTAGTATTTGAGAAGAAAAAAGGAGGGCTGTAGATGCGTTTATTGGTAGGTAGTACGAGAAAAAAAAGAATGTAATTTCCTACATTCTCCTCACACACTAGTTGACCTCTTGCTAGCTGCTAGATAAACAAAAAGAGGAGGAAAAAAGATAAGAAACTAAAAAAAATGGCAGCAATGATTTAGTAGTAAGGTGACGTAGCTGGGAGCAGACCACATACACGACTAGCTAGCCTGGCATCCTTCCTACAGAGTGCCGACATTCCCCCCTCTAATACAACAGACTTCTAAACAGTAGGTGAATGAGAGGCCATGTTTACAGCTGCGGAAGGGGTCGGTTCCCTTTCTAGCCTCATGCATCAGACATGATAAAAACACTGTGCCACAGCTCAAACATCTCTCCAGGAAACTAGAGTACCTTTTGCCCCCAGAGGGGATAGCATACTTTGAGTGAGTCAGATGGTGTTGGGATGAAATCATTATCATGGCTGTCGTCACTATCACATCATCTAGTGAAGCACCACTTTGCTTTATTGACTTAGGCCAAGACAAAGCACAGAGTGGGTCAACTTGGAATTGATTGTATGACGTATTGGCCTCTAGCCTGAGGGACTACTTCTGCAGTGCTACTCTGGAGAAAATGCCATCCCTCAGCAGCGTATTGCAATAGAGATGACCAAGGAATTCATCGTTGACGAGTAAAAATGAGTCCTAATGAAAACAAAGGGGGATATAGCGATTGTGACGTTGATGTGCTTATAATTATCAGTAAACTCGGAAATTGATCAAAGGAGATTGACTCATGTTCACTGCAGTTGGTGACCATGCTGATGAGCACCGCCCACCTGCTGACACAATTAGATTAGCCACGACTAGGACTTACCTCCGGGTCTGTAAACAACATCGTCTTCTGTGATGAAGGACGTGATTTCTCCGTTCTCCATGCGCTCGTAGCGTGACTTCTTCTTAGGAGTCTTCTTCTTGCCCTTCTTGCCGGCCTCCTCGGCCGTGCCGTTTCCTCCACCTGTGCTGCCATTCTCGTTGTCCTCATCCTCACTGTGTTCGCTCTCTGCATAGTTCTTGGCCCCGCCCTCCAGCGTACAGCTGCGCCGGGGCCTGGAGCTCTCGCTCTCACGGTCAGCCCGGTCCATGTCCTGCCGTCGGGACTTACCAGACTCTCTCTTGTCCCGGTCCCTGTCTCTGTCCCTGTCCCGCTCTTTCTCCCTCTCCTTCTCTTTGTCGGCCGTCATGATCCGCCACGTGCCTTCCTCAGTCCTCTCACGGCTGGGCCTCCGTGAAAGGTAGACTGTGAGCCTGGGCTTCAGTCTTCTGAATTTACCAGTCAAATCCAGGGAAAATTTGGCCACACCAACAACCCCAGTGTTTCAGAAAAGCTGTGGACAAGAGGAGATAGACAATTAGCATAACTATATGTCAATAACCATTATCCCTACAGTAAAGATGCAATATTTTAAAGTAAAAATGGTTGTTTTTTGTGGTTGAGAAAAAGAGATTAGTTCCTGGAGATCAACCAGCTGTGTTGATTCTTCTCAAGCACAGTCATTGTTCAAACGCCCCTCCACAACCACATATACTCTGGAGAGCACTGAGTAGCTTTATCAAAGAAGAAAACATCCTAGCTTCCAGCTCCAACATATTTCCATTATTTCAGGAAGGAAGTAAAGCAGACTTATTATGGGGTAAAAGAGTGGGAAAAGGGAGCGGAAGAATGTAGTGCATGCACAGTATTTGTAACACAAGAAGCTTAAGGCGAGTCATAACTGAATAAGCATGAAGAGGTAGTGCTGCATTGAGGATGAGCCTGGCAGCCAATAGAATTCCACAGAGATAATGTGTCGAGGGGCTTTTTCAGCACAAGACACTGCTTGTCGTTTTGCAATGCCAAGGGAGAGACGCAGCATGAAACTCAATGACAGAGTTAACTGGCTAGCTTCTCTGCAGACCATCTGTGATGACACCAGGCTGAATTTTACTCATCTCTCTGGGTGTGTGTGTGTGTGTGTGTGTGTGTGTGTGTGTGTGTGTGTGTGTGTGTGTGTGTGTGTGGTTTAATGTGTATACTCTGGCTTACTGGACTGCACCCCGCCCCAGCCCTCTGCCCTGGCTGACAGTCACCACTGTGTTAATGTGAAGTGACAGCTCTGGAGGGAAGAACACAGCAAACCACTGGGTAAGGGGAGGAGAGAGGAGAGGGGCCAAACCAAGTCATTTCTCCATGCCCGGTCCACTGCCATTTACAGCGATCGGCGTTCACGCAAAAAAGGAACCCGACTACCACTTTCTCATGCCATGATGAAATCCTCCATAAACGGCGAAGTGGGCAAAAGCTGAAGCAGCACTACACTGCCCCTACACACTGCACCCACAAAGGAGGCTTCTCATTTACTGTGTTTACCCCTCCACCCCCGCCGCAACAAATTAACTAGAAATAGTAATCGCAGCCCCCAGAGGGATCGGACCAGGCAATCAGCACCAGCGTTACCATGGTGGTGATAGCAGGCTGGGAGAGAGAGAGAGAGTGTGTGAGAGACCGAGCCAGGTATAGAAGAATCAGCTCCGGGTGAAAACACGCCGGATGTCTGCAAGTGTACGTGCATTTATTGAGAAGGCTAGACTGAATGTGAGGTAAAGAATAGAAGGAAAGAGGAAGGTTGAGGAAAGGATGTTGGCAGGCACACACAGACACACACACACACACACACACAAAATGAAGCGTGTTTGACAACGGTGCTCCTCAGCAGCGGGTGCTGTCATCTTGTGAGCAGACACCAACTGACAGGGCAGCTGCTCTTGTCGTCGGCTTCAACACAAACACCCAGCCTGATTAAACCGCAGCCTCGTCACAGCCCCATTAATCACCTAATGATGAGTTACCACGGCGACCACTGGGCTGCCAGCATATACATACACAAGAGCGCATTAGTGCACACGCAGGGCGCCAGGGCCCGGGAGAGTTTTAACGTGCATGGAAGGACACACACACACGGATACAACTCTGTCGGTGTGCCAAAATACATACTGTGACCCCTCCCGTGTCCATATCCAGCAGCATGTCTCAGAGGTGTGAGGAACATAAAAACACTGATGAAGGTACCATTTGATAGCACAGCTCTAATCCTGGGAGCTGCCAGAATCTGTGTATGAGCTAAGCACCTCTTCTCTCCTCTAATCAGTAACATAAGCCTCTTCCACTGAGAGCAACGAGGACCCTGAACTGTTGCAAATGGAGAGCTGGCCTGTTCTCCTTTGATGTTGTGGGCCGCTTTAAGCTTTTATAAGTATCTTCACAATCTAGGTGCTATTAGTTTGCAACTGGATACACTTTACATAACATTCCAAAATCTGCACCTCAAATTACCTCTCTGATGTCAACATTGATGTGTTTATTTATAAACTTCCTCATACAGACATGTGGTCGCTCTTAATTGTGTTTTTACTTTTACTAGTCAATTATCAATACGCTTAATTTGTCAACGGCTGCCGTGAAAACGCAGATAAGTGAGCAACGTGAACCTGAACAAATTGAGTGAGTAAAACGGAGTGAGTCAGTGTGAAGTGAAGTAGTAACGCTGTGGCAATGAAAAGTCATAATGTATTGATGGTTGACAGGCGAGAAAAAGAGAAAGTGAGGCAGAGAGAGAAAGCGAGGGGGAAGGCTCTCCACCCACAACCAGGGAAACAAAGTGCTTAGTAGAAAGCAGCGCCGGCTGCCTGGCCGATGAATAACGCTGTGAGGGGGCAGGTGAGGCTTGGAGCTATTACACATCAATCACTGGGCCAGGACCCTTTGAAAGATACCAGCTGTCTTAATGGAAAAGAGAAGGAGGGGGCAGTGGCTGGAGAGGGGTTGAGGGGGTCCCAGCCAACATCACCTAATCCACCATTTACATTACTGCAATGGGAGTCAAGGACTGGCAGCCAGCGGGGCTCTGCTCAAATACATTTCTCTTTTTCCGAGGCTGTTTAAATGAGACCTCTGGCCTGAAAAACCACAGTTTGTGGCTCGATTAACACATCATCCCCCACAATGGCCACACAGCAGGTTTGTGTTACTAAACACGGCTCTGTTTTTATTCGTTCTCTCTCTCTCTTGGTGTCCCGAACAGCCTTTTAAAACGCAATGTTTTATTCATTCCAATCACTCCCACATTTACCCGAATCCATGCTCATCTCTATAGTTTTAATCAAAACCTGTCTATGGATACACATCCAAATTACCACGCTTTGCTTGAGTGCCTATACAGCTGTAGGTTTCTTTTTTCTTTATCTTGCCAAATTTTAATTGATTATCTTGGATTATAAATTTGCATTCTTTTACAGAAATAATAGAGAATCTAGACATTTTCAACATTTAAATGCAAAATAGAATCCAACAACAATGTGACCAGCACAGTGATGCACTCAGTTTTGGGGAAAGAGACTGAAAAAGTCATTCATGGCATATTCAATTGGAGAATTATGAAGTAGCAAAATGTGATTGGCAAGGATTTAGGGCCGGCTTTGGAAAGAGATTGAATGAAATACTCGCATGAATACAGATTAGAGGAGAACAATGTTAGCATGAATATACACAGGGTTATTAACAATGAGGGCAACTCAAATTGATCCGAATAAACCAGCCAGATCCTCAGCAGTGCACGGCTCCTAACTGTGGTGATGTTGAGCTGCAGCAGGTTTTCGTCAGCTCCAATCCATTACTCAGTACGATCTAATCTAAGCTGCCATCCAAGCCCCTTAGAAACAACAGCACAATGAGAGGCTCAGCTGGAGGCAAGGGGTAGGCCACTTCATAAGGGATTCGCCGTGGTCTCTGCACGGTGCCTGCTTTGTCTTACCTGGTGCTATCATGGCTTGCTTTATTCTCGGAGGCCCTCTCTGTTTTAGTTCACATTGCCAGGGCAAAGACACTTGTCTGCTCCACTTGTTTTTCAATTCACTGATGAGTAACCACATCTTTTTTTTCCCTCCCTCTGCTAAAGCTTTGCTCACAAAGCTCTATTTTTAGCCAGCATCCGGGGTTAGTTTAGTAGGTAAAAGCCATGCTCGAGAAAAGATAGCTTGGGGCTTTCCAACATTTAAACCTGCCTTGGAGACTCCCGTGGTAAAAGGCAAAGCACTGCTGCACTGCAAGAGCAGATTCTAATGCAGAATGACACTGTGTGCAACAACAAACTACCACCGTCTAAAAACATTAGAGAATTTACTAAATCTAACACAAATCTACAGGGCTAACAATGTAAGCTTCCTTCTTTGTGTAATATAAACTAATACCCCAGATCAACATCATCTCTGTCCGACAGTCCACAGGTACTTGCAACGACAGACATGAAGATCAGACTGTGTGCTCCACAGGGTCTAAGCCACTATTCCATCCAGGCAAAAACATCCCTGTTTGTGTGCTCTCTGCCAGAGCCCTGAGGGGGCTGCTCCACAACCCAAGATGTCCATTATCTACAGGCTCTGTGAGCAGGACTTCATTTTGCAGCTTAATACCAGCTACTTCAAGACACAGTCCCTCTCAGTCTGCCACGTCCGTCTGACTGGAGCAAAGCAGAAGACCATTTCAGCAGCTCTGACTGCTTCACCGGGTGTCATGTTTAAGACACGGACTCCTGGGGGAAATGCCAGGGTTGTCCATTGTCACCCTTCCCCTGTTAGTGAGGCACTATTGAGAAATGTAATTGTGAGCAGACCAGTAGAGGAGCTCTCCCAAAGTGTCATTGATAAGAGAAGCAGGCGAATGTAAAGTATGTGGCGGCATAGAGCGCTAACATGAATGTGGCTCTTAATTGAGTTTCCCCTATAGATTTGTGGGCAGCTTTGTGGCACGTGTGAATAAAATACCTGATTTGAAATGATTTCTAGTGTCTTTTTACCTCTAGAGAGGCACTGAGAATTCATTTTTTTTTTTGGTGAATTATGCTACTGTAATGGAAATTCACCCAAAAGGTAAAGCTGAGGTCAGGAGAGGTGTAAATACGCCCTGGGGACACATTCAAGCCTGACTTGCACAAAAACATACTCATATCATATATCTTCAAACATTTATCTCTGTAAAAAGAAGCAATGCTGAAGCAGGGGAGGATCAAGCATAAGTATATATACATACATACATACTGGGAAAGAAAAAAACGGAGTTTTTGTTATCAGTTAGAATGAGAGGATTCTTGAGATTTTAATATTTGCACTCAATCATGCAGCACTCATACTGATATTCTGCAATCAAACATCCGCACTCGTCTTCCGAGATCTGCCTATCAGCTTAACGATCGTATCCATCAGTTAAGCGCCAACTGGTAGTCTAAATGAGCGTGGGTGAGGAGGAAATGTATTCATATGGTTGCCCTACATCCTCCAGCTACTCTAATCACTATGCCACACAGAGTGACGCGCCAACACGGAGGAAAAACTAACATAAATAGATTAGAGTGACAGATAAGACAGCTCTGAGGTTTCAGACTGACAGCGCAGGCCGGCGGGGGCACTGAAGGGTGCACTGCAAGAAGAGTTCACCAAAACAAAGCCATTAGGTCAGTACACAAAATCATTTTTCCGCTTAAATTATTTAGCTGTGTGGTGGCAAACTCTGCCCGATCCTTGAGCAGATGGTCGGGGGAGGGCGATCCCCCCCCCATTCAACTCCTTATCCCGATCAAAAAACACCTCCACCTCTAGATACCACAGGATGGTATTACCCCTAATTAGGAAGGGCTATTATTTCATTTGCAAATGCCTCTCCTCTAATTACAAATCGCCACCCAACCATCACGATTGATGACTGCCGTTAATAAACAACAAAGAATTTTACGCATAACACCCCCCTCCTGCCCTTTTTTTTCCACTTTTTTTTTTCACTCTCCAATGCTTATTTAAGCATTCTCGCAACCAGAGCTATAACTGACGAGTCAATGTGTAACACTGTAAACAGACAGCGCCAGTGAACACTCTCCAGTTGTGTTTGTTCAAGGAAAAGGCCGGCTTTAGAAAGCAGCCAGTGGGGGAGGTGACTAGGAGAGAGGAATATTCAGCGCCCAGCTTGTCATCTACCATCTCAATCGTGCAGACCAGTGATCCTAGGCTGAGGGGAAGGCACCCTCTGCAGTGCGCATGGGAGAATATTATGAATCATGACTCGATGGGGCCTTCATGCAGCTAGCCATGCTATAGCCACAGTCGGGGACGTGTTGTAAATATTCCCTTATTCTGGATGCGTTTCCTCTCCCTCATCAAAAAGAGAGAGAGAAAAAAAAACAGCTAGGGGGGGAAGTGGCCAGGAGTGATGAAAACACTGCTGGAACAAGCAGGATCTGAGCTCAGAGCTCCCATATCCTCTGAGGACAGCTCATAAAACATGCAGTGGCTGGGACTGGGCCTCTTACAGCAGTGGCATTTTAGTGCACCCTGCCACAAACACGGGCCACACACACGCACACACACACACACTCAACACACGCACACACACACACAAAATAACAAACAGGTAGGCAACAAATACACGCAATTAATTACCAAGTCCGCGTGAGTCAGGCCAACATCGTTTATTACCTGGACCAAGCAAATCTTAGGCGTTAACCTAAAAAAAATACACACCAGCTACAGAAGGTAACTATGTTCAAAAGGTAACAAAAACACTAGCAGCAGGGGCCTAGCAACAATGGGGCTTTTTGGAAAATATGAGAAAGGAGGCTGGATATTACGCAGTGTACTGTAGTGATCCACAGATTAACTCTGCCTGTTCATGTGTGAAATGGAGACTTGATCCCTGACTGATAGTGTGCTATGCCTCAAGCAAACACAAGCTGCATATTTCTCATCTTTCCAAAACACCTAGCAACTGCAATATATTGGATTACTCATTGCATCCTTCACTGTGCAACAACAATGACACATTAGAAATACCGCCCGACACTGGAGTGCCTCGGTAGCCGAGAGGTTACAGCACATGCTTTGGGACCGTTGCTGCATGTCTCAGCCCTCTCTCTGCCCCTCTCATTTCTACACTGTCACTTAATGGTGAAAATGCCCTCCCCCCCCAAAAAAAACCTTAAAAAATATGTCTGACACAACATAGTTCAGGCGGACTATAGGCCTGTTGTCTTTTTTAAACCGAAGGTGAACGCAGCTGGCTGTGGCGGCTGAGTTGCTGTGAATAAGCCTCAGATATTCTTGGAATGTTAATGTTAGGCTTTGGCCATGGCAGTCTAACCGACTTCTCCTCTCATCACTGGGCCATTATGATTAACGACAATGAAAATACAACTTAGGCCTGCCTGTGCCAATAACACGCTCTTTTAAAATACAGAGAACATCGACTTAATGATTTGCTTTCTTAATAAAATTGAAAAAAAACGACAATAAAAGCAGCAGACTGTTTGTACTGCACTGAACTACCACAACATTATAACACAGAATTGTTGTCATCCTACGCACGAGTACACTATATACTGTACTCATGCATAGGAGATCAGCCTCTGCCATCGCAGTCACTTAGTGGAAATCTAGGAGGACACCTTCGTGGAGCTCCAGTCTTGTTAAAATAGCTTCTCACTGCATCTGCAAGCTTATAAAAAGCCACTGAGAGCATTTTTTCCCTACAGTACAGCATTCATCTAAGTGTGTATACACGCGTGTCAATCTAAAAATGTGTAGGCCATTGACACGCACACTTGTATGTAAACAAAACAAAAAAAATCGTCTGCTGAGCAGACAGTATTTGCAGTCCAGTTCGGACTGTGTGCTCCACCAATAAATGGCTGGAGTGTAATCTGCCTTGACCTTCTATCTTTCTTTCAGGAGCTCCTTACATATATTGCTGTCTCTCCTCATATATCACTCGGGCAAATGGCACCCTTCACCCTGCTCCCCGCTGTCCCCTCCTTAAAAGGCTGAGGGGACATCTTTGCCCGGTGTACTCAACTGACAGCACTGGCAGCTTCCTCGCTAAGCACAAGGGGAGGGGGAACAAGGCTCGTCGAGGGGAAATGCTGCAATGAATAATTATGTTTCATAACATGCCCCATCCCCCCTCCTTTATTAGCATCAAACAATAATTAATGGGGAACAAGGGGCACTGAGGAGTCTGCTTTTCGCTTTCCAGAACAAGAGGGTCAATATGCCCTTCAACCCTTTTCTCTCTGCTCACCGTCAGCGGAGACACCTCATCCCTCTAAAAACATGCTCTTAGCTTATTTATGATGCCAGTTGCTCTGCTGGAGAAAATGCAGCATTCCTGCTACGCTCAGCAAAACTGGCCGGATCGCTTTACGCAGCAGTCCACTACTTCCATCTCCACACCTCTTCTCAGCAGGCCAACTCAACAATTCAATAATGAATATGAAATGCCTCCTAATTGATGTCTATGGGAGTTGGAGCATCTGAAAATACAGGGCTATTGGACATGTGCTTGACTTGATTAAGTTTTTGTTTCATGTATTAAAAAAAAGAAGGGAAAAAAATCGCCAATCAGCAGTAGCAAAGCCAGTCCTGATCGAATTAACTTTGCACTAAGAGCTCCATTGATCTTGGCACTCATCTGTGCAGATGAGACCCGGAAAGGCAGCTGGTAATCCAATAGCAGGGATGGGAAGTGCTTCAAGGACTCTGCTGTGTTTATCCACCTATTTCCTACACAAAGAGGCAAGATGTTAGTGTACACCACTCACTGGTCTGATTGGAAGCCACGGGGCCTTGGGAGCTACAGTGAAACGAATAAGAGCCGCAGTGTGACCGAAAGCACGGTACTTGAAAGCTGAAAGTAATTTATTTCGCCATAGCTATCATGTAATGAGTAAACAGGATGAATCAAGCGGAGATCAGTGTTTAAATGAGGTGTGCGGTAACATTCAAATCCTAATGCGGGCTTCACAACCCGAGCCAAAATTCTAAAAGCGAGGCTGACATCAATTCAAAGGTCCTATTCACTCGAACGTGAAAAGGTAAGTTTAGGAGAATAAATGTAGAGAAAGCTTTCTTTACACCGTGATAACTTCATTGCAGGGAGCATTTATTCAAGCCATCGCAATCAATTTTGCATGACGTGAATGACTTCAAACAAGAACCCAGAGGGCAGGGAGCATGTGAAGTGAAACAGAGCAACACTAAGGGAGCAAAAAGGGCCAAATCATACAGCGGTTTCGCTTGTAGAAATAGTTCAGGTGAAGTGCGCCGCTATAGAAACGCAGTTGTGCTTTAGCGCCGTTTCTCGCGCACGCAGCCGTAATCCATCAAGGATTCATGAGTGAATGCTCAATAACAAACTGAGTGCATTTCTCCCCTTCGTATCGCTGCAGTGAGAAAAAAAGAGTGAGAACTCTTCAGCAACCCACAGACACCACCGCAAACACACACTACTCTCATACCACGCTAATAACCTTGGGCTGTCTACCAATGCCATGACTTTATGGAACAGTATGGGCTCTAAATAGAAGCTCCATTTCTCACCAGCAGTCAGTAACGGCTCTATTTCAGCCACCCTGTCATTAAATATTTATCTTAGCAGAGTTGCCGATCATACCAAGGTGATAACCATTTAAAAATCTAAATCCGGGGCTTTTGTCCGACACACACACACAGACAAAAACACACACACACACAGCTCACCCACCGCCACAACAAAGACCCTATTTTTAAAAAAGGATTATCTACAAGTGTTCCTTTAATCAGCACATGGCAGGACTGTAGATATCCCTCAACAACCGTCTCAGAGGAATACCTTTCTCTGAAGCCCTATCCGGCAGAGGATCTCCGACCGACAGCAGACTGACTGAGTGGGAGTGAGTGTGTTTGAGGATGAAAAGATGTGCTGCTACCTTGTTATGATGTCCTCTCCAACAACCTCAGAACAAAGGCCTCCATTTTGAAGTGGAGTTATAATGGCACGTTGCTCTTAAGGTCCTCTGCTGCTGTGTGTCCTATTGCTTTCTATCCTCTTTGTTAAGCCAGTGTTTTGTTATGCTAGTGAGATAAGCCACTGTTGTGGGTGGCTAGGTGTGCTACAGCAACCAGTGTACTGCTTGAGTGCCAAAGCCGACGGTCTGTGGGAGGGATTGTGGGCGTTATAGATCACTAGGAGACAGATGTCCAGTCTTGCCCCAATGCCGATTCAAACTCTAACCCTAAAAAACCGTGTGTTTGCAAACTGCTTCCTGGTGATCTCTATCGACCAACAGAGTCAGCTTTCTTTATCATGGTGAGCTTTCTATTTTGCTGGCACGGGGCAGAACGGTTTTGTTATTTATGAAACATAAGAGGTGGAAGTGTACTCTGCTGCAGCCTGATAAACATTACACGCTGTCTTGTGCAGGCAAACAAGCAACCTGATTCGGAGAAAATGAAACCAGGCTCGAACTAACAGAAAAGGGGGATTTGAGAAATGAAAAAAAAAAGCATTAAATGAATATTGTGAACGCCTCTGGAGAACAGATGACTGGCAGGACATTAGCGAGACACAGCATCATTGTCTACCATGAACACATTGAGATTCTCCGCTGCACTAAAAAAAAAAAAGAAAAAAAAGTGTCATGCTCCAATAAGCAGAATCAAACTCTTTGAGCATCTGTTGTCTTTAATTCTCCCCCCCTTCTTTGTTTTACGGTGCGCCGTCACAGTTAATGATCTCCCGAAGATCTCCATTTTCCTACATATAATTTACATGTTTGAAATGCTTAATTAAGCAACCGTTGCTGCCAAGTCGAATCCGGTGGAATTCTCACTCAAAAAGCAAGGTTGATCAAGATAAAACGGACAAGGTATCAGCATATTGCCTCTCGGTTTCTTCTGTTTACATATCTGGATTGTGCAGTCATCCCTTCCAGAGAGAATCACTGCCAGCAAAAACAATTACACCCCCCACCCCCACCCGAGCACAAGCCTCTCACTGACTGCCTCTCCTCAACTTGACAATCAAGCCCATTAGATCTTTCTGTGAGTTAAAGCTAGTTAACTAAAAGCACTGACACACATCAAGAATAGTCATTAGCCTGTCTTTTTAGCATAAAAAACAGGAATGATTTGCCGGTTCAGGGAGATCATCTCCCTACATGCAGCCTGGGGCAGCCCTTACTGTCTACCTCATTATTTTTTGGAAGAACAAGGCCACTGATGAATCCTGTTGGGTTAAATGTAAGGTGCACTCGTTATGACCTGGCTCACACACACAGCGGCAGACTGCTTTAAGCTGCTCTTCTTTCAGACAAAAGAAAATGGAGTCACTCGCCAACACTGTAAATATGAGGATAAATCTCACTCAACTTAGCTGTAAAATCAAAGTGGGATTGTTGGAGTACATCCCTCCCACGCAGCTGCACATTCTGCAGTGAGAAAAGCTGTCAAACGTTGGCTTTTTGTGGATACTAGCTGAGCTGACAAGTGCCAATGATACAACGCGAGTGATAAAGACATTCATTCCTGCTTAGAGAGAGAGAGGTTTTCCAGATGTGATGGTCCGCAACGCTCCAGTGCTTCATTACTGGATAGAAAGAGGGCTGTTGCTGTGTTTTCCCATTTACGTTGCCAGGGTGACAAATGAAAAGCAGAATCACCCACACAACTAATCAAATGAGTGAGTGACAACAAGTCAATATTTTCTCATTGTGTGGACAAGCAATATATCTGCGCAGTAACTGGCTGCGTTTCAAGGCTTAGGCAATGCTTAGACTCACAGCATTATACGGATAATGTGCCAATAATCTGACTCGTGCGGCTGTTAAGACCAGTGCCAATAAAGGCGTGGTATCATAAGAAAACCTTGAGCTAGTTTGGGGTGAAATGACCAACTGGCCAGACATCGTCTAGACTCTGTGCTTCAAAGAAAAAAATACTATGTGTAAGGGCTACACGCCAACGAAGACAACACTGTGATTGGACATTGATCTGTCGAGGACTAAGGATAAATAACTCATCCTCACAGCAGCCACGAAGAGAGCAGCATGTAAACGCACCGTCTGTACTGAGATGTTTGAGAAAATGGGAAAATTAATTCATTAATTAAGTAGTTTGTGCTCAGAGAATTCAGATTGTTTCGATTTTGCTCAGATTCCTTGGGGCTCATTTGTCATTTTTTAAAAGACATCTTATTAAAAAACAGACAATAATCTCGGTTTTGATTACATCCTTGACAAAAAAAAAAAAAAACCTCCCATAACACAAAATGGAGTAAACATCGTCTCTACAAGCCTGGTTAAACACAAGCAAGATCAATGGGTAAATTTATCAGCAAATATTACCATTCGCTGCCTGGCAAGCAATCATTAAGGAATGGCACTGATGCATTATTCATTGGCTAATGTATAATTCAGACTTAACAGCAGATTCTATGCATAAATAAAGCTGTGATACATTTAAACACATTAAATGTTTACTTGCTAAAATAGGATGTGAATGCGCGGCATGAGTGCTTCCCTGCTGCTGTCACTTGATTTTTCCGCGACCATTGCTGAGGATGCAGAGACGTAAGACGGATGCTGGAATATAGACTCTGACAGCCCACTCATCATAACGCAGACACTTTATGGACACATGCTGCTGATACCCAATAGATGGTGAGGGGGGAAATAAGCTCTTCATGTGTAGGTGATCACTAAATTCCCACAGAGCCTGTTTCTTCGCCGTACTGAGTTAATGAAAACCAGGACTGATCGGCATTACCACACATTACACGTTAAGATTTATATACTGTCGCTTTATCTTCCTCGGGACATTGGCACATGTGCTTAAACATCACAGTGGGATCGCGAGGATGTTCTTGTGCGAGTGTCAGAACTGGTGTCAGAGGGACAGTCAACAGGGAGGATGAGGAGGCAGCGAGGACACATGGGCTCCATCTGACTATGTTCAGAGCAGGCGGCCCTGTGGGGACCGCCATTCCACTTTACCATGCACTGAATTAACAAGGCCAGATGTCCTCCCACTTAACATGTGTGAAAGTGCCCTCCGATGGGCTCAGCTGCTTTAAGGATGTACGGACAGAGTACGGGAAAAAGGAGACGGCTAATCTCCATTTCCCCCCCAATTTCTCACTCACCGCTCGCTTCCACGGGTTTGTGTTCATTAAATATAACCTGCACCTTCTTCTGTGCACACAACAAATGAGATGGAATTTTCTATGAACAATCAAAGCACCTCCCCAGATCATCACTCTCCATTTCAGTAGTCACCCACCAGAGAGTACTGCCCCCATATTAGCAGCGCTACAACTGTTTCATGTATACTTTGTCAATCAGTGGCTAATGTATTATAAATGTGTCACTGGCAAACCACTGTCTGCGAGGACAAAGGTCAGGAAGTGGCTTTTTCCATTTAGAAATTAAACCCATGTAAAGAATCAACACCTGGAGAGATTTATCGCCACTCCTCAGAACCATGAGTGTGCTTCTCTGTAGGGGGATGGAAATGATAACAACAATGGTATGGGGGCCGTGACTTCTCATTGATTTCCCGCCCGGCTTTATGACAAGGTGGCTCTTGCATTTCTATATTGTTGAGGTCAAAACTGAGAGGGTAACTATGTGGTGTAGTTTTTGCGTGGCTCAGATTAATGCAGTTAAGCCACATTCTCACAGCCAAAAAGGCAAGGTTTGTAATTTACCTACGTTTATGTGATCAGCATCTTACACACGGTTTGTTTTCAGTGGGTCAAACATCACATCTGTTTTCTTTTACGTGGCTTATTATAATAACAATTGGGTCATTTCTGTGTAATTACAATGGGATACAGTTGAGTCATCCAGACTATTACCCCGATGGAAAAGATAGCAAGACCCCAGCAGACGTACTCGTTAGAAAGACGATTAAAAGGCCCGCCGACATAGCATCAATTATAATTTCTCTGATTCTTTATGCATTACATCATGCCATTAAAAACAAACATACAACCTCGAGTGTTTTTTTTTTCTACTCGCCTGCCATCATCCTGACACAAGGAGGAAAAAAAACTGGGCAGACACAGCGTGGTGCAATCCCAGCAAGGGCCATCATGCGAGCAGATTAAATAACGTTTTTCCAATGCCCTGTCAAACATTCAGCTGCCTCCGAGCAGCCAGACAGCCGTTACAGCCTCACTCTATGAAGCATCTCCCTCTCTGTATGATCGGAAACGGCCTCTTTGATGCGGATATCGCCCCTCAGATTCCTCAGAGGTGACACTCGTACATGTGCCTGTATGTGAGCTGAATGTTTACTAGCTCTCTGTACCTTGTCAGCGGCGAGACTTTGTGTTTATGAAAGAGGGGGGGGGGGGGGGTGACTCACACCGCTACTATGATTCCCCCGGTTTACATGAATCAACAATGCAGACTGCGGACTCAGACCCGGATCAAATTGCACATCAGATTTAATTTCCTACAAACACTGGTAGGAAGCGCTGCAAATAGAGATGATGTGAAATGATAGCGACAGCGGTATGGTAGTGTGCGTGATTAAGATTAAGACTGCTTTATTCTCATCCGATAGCAGTCTTGCGATGCAACCCACAGTGCTCTCTTCCCGTACGAATCCCACACTGCAGAACAACTCGGCCTCTTGTGTACAACTCCATTAAGATGTCTGACCACTTCCTCTTTCATATACTCTAAAAGTAGTGAAACTAAATGGATATTCTAACCTCTGGGGAAGTGATGTGTTCAGAAAGACGAGCCGTTTTCACACATGATAGTGTACATTATTCGCATAGCTCAAATGGTTCCAGTCACACTGCTGGTTATCATTTCACACCATTCAGTGACTAAACTAATACAGAATACAGATAAAACATGTATGTAATAAAAAGCTCAATACAAATCAACCAGAATAAGCTTGTAAACAATATGACTGTAACGCTCAAACGTCATCTTGTTTCAGTCGATATTTGTGGCGCAAATACACTCATATGACAAGTTACATCAACTGTAAAATCATGAATAAAAAGGGAAGCAAAGCATGCAGTCAGTGAAGTCTTTACACTCCCCCTGTTAATGATATCTAAATCAAAGAGCACTGCCTTTTAAGGTTAGAGAGCACCAGCTGGCAGTCCAGCATCACTACCGGAACAAACACAAGCACTGTTAACTTTTACGGTATTATTGCACCTCATAACTTAGAAAAAATATCTCACATTCACATGACATTTTAAAACCAAATGAGCCTCATGTTCACACCATTTGTAGGCGGAGCAAATTTTCTTTACGTTCCAACAATCATCCGTTATCCGAGGTGCTTGTGCCATACATTAGCCCAAGTCGTGTTGCCCCACTCAAGTGGATTAATCACATCTGAATCATTAAGCTAGAGGTCACTTCTCAACTAGCATGGGGGGGGGGGGGGATGCCACAGGAAGCGAGGCACAGCCAGATTAGCTCCTCGCAATTAGCATGGCAACATCTGAGTCCATGTAATAGCTCAGTGAAAAATGCAGCAGCAGGGGGAGGATTTCAGGAAGGGATTGTTTTTATACAGAGGAGATTGAAAGCAATCACTACTTCCCCCCTTTCCTCGATTTGTATCTTGTTTCGGGGCTGAAGCTTTCTTTGTGCTTATGTGGCCACATACTCGGCTTCTGACTTGAGTCACATGAAGTCTTACTATGACCAATTTTACAGTGATTAAAGTAAACAAGCCCTCCACCCCCTTCTACTATAACTGGAAAACATTAGATAAGCTGCCTTTCAGACAAATAACTGTAGTCTGCTTTCAAATCCTAAGCTCCCCCCTCCTAAACACACACACACACACACACTTCACCAGCCCCCCTTGCTCTCTTCAACAACAGGCACAGATCTGCCCCCTCCCACAGTGAGCGCTGCATGTGCTTGGGCCAGAGTTCATAGCCTCTGGGGTGCTTTGAAGGGGGGGAGTGAAGTTAATTTGGTGGTCCTTCAACAGTTTGCTGGTTCAGCCGGTATCACACACACACACACACACACACACACACACACACACACACACACACACACACACACACACACACACACACACACACACACACACACACAGCCCTCTACCATTTTTTTGAAACACTCAACTTCTTTCCATTATTACGGTCCAATAATCAATTTATGACATGAGCAAGGCTGTAAATCCAACAGCCAATCCTTTTAATGTGAAACTTTGGGGAAATCCCACTCGTCAAAATGTATGTGCCACTGACTCATTAGGATCCATTTTTGAAAAAGACAAAAAAATCCCTGTCAAAATGGAACTTGCTTTCCTCGAAGTTGATTGATTGCTCGAATGCATTACTTAATTTTTTAATTTACATCTGTGATGCGTGCCACTTGATTCCTCTGACTTTAAAACAATTAGCTGCTGAGGCTGTGTTACAGGCTGGCCAGGTCATGGAGGGTGCCTCGGGGTCTGCTACACAGTGCAGAGAGCGAAGGAGCCAAGTTTTACAACAATGCGGCCAACTTTCAGCACTCAAAAACATTCGACTCGAGGTCAAACACGCTTCCTACTCCGAGTATCAACACCACCAGAGCACTTTCAGCTCATAGTCGAGGTGCCACTCGGCTTTATGTCCCCAAAAATCCCGTTTCTTTATCACCCACACATTGCTGTCCCTGTATGCGCCCCCTCCCTCCTCCTTCTCCTCCTCCAACCACAACCGTCCTGCAATCTTTTTTTGTATTCAACTACTCACCCGCCAGTCTGGTGATTCTCGGAGTCCCGGCGACTGCTGCAAACAAGTTCAAAACGCGAGCCTTGCCCGAGATGGCCCGCCGAATTTCAGCCAGCTGGGTCAAATCCAAGAACCAGGACGAACCGAGGCGGACACTTTTTTTTTTGTATCCCCCCGTGTGCTTTTTTTCCTCGCTCTCGTTTAAACCCACTGCCCGCACGGAGGGGCTCGCGCGAGCACTTGCTTCAACAAAAGACGGTTTCACTTTACTGATTTACTGTTCGCGTCCGAAATCGCCGCGCTAAGGCACTATCAGACCGGCTCGCCCCCCCTCCTCGGAAGAAGCTGCTATTCCCTTTGGCCGCGTTGTTGTCGCCGTCGATGATAAGTGTCCACATGAAAAGTAACACAGCGCTGTTAGTTGTTTCGAGGGTTAGGAAACCAGCGAGTTCGCCGTTTACAGGCTCCGCTTCCTTTTTCCACACACACACATGCGCGCGCACACGCTCGCGCTCTCTTCCCCCTCCTCTCTTCTCTTTCCTATGCACACACACATACACTCCACGCTCTTCCTATCGCTCCCTCCGTCTCTGTACACCCCCCCTTCTCCTCCTCCTCCTCCTCCTCCTCCTCCTCCTCTTCAGCTGTTCAACAGACGCATCCACATGGCTGACCTAGTCTTTCTTTATCCAGACACTAGTGAAGGAGAATTACCCCGACCACACTCAAAAAAAAGAGAAAGAAAAAAAAAACTACGAGCGAAACAAAAACATGGACTGGATTCCAACAATCGTCAGGGACAAAAGGGTGGTGGTGGTGGTGGGGGGGGGGGGGGGGGGACGCCAATGGGGCTGTTGATTGATGGCGACCCCGTCGGGAAACGCCGCGCGCACCCCGCGTGTGCGCGTGTGGAAGCGAGATGCACGGCAGCCAAAGTGGCCCGACCTACTACCATCATCAACCGATCAATGATAACGCTTATGGGAATGTGACTGAAACACTAAAGCGAGACAATGAAAAGCCCTGAAAGCTACTAGTAGTAGTAGTAGTAGTGCCTTGTTAATAATGGCTTAATAGCACAGTGCATGTTTCTCTGTGTGTATGCCACACACACACACACACACACCAATTATACGTTTTAACGGTTAATACATAAATAAATGCAGTATGCTCTTTAACGGTGATATATATCTGAAAACATTCACGCATTCTGCGGGAAAACACAAAAGAGAAGCGACTGAATTGGTGCTGCGGCTTGCGGACCTCATTTGCATTTTGGGGATAATGAATTAATTAGTCAACCCACCCATTTAAAAAAAAAAAGCCAGAAACAAGCGGGGATGATAGTGTGAATAGTCCATTAGCAATATTTTTCTTTTGGGGGGGGGGGGGGGGGGGGGGGTCTGATTTTAATAGCTGGCCTGCACACCACAGCAAACGTGATCCTGGATTATTTTCCAAGGTCTCTGCACTCGTTTTGTGGTAGAAAATATACATTACAGTTTGTTTCCTCCTTAATCTGGCTGCTACCGATGAAAAGGAATCTGACCTCACACAAAAGGAGCGTGTAAACAAAGACGGGCTGCATTAAGCTGTAAATTAATGGGATGATTTTCATTTCACTTGACACGTTTTCAGTCTTAAACATTATATTGGATCACTGTCAAAAATCCAATTAACTAAAGTAAATAGTTTGAGCGTTGGGCTCCTTCTGCACTGGAGCCAAACACGGGCAGCAGGAGAGACATGCAGTAAGGATCAATAGCAATTGAGTTGAGGGTGGTGAGCAGGGGGTCTTTCATTGTGCTACAAGCCATGTTGGTCGTCTTCATTTCAATAGCAGAGGAGGGGGTGGATGGGGGGGGGGTTTGGGGGTGAAACCTTGCTGGTGAAACCTTTTTCCAGCTCCTGAGGCAACAGTCCTGAGAAGTCGTACTCCCCCTCTACATAGTAACCCAACACGACAGCAGCCACGGCTCCTCCCTTATCACAGTATGTATACATTTCACAAGGTCAATGTTTATGATATTTACACAGACCTTTTCCCGAGTTACACAAACACCCAGAGGATCTAGGAGGAGTTTGAGGAAATGAGACATCTCCCTCGATTTCTGACGCTTCAATCAAAGCGTAAAACAAGGTAAACTGCAATATTTTGTTCTCCAAAAACATTACTCTACCGGGCGTCACACGAGATAGAAACCAGCCAACACTTTCAGTAGGTTTGTGAGGCTTAAGTTGGGCCGAGACAGCAGTGAAGGGTGAGTGCAGTGAATCCTCTCTGAAGGCAGTGCGGAGCAAAGCTGGATTGGCTGGCGGGGCAGGCTCCCCTCCCCGGCAGATGAGATCCCATTATCAGGCAGACGAGAACTCCACCTCCAGGATTTCACAGCTCCTCTGTTTATCACATGGCTCTGTCAAGTTGGGCACATTAAGCGATAATGAAAGGAGACAACCGGTGCAGTTACAAGCAAAGCACTCCGCATTCTACAGGCCGAAGCATGTATCTGGGAAGCTGACTGTGTCTTTTCAATTCTGTTCAGCATTCGAACGGCTCGTCACAATGCCTTTCCCCCTACAGCTACAGTGCCTTCCATCCCGACAGAACAAACACTGGTTACTCGCCGCCTCCTATGAATTCAGGAGAAATTAAATCAAACAGAGCTGCTCGAAAGAGAAAATGACACTTTTCTGCAGCAGTGTTTTTTTCCTAAAGATCATTAAAAGGAGAACAATTCCTTGTAAGAACTAACAAAACCAGAGGGAGTGCACGAGGAAAAAGAATGGCACAATAAAGCAACACAAACGATCGTTTGGAAATCCGTTTTCCTCATCCACATCAAACATAATTAGTGTAAGGGTTACTGAACAAGGAGACTGCAAGACAGTCACTGAATTAAAGGCCAAACTGCCCCCCCCCCCAGTCTGACTAGTCCAGTTATCGTTTGTAGGATTCTGTAGCCACTTACGCTCATTAAAAATGAATACTTAACAAAAGCTGTGCCTGACACACACTGTTTACTTAAGCCTGATTTCTCCACTGGAGGGAAAAAAAACAAAACAAAGCCCTCAAATACACGGCAAGAAAGAAAGAGTCCTCTGCAATACAAGTGAGTGAGTAAGCCAGTAGCTGAAACAACAGAAAAAAGTGACATGGATGACTGAGCCAAGCCTGTGAGAGACTTGGCAAGCCTCAGAGGCCCTGGCCTCTTAAGCACTCATATCTAGTAACTTCATTTAATACATTCACCAGGGATGAACAGACAAGTTGAGGGAAAAGGGATTGAGAGAAGAAAACAGACTTGTAAACCAAAAGGAGGGTTAGGTTTGTGGCGGCGGTGGGGGTGTGCGCTTCAGAAGTTCGACTTTAAACACATGACTAAATCTCCACAGTGTAACAAGCTAACTTCCCTGCTGCCAAAACAGAACACGAGGAGGGAAAAAAAGAGAAGAAAAAAAAAACGGATGTGCTGGATTGAACCTTGAGACCATTTTACCATTCTCAGGTATTATATACAGGAGCTGTTCTCATATTAAAAAAAAAAAAAAACTTGAACAGTGCCTTTCCAGATGGGGCTTTAAAGCTGCGACTCTCTTCACCACACGTACTAAATCCATAAAGAACAAAGACTCTGTGTGACTGCTGCTTGAAGTTACTGTTCCTCATACTGACGGCAAGTGCTGATAGGCCTCTCCCTTCACTGCTGGCAGGCAAGCAAAAAAAAAAGAAAAAAAAAAGCTGACTTCAAATCATTCATTGCCCCTTTTAGCCTTCATGGATTCTTAAGAGAGCACTTTACAAGTTTGGGGAATCCAAAGGGAAAATAGGTTCTTACACGACTAATTAAAACACAGACTTTGCCTGGAGGGGGTTGAGAGGAGAGGAAGCAATAAAACAATCCTCTCCAATCTCCCAACAAAGTAACTCAAGGAAATTACTCAAATATGCTCAACTATAAGCTCGTGGATATGAAGATTCAAGAACCACTGGTGCGGCTTCAAAGAATCCTCGACAGAGTCAAATTTCATTAACTTAAAAACGAAAGGGTAAAGTACCTATCAGGAACACGGCCTCATTATGGGGACAAAAAGATGAACTGTAAATCAACATCGTCCTTGGAAGACCATCCAGACAGACAGCTAGTAATTAACCTGCTAGCTAGCGAGCCTTTACTTTATGATCATTAACACAGTTGTAAAAATGTGAAACAAGTCAAGGTATGGTATTTCACTTTAGGCAATCAGTGCAAGCTCTAGCCTCACATAGCTATCTTGTTTACATAGCTATTCACAGTCACATTTGGCAGCCTCACAACACTCTGGAAACCAAGACACTTGTAGGCTGCATATGTCTAATCTCTTTGCCAAGCTACACAAGCTACTCAAGAGAGTGAAACTTGCTTGCAGCAGCCATTTGGTGAAACTATTGCATATTTAAAAAAAAAAAAAAAATGAACGTAAGAAAACCTTATTCCAGATGGAGGTGTCCACCACCTGGCAGACAAATTGATCATATGTTAGTGAGAGGAATCACAGTGTTTTCTCCTCATAAAACGCAGCAAAAACCTCACTGCTCATTTTCAGACTTTGATAAAGTGTTATAGTTTCTATGCGATTACATATAAAGAACAAAGCTGAGGGAAAAGAAGGTCAGCATGTGCAATACTTAAAAAAACTCTCAATGGCATATGCATGTAGAAAGTGAAAACAGACACAAACAAATGCACATGTGCAATAAGTTAGATGCTATTTCGCTAAGCCCCTGATTTTCCACAGACATTCCTCAAGCTTTCACATGGACCGTCTGTGTCCGTCTGATTTTTCAGGCAAAACAGGGCCTCATTCATCTGAATAAAAGAGCGGTTCAGCCTGCCGTGGCTGCACTGAGAACAGACTCGGAGGAATGAGACTGTATTTCCAAGAGGGCCACAGGGAGACAGAGTGCAGGCTGTGGCGGAAAAAAAAAGGGGGAAGTTTACATTTCAGGCAAATCCTTTTGTGAACAAAGACCCAGCAAGATAAACAAACAGTACATGTGTCTGATGCTTAGCTCTGGAAACGGTTAGCAAAATGTGATTCCAGCTGGGCCAAAATGTGGCGAGAAGTTATCAGCAGTCCGCACAGCAAATGGGGTCCACCATCATGGAAGCAAAGGAGAGAGAGAGAGTGGCGGTTGGGGTGTGTGATTCCTGTGTGGTTACTGTCTCTAAGCTAATCTGCTCAAATAGCAGTGACTGCTCCATTTCACACAGAGCACATGCTTGTCTCACCTCCACGCACTGCCACCCTATGGACAGTGAGTGAAGGTGCAGCTCTGCGCTGTACTAAAGGAGGAGGGCGATTGTGAATGTGTAAAAACAAAACAAACAAAAAAAAATCAACGCCCCACACTATGAATCATGACATGAGTATTAAGATGCTCAATATGGCCCACAAAGCTCGATCTTTTTTCAATTTTTTTTTCTCAGTACTGATGCTTATTCAGAAATCAATTACTCTCCTCTGGTCACACTTGGCTGCTCTCTGTGTGTGCTAATGATTCGGCCATCTAGTTTACAGATAGATAGTGATAACTAAAATAAGCACATCCATTATAGGGCAGTCGAACACGATTCAGAAGATATTCAAGCTACTATTTCACATTTTTAAAACGCCTTTCCTCACATTGCTTTTTTCCCCCCCTCACTTTGCCTGAATAATAGCCGAGGGAAGTAATCTTGAAGGCAAATGTACGGTCAGCACGTCAACACAGGCTGCAGCAAAGGAAATTATGTGTTATTCAAAAAGACAGCACACAGACAGGGTGTTGAGGCTGTGTCATGAGATTAGACCATTTTTTTGTGGGAGTGAATGGGTAAAATCCGTGTGCAGTCGGAGCAGACAGTTGGGAGATCAGTGCTGAGGTCAAGAGGAGCCACTTAGCTGTGCTTTGGCCTTCCAACCCCTACAGCGTTCAGAATCAACCGCTCAACTGTGGGAGTAGATAAAAAGCTTGGCAGCAGTCTTGCAACTGGAGACAGCTACTAATGCATGCAGGCTTTATTTATGGCTTTTTAAAGGTACAAAATGGAAATTAATGGGAATAGGTAGGAAGGTGGGAAGCCTGCTCATTAGCCAGAATATATATTAGGTTAGCCTCACTAGTGCAGATCCCCAAAGGCACTAAATCTAGAGGCTTGTTATAAACAAACAACGCAATAAACAATCCACACTAAAAGAACAATACCTCTCGCAATTACAACTAAACCTTGAAGGTCATTGATTTTTTTTTGCCAACTATTACCACTATAATTTCATACGTGAGTTAATAATATTTAAGCCAGATTTGATGCCCCCCTCCCCCCACCACCACCACCACTACCCTACTGCACATCATTACAACAGCAATGAGACAAGAAGAATAGCTGTCCCTTTGATGTATCTGGTGAGGAGATAATATGCTGAAATCTGAGAATAATATGTTAGCCGTCATTTATTAATTACATGGCGAGCACGGTACTCTTTGTCTTTACTGTTTGGACTTAGGAATCAACTGAGCATGGAGTGTGTTTCTCATTATGTTGTTGTGGACACGCAGAACTGGAAGTGGTGGGCTGGAAATTCGGCAAATTGCTCGTTTGGATGCACATATTCTGCATAATGTATGACGCATCTAACATATTATAGACATGCTTGTGTGCGTGCTTGTGTGTGTGCGTGTGTGTGTGTGTGTGTGTGTGTGTGTGTGTGTGTGTGTGTGCATGTAAGATAGCAAACAAGTGGGAGAGACTAGGAAAATGAGGGATTGGTTATTAATGTTGATTTTGGACATTGAGCAGAGTGGAAAGCTAACATGCAGCATGCTAACTGTCACCTTGTAATAGGACCATTGGGAAAGAGAGAGAGAGAGAGAGAGAGAGAGAGAGAGAGAGAGAGAGAGAGAGAGAGAGAGAGAGAGAGAGAGAGAGAGAGAGAGGAGGCTCGGTGCAACATTAGCTCCATAAGTCAGCTCACGCAAAAGGGATGGATGGAGGGAGAGATGAAGATGGATGGGTCGCGTGAGGGAAGGAAAGCCTGAGCCATGGCACTCTCCCTGGTTCTGCACACATCAGCAGCAGGAGGGAAGGGATGCGCAGAGGCCACAGCAAGCCAATTACCAAACTCATTAAGTAACCTTCTAGTCGGCTTTGAACAGCAGCACCCTCCATAGCGTGACTGGATTCTGGACATTCGGATAGGCACTGCTCTTGCAACTTTTATTTCAAATGGAGGGAGAGGAAGGCGTAAGCGGCGAGACAGTAATCAGATTTTCACGTGCGTTCACTGGAATTAAAAGTGCAATGCAAAAATCACAAGGGGAAAGCGCAAGAAAAATGAGCGTTAGATTGGGAGCTTAAAGGCATAGATTGCATTGTGCAGGCTGTTAAGGAAGGAGAAAGGTATATAGGCAATGCTAAGACATAGGAACTAATGCATCCAGACACAAAGAGAAGAGTGGGCTAGCACGAGTTAGCAGTTGAGGGATGAATGAGTGCTTTGATGAGTGGCTGGTAGTAGTGGGGAAAATGGCGGCGAGGGGGGAGGAGGAGACCACCACAGTGGAGACAATGAAGGGTCAGGATGATGATGGAGATGAGTACGGCTTAGTTACAACATAAGGAAGGTACACTGGGTGGAGCAGGAACAGAAACATTTGGGGGGGGGGCAGGGCAGAGAAGAAAAACGCTGTTAGTCAGCGCTCCAGTGTCACGAAGCATTGTTGACTAACCTTGACTGCATTCACCTCCTAGCTCACTGCCACACTGCCTCTCAACAAGTATTGACACAACGACAATCTGCAAGAGAAAAACTGAAGGGGAGGAACAGACACACACAGAGGACAGGGGGGGGGACATAAATGATGTGAAAATGGAACAAACGAGGCGATAACAGCTTGACAGTAGAGGTGTATGCATGGGTGAAGACAGCAGCCGTATATATGGCATCACAGTCAACACATAGTGAACGTAGCCACTGAATGAAGATGCACAAAGAAAATAATAATACCCCTCACAGTGCAGTTAGTATTTTCTATGAGGAGATTGTGAGCATTTATTCTAAGCCAGTATTCATTTCCCTCTTCTCAATAAACCTTTACTGGAGACACACAGATCTAGGCAATCATACACACACACACACACACACACACACGCGCACACACAGTCCCTCCACCCCTGAACCTCCCCCATTATCCCATGAGCCCTCTCTTCTCTGCCTTGCTTGACAAGAGCTTGGAAATAAAAACATCACAGCTCTGCCTCGCAGCATCTGTTCAATAACATTGACATTTCACATTCAGCATCCGCACACACAGAGAGATTCTCTGCATTTACTCTCTTTAACACCCAAAAGGCAACGCTAACACACGCGCGTGCACGCATATGATCTGCTATATTTCAATGTAATGCAAGCGCCGTCGCACTGTTCATGCTGGGAATGTGTATAATATGTGTGCATTCATGTCATGCATATATATGTGCCATATTCAGGCTGTAACAATCCAAATTAATAGTTTGATGCACATTTTGAATTTGATGGGAAAACAGTGTTTTGCTGAATTGTGCCCTTTTCATTAAAACTGCTCATTACAGGGAATTATCATCAATCTATTACTTAAGTCTATTCATGTAATTCAAAAGGTTTGCCACTTTTGATGTTGATTGCAAAACCAAATGAATGATGGGGATAATTTGGCAAAATTTGTCAACATGGTTTAGAATTCTATATAGTGGAGCCCATGTTTTTTGTGCGTACTTTGTCTGAGCTATTTTTCTTTTGAGGAGACTGTGTTGTGTTTCCCAACTAATTATTTCTGGATGGCAAAGCTGGCACAGAACAAGGCAACATCCCATGATATCTACCAGATGAACAAAACGATACTGTAACTTGTTATTATTCACTCCCTGCCTCTGATGCAATACGCCTCCTGGATTCAGCCTGCATTGTGAAGTGAAATGGCCCCGTTTTTGAATTTGAGAATAACACCAGGTGTGCAGTGAATAAAATCCAAGTATTTCTGTCCTTGCAATCTCAGCACCATTCGACAGCACAGCACCGTCAAAAAATAGCGCAAAGTACACGCAACAATCCAGTTAAGCACATTACATTTACATTCATGCCACGAGCTAACTCGGCTAAAGAGGATTTCGGGGTCATAGACGTTCGATTGTAAACATTTAGCTCGATTTTCTTTTAGATGCACCGTATGACACGATAATGCATGTTTTCATACAATAGCTGGCACCTGAGGAGAAGATGAAAATGTGCAGTGGGCCACCTAATGCCACGGCTCAATGGTGTCACCAGGTGCAGCCTAACCTGGGTGGCTGAGCAGGGACATCTGTTTGACGGCATTAGAGCCATCAAGAGCCCTGCCATAACCACAGATTAAACGGCAGTAAATCTGAGGATTAGATCTGTGTATGAATAGCTCACATTGATTTTACAATCCCTCCAGTAACTCTGGAATTTCCACAGGGACAGACAATGTGGCCATCACACACACACACACACACACACAAACACAGACACACACGCAGTTTTATAAAAAAAGTAAGTCTGTGACTAACATCTTCATTTTAATCTGCTCATATCTCAGCCTAGAAGCTGCATCCAAGCCACAAACAACATTCCTTTAACAAACTGATCCATCCAGTCTCCCTCACAAGTAACAACAGAGCACCTAAAACGAGCTCAACAAGCCTAGAAATGTCCATTCCTATATTCTAGTGTGTGTGCTCATGTGAGAGCAGGATCACGTCCATGCTCTCCGCAAGTTGAGGGTTATTATATGTGAGCACCTTGGGGTGATGTGGATGACGAAAACAACAAACTGGCCTTTCCTTCTTTTAGCTGCCTGGCCTGGTCTCACACTGGCACACACATACACAAACACGCACACACCCCAAAGAGACCTTTCCGACACGACAATCCCCAAATCCCGCGCTGAAACCTCAATCCCCCTCCAACCACCACGGCCCCCTTCGGAAGCTGGCTGACATCAAAGACAAACAGCTACGCTTTCATGACTTTAGTCCGCCTCTCAGTCTGTCAGTGTGTCTCTGGCTGTCCACCACATGCACATCAGAAAAAGCCACCATTTTAACACCAGGCTCATGCTAACCACTTCAAACACCTACACAGCACAGCATGGAGAAAACCAAAGATAGCGGGGGCTGCGTCTTTATTATCTCTACCATGCAAGAGGAGGAGTGGTGTCAAGTGTTGTCAGGATATGAGCCGTGATTCCAGAAGGAGTTTCTCAACAGAAGACAACACACCGCTACGCTAAATCTAATATAAATAAAACATATTTGGCAACCGGATTCCCTCATCCAAAACTGCTGCATCGGTCGTCATAGCTGACCTTTGCCACCTATCAAGCCATTACCTGGTGATTAGTGTGCATTGCTAGGCAGCTTCATTAACCTTTGTGAAACAGTGTGGAGGCTGCCGCACCTAGTCAAGTGGAACGCTCTCTTTACTACCTAAGGAAAGAAAAGACACGGGTGAGGTGAGTGAGAGAGGGAGAGGGAGGGGGAGAGATACTGAGAAACTCAGTGTGACAGTAGAGCAGCTCCTGTTAAGTAAGCACATTGAGCCGTCAGGCCGGCACATTCATCAACACACAGAATGCCAGTCAGCAGCACCAGCAGGCGCAGCGCCTCTCTGCCACGCTACTGTTGCTGTGTTGAGAGGGGGGGGAGGAGAGTGACAGGGAGAGCGTTTGAAAAGCAGATTTGGACCATTCGCCCCAACATTTGGCAGCATGTTCCCGTGTATGGTTGGGGTGGTTTTTTTACTAGCATCCCCCCTGCCCTAATAGATCGGCCACGGGCTGCTAATGACATCATTATCATACATGCACTGTAATAGGCTGGACCCAGGGTGTGCCAAGATCAATGGACAGCAAAATCTGTTTCAATTGATTAGTCTGCCGCTGTTAAGCTGCTAAAACATATTGTGCGCGCAGTCAATGTGTTGCTGGATAGGCTGCGAACGAATTGGGTCCTTGCCTGTTTTTTAGAGTGCAGCATCCAGACATGGGGTTATGCAAGTGGATCTGTGCCATGTGAGAAGTGAGCCGAACTGGCAGGGGCTGATGAGCTTCCTGCGCTCATCTTAATGTCAACCAAAGCCACTACCATTACAGACAAAGCTCCAAATTAGGACTAAAATTACTATTTAACATTCCAGACAAAGTGAGAACAAATTAATACTTATATCTGATTTATATTGTCCTATGTCGTCGGGAAAAGTCCCCCCACCACAAATGTAACCAGCAAGTAGAGAAAATGTGTTCTAACTTAGATGATGTGCAACGGCAGATTGGTTGCATTCAATATGCTTAGCTAATCCTCTGAAGGCCATTCATCCTAGTGTGGAAGATGGAAACGTTGTGGAGAAATGGTAAATTCGCTTTAATGTTAGCGTTAGAATTGTAGGTCATGGTGATATCTAAATTTAGATGCTTATTTACACTATGACATTCAAAACATTTCTTAAGCTTGAAGCATATGACTGAGGTTGTGGAATTTATACAAAGATAGTGTGAATTTGCGTCAGTGGCGAGGCTTCAATGGCATGCAACATTTCCAAAAATTTGATTTAATCTTTTCTTTAGCAGAATGAGGTGAGGTTTTATTTTTTTTAATGAAATATCATCAGTGAAAATGTTGAGATTTGTATGTGCAGCTCCACTAAAGGAGTCTGTCTGGTCAGGATGACTAAACTTTCAAAGAAAAGCTTGTTTTAGCTTCTTTGT
Organism: Eutrigla gurnardus; assembly: GCF_963514095.1. Lineage (NCBI taxonomy): Eukaryota > Metazoa > Chordata > Actinopteri > Perciformes > Triglidae > Eutrigla > Eutrigla gurnardus. The sequence goes on along the minus strand of NC_139922.1, from coordinate 14,673,195 downwards.
GAGGAATTCTGGTTTTCTCACTCTATCACAGTAAACTGAATATCTTTTGGGCTGTTGGTTGAACAAAGCACGACATCTCTAATTCTCCCCAGTGGCCTCTGGGAACTGGTTAATTGGTATTTTCTCCCAATTTACTGACATTTCATAGATTAAACCATTCATAAATTAATCAAAAAGTTAATCTGTAGATTAATCAATACTGAAAAGAATCTGTCGTTGCAGCCACAGTCTAATTTTGGCTGTGGTGCAGATATTAATTAAACCATTGTTAACAATGAAATACCAATAACCGGTGATAATAAAATACAAATCATAATAAAAACAAGGGAACGCAGCCTCAATTGCCAGAGAGTTGAATCAACACCCCTCTCATAAAACGCATCCTCCAAGCGTCACAAAAGGTGCCATTTATTGCAGAGCTATTGCATTATATTTTTTTTACACATTTCCATTTATCGAGTCCACATCCTGAACAGCGTTGGTGCTTGAATCGTAAGCGCTCTCGTCTTTTCCCTGCGACCAACTTGGTCTCAATCATGACTGTAATTTGAGAGTGGGCTGATTGTGTTAGGAGGTAGCTGATTGTGCTCATAAGCAGAGAGCGTCTGAAGAAAAGAAAGTGGGCCATCCGCCCTGAACAAATAACGGCATCAATGACAGGCAGGGCGATATAAGGTTGTCAACGAGATTATTGTTTTTAAAAGGATTGCACTCTCGGCTGCGAGACAAAAAAGAAAAAAAACCCAAACAAACTGACCAGAAATATTCCTGTATGAATGAATCTTTACATCAACCTTGAGATAACAGCACTGACAACAGAGACGCATTTGCAATGCAGCAATCTAAATCAGATTTAAGTGAGGACAACCTATCTTCAGGGTTAACTCTATTTGTGGCTTTAGGCGGCGCGACGCAACGTATTCCAGTACACAAAGGCTAATGCAAGTAAATCACACCTAGTGGACTCGAATGCTTGACACTAAGCTTCCTGGCATACTAGCTAGCTCAAGTGGGCGAGAAATGAACCCTGTTATGCGTCCTGACACTGGGCCCTGCTCCCCGGCAAATAAAAACATGCCTCTCACTTACTGGCTGCCTGCGCCCACAGCCCCATACATCAGCATTATAAAAGGAGCTCGGCAGCCTCAAGGTCAGCTCAATTTCCTCCTGCCGTTATGAAGTATCAGAATCACAGCGAGAAGGGGCACCCACACACATGTAAAGAAATGATTTAGGGAGCGAGGGAGGGGAGGGAGGGAGGGAGAGAAAGAAAGGAAGGGAGGGGGGATTCGGAGTGAGAAGGAGAGGTGGCGTGTAACACAATGGGGAACTGTGACAAATCACCAGGAGAGAACCAGCCTCTTCTACAGTAAGGATGTGTGAGTGCGGGCATTTGTCAGAAAAACCTAGAGAACATTAAGCCTGCTTGCTCATTCCACACGCTAAGAGAATATAGGAGTCTGCAGTATAAGTAATGGGATTGGAGAGTTTTTTTTGTTTAACAAGCCGATTCCACTTGTGCAATCGCTCAAGTGTTAAGTCTGTAAAACTACAAAGCAATTAGGTCTCCTAAATTATTGTTTCAGAAAAATGGGAATACAATGTTTACCATTTACTGTAATTAAATTCTTAGCTGTTACACGGGCATGACAGCGACCTAATGCAAACTAAATGTCTTTTTTCCCCCCCTTTTGGAGATCTGGGGCCCATTCATCACATGCCCAAGCAATTTGATAAATTACAAGGATGCATGAAAGCTGATCATTTGCGTGGCGTAGAGTTTGGAGTGTGAGTGTGTGTGTGTGTGTGTGTGTGTGTGTGTGTGTGTGTGTGTGTGTGTGTGTGTGTTTGCGTCCGCCCGAGTCGGCAGTCATCCTTGGCTGCCTCACTGGCTGAGGTTTGACATCTTCAGCTAAGAGCCTGGGGAAATAACAGCAAATTCACTTAATGGCACCACCTCATCTATTCCTCATACAGGGGGGGAGAGGGAGAGGGAGAGAGAGAGTTGAGGTGTTACAAAATGGCTGTGTGCTCTCAGCTGTGCTGCCGTCTCCCGTCCGTGGGGGTGCAGGTTTGTGGGTAAACACAGAGTGCATTGAGATCCATCACTGGCCTTAGTCGACCACTCGCTCTAAATTGCAGTCAACTCTGACCCATCAACGAAAAAAGGCAGCCGGCTTGTGCTGTCGCGACAAAGCTTTTTCGTGGTGACAGCATTATCTGGTGTGTGTGTGTGTGTGTGTGGCCGCATACAGTTATGTGTGTGATGATCTGTGAGTGCAAAGACAAACGTACACAGACCTTGAGGCAGTAAATGTGCATGGCTGCTGGTACCTGCGTGCATGTTTGTGCAGGTGTGAATGAGAATGTGTGTGTGTGTGTGTGTGTCTGCAGGGAGCGTTACAGAGGCAGAGGTGTAATGGCCCCACTCCATCTTTGCGTGAGGTATTGCAGAACAATCCAAAGCAGCTGGGAGGGAGCCCGGGCTGGCTCGCACTCGGATAACATCTCAGCGTAACAGCAGGTATGCTATCAGCGCAGCCTGAATCCCCTTAGGGCTATTTTCAGAGCCTCTGACCCCAGCGTGACTGGCTGGATGACGTCTCTGTGCCAGCAACACAGGAAGAGCGAGACCCAAAAAGCACGCCGCTGCTTCCTCTCGGCTGCACAGACATTTTCATTCCGGCGGCCCTGAACAGCTCTGTTATTGTTCAGGCGTTTTAACCAAAAGAGACTCAACGGCTCAATGACTGTGTTTACAAGGACAGCGATTTTTCAATAATTTACCCAATTGAGACAATTAATTATACATGCCCATGTAAACATACTATTTTCTAATTCCCCCTAACCTGGATACATTCATACTCAGAGAAAGCATAATCACATTACAACATGCATTCTCAATTGCTCTATTCAACAGCATTTAAGACACGTGTGCACCTTAATGGAGTGATGAATCACAATCGGCGCTTTGACAGTATTTTGCAGAAGCCTAACTGCTTGATAAAACAGGCTCTATCATGTGACTCAGCTTTCATGTAGCTGCCAGATGAATAGCACAAAGCACAGTGTTATTCCAGAATCTGTACAAAGGCTATAACACAGTAGCAGCGTGACAGAGAGATACGGTACGAGGCTGATTATTGTAAGGAAAGCGATGTTGTGGAGGAGGCATCTAAAAGATATTAATTGGGCTATGCCGGTTTGCATGTAAATGGGAATTAGTAACCCACATAAACAGCTTATAAAAATATGTAAAATAAGGTCAATTATGAGATTGCTGCAGGCCGTGTATATATTGTTGATTAAAAAGAATCCAGGGCTACAACTATGTTCTTTATCAATTCATCTGCAAATTATTTTCTCAATTAAATCGATTATACATTACATACAAACGTTTTTTTTTTTTTATTCACCATTTCCTAGAGCTCGAGGTGAAATAGTCAAATAGCTTTTGTCTAACCAACAGTCCAAAACCCAGAGATATTCAGTTCAGTACAAAATCTCACATTTAAGAAGCAACAACCATCAAATGTTTCTCAAAAATGATGATTGATGAAGATGATTAATCAATTATCAAGACTGTTATGATTTAAAATGTGACCAGGATGTTTCATCTAGCAGACATGTCGTTATTATTATATTATTATTGTATATTATTATAAGGGGAATTGTTGGGCCATAAATAATAAGACATAAGGGTACAAGTCCTGCAACAACAAAACCTTGCCACACACAGGCTGCTATCATTCACAGTGCAAAGACACACACACACAGTTCTTTGCATACATTTTTAGCAGTGGTGTCTGTTAATAGACCAGCTGATAACAGCTGAATAATATGTATCAGTGAGTTCCAGTTGTGCTGGAGCGGGGTGATGGATGCCTCCTGAGTGCTTTCTTCTTATATAAAGCTCTCTCTCTCTCCTCTCTAATCTGGGTGAGTGGCTTCCCACTACTTGGCTCCCCACGGTTAGCTTGTCAGCAACCTCTCCATCTTTTTGCTCCACACCTGCACCCGACACCGTGAGCGTTCTGTCACCCGGCTCTCCTCGCCGTTATAGGAGAAATTGTTCAGCCCCGCCCAGCCAGCTCCCAGCAGCCCCTGGGGCATGGGACAATTAAAAGACGAGGCAGGAGCTCAGTGGAGCTGTCATGCTGTGTCTCAGATGAGACCTTACTCGTATTGCTGCGGAGGTGGTGGTGGTGGTGGTGGTGGTGGTGGGGGGGGGTTGGTATTGGAGCCCAAAGAAAGAATAATACACGTCTGTTGTAGTCAAGATCAACATTCGATTGGTGCAAGGTGATGGCAGCATATCAACACACTGAAAGCAATGCAGTCTGGCTGGAGGGATATATTTGGCCATGAAGTATTCAGTCTATACTGTCAGACTTCACACACACACACAGACACACAAATCCACTGCTACATTCTGGTGTCAGCCAATTACAAGCCTGCCCTGGCTGCCCTTGACTACACTCCCTAACCTCCCTCCACAGACCATGTCAAAATCCTCTGCACTGATTCTTTTTGCCCCCTCTTGCTCCTCTTTTTGCTTCTTCGCTCACTTCTTTCACTTCTCCGTCTTTAGGGTTTGAAATATTTAGCAGCCCCATCTAAATACACCTTCAGGCACGGAGTCGGAGCTGTCTCCCTCCCGAGGTAACAAGTAATGAGAAGGGGGGGAAAGATAGGGAGACAGTGGAGGAAGGGTTGGTGTAATATCTCATCAACATTATTAAATAATTTCTCCCCTCGGCGGTCCCTGGGTGGTCTAGGGTTGTGTTATTTCGCAGTCAGGGTTCAGTGGCCTCAGCTCCTAGGGTTGAGTTTGGCCGCTTTGCTAGCCCAGTGCTGTGCTAAGCAGGTGTCAGGGGAGTTTCCCCTCAATTAAGCAAAGGTAAAGTAATGCCTCTCACCGTGGCGGCGGCATGAATACATTAGTCTTGCTGTCACCACAGGCTAGAGCATGGAGACGCGTGAAGAAGACGGACAGCTGGTCGCTTGAAATGCTGCTGAAGCAGATTAGGCAAACTAGCAGCAGGATCGTAATGTATTGTATTAAGTGAAGAATTATTTCAGGGCACTGATACTAAGCACATGAAACGGCCCTTACAGGATACGATGGGAAAAACCTTCCTTTATGTGGACAAATACATCACCATAATCAATTATAATATATACCAAAAGAGTAAACAGCGTAATAACATTTTGTTTTAGAGTTGCCGGGAGTTAGGCTAATGAGTTTGTATTAGCCATCTGAGTGGATGACACTGGAGGACACCGAATCCTTGTCGTGTTAATTAAAGCTCAATGAAATGATGCCGATGAAAAATTAGCATGACCCACAGCCTCAGCGAGAGATACTGCCAGGAAAACAGATCTCTCTGTTAAGTCTTTGTCGAGGCGAGGCTGTAGAGAGAAACCGCTTTTTAGAAACTGAAATCAATTATCCGATTAACTAGAACTGCAAACGTCTGAGGAATCACCCGAGATTAGAATCAAGCACCTCTCACTTCGTTTCATCGTATGCTTGCTACTTGCCGGTTTGAAATACAAAAATCAATACCAAAAAATGATATCAATTCACACTGTATCAAGTAAAAAAAAAAAAAACGCCTTTAATGAATTTTTTAGTCAGCACAGCACAATCATCGCACCGGTTGACTCCGTCTGACAAAGCCAACAGGGGGAAAAAAGGGTTTATAAATATGTCAGCACTAGCAATAATGCCTTCTTTTGTCAGTCTTTATGTGTGAGTATTATAGTGTGCTGGACAGGCCCATTGAAAGGGGCTGATTGATGGCTTGAATTGGCTTCACTGTAGACTGTCTGTCCACCTCTTTCCCTGATGAGACATGTCAATGTAAAGACACATGAATGCAGTAGCCTGTCCTCCATTTTCTCCTCCTCTCCTCCTCCTCCCTCGTCAGAGGCTGGGGAAAATGACGCAGTAAATACAGACGCTATGTGCACTGTAATTCTGGGGCCCGCTGCCTTTTATCTGCCGTGACAGCTTCTGCTGCTGTCGAAATCAAACACCCAGGCGCGAGGAAAAAGCTAGTATTCCCTTTAATAAACTGCCAGGCAGAGCGGAGTGAGAGTAGAAAGGGAGGCACTCAGCTCTGCTCTGCACCGGCACGGCTTGGCTAAGCAGCAGCTGAGGGGAGAGGCGCGGTAGAAATGGGGGGAGAGCACTCCTTCAGGCATTAGTTGGTATTATGCCGCTCACGCAGGATAAAGGCATCCAGCATCGTCGCACTTACCGGGAGCCAATCGGTCATCTGCAGAGTGTTGGGCACGCTGAGACGGGGACTAGCGAGATACATGGTGGGCGGCGCAGTCAGCACCTGCTCCTGGACTCGACCACAGCCCCTCTGAGCTGCCAGGGTCAATTAATAACATCCCTCTCTCAACGCTCTTCATTAGGATAAACTGAAATAAATGAAGAGCAGTCTGACAACAAGGGACCCGTCAACCCCTCAGCCACACGACTGACCGGCTCCTCCTTCTGTTGATAAATCAATTAGTCGTCCACAGAAATGACGAGCCTGTTCCATAATAAAGGAATCACATGATTCACTGATCAAATAAAAAGACTAAACATCCCCCAGTCGATGCTTCTCAAATGTGAAGACTTCCCGTTTTCATTCCATTTCATTCCATCGTCAATTGAATGATTTTAATCAGACAAAAATAAATTCAACAGATTAATAATAAATGGAATAATGAAAATTAGCTGTAGTCGCAGTCATGATCGGCAATGCAACTACTGTATGATAGACATGTCTCAGTGACTCATTCTCTGTGTGTGTGTGTGTGTGTGTGTGTGTGTGTGTGTGTGTGTGTGTGTGTGTGTGCGTTGAACAGGAGGATGAGGAGCTGCTGCTGCTTTGGAAATAGACAGCTTTTTGTTCTGACCCCACAGCTGTCACTACTAGCATAAGAGAGCCAGTTACTGGCAGCACACATAAGCATGTTAATCACACACACACACGCGAACGCACGCACGAACGCACGCACACACACTCTTGACATGCAGACGGGGTGGGACAAGAGGGTTGCTCTTTAGGTGCCAAGACCCCCGAGGATACTGTTGTGATGCACAACTGCATTAAACGAGGAGGCAGGAGAGGTAAATCACTAAATACCTGGCCCGCGTTTTGAATCCCGCTCCAGCGCGAGGCCCCTAACGCCATTAATGTCCTTCCTTATAATCCAATTATAAGCTATGTGTGTCCACATCAATCTGCCATTTTCATTTGAGCCCGTGGTCTTCTTTATCACCATTACTGCTGCAGTAATTGAGGCGGCGCTATGGAGAGGCGGCGCAGTTTACCTCCATCTGGGAGGTCAAGAGGAATGCAATTGGTTGACAATGATTATGCTCTGGCTGATTAGGCTATGGGCTAGCGTTGAATATTTTGCACTGATTAGACTAAGCCCTGTAGAGAGCCAAGTGGCTCGCTGACAAAAGGGACGAGCCATAGGGCAAGAAGAGGAGGCTAGCAATCAGCACAGGCTAGTACAAACGGGCTATCACAGACTTTTAATGGCTGGATCAATCCAATCTTCTCATTTTTATGTCGTCTTCGGCAACAATGATGATGATGTTATTGAGCAGTTTTTGGGGGAAGCGGAGGAAAAACAACAGGCGCGAATAATAATAATTAGGTGTAACCAATATTCCATCAAAACCTTCGAGGTAAGAAATTCATCGATGCTTAGACATTTATTACAACAGTTAGATTTTACTGCTAAACTCAAAACAAAACAATCATGGAGGTAAAAACGGGCTCCAAATAGACACATAGGGATATCTATCAGTATGACAGGAAACAATCCATACAGCTCTAGCAAAAGGAGAGATAGACACATTAATATGTGATACACAAAATGGCTCCTCTAATCCCCTTGTGGAGATGCCAGCATTTTATCCTCATCAGTGATTGTGATATTTACACAGGAACTGAAGTGCACTCCTAATAGAAATAGAGGGGGGAAGACGGCAAATGAGGAAATGCAGGGAAGATGTAGCAAGTGAGCGAAAGACAAGCGCAGTGAAAGTGGGAAGAGAGGAGGAGAAATGACCAGGAGAGATTTGACAGCGGGGAGAGATGAGGTGGGTGGCGAGGAAGGAATAACAGATGGAGGAAGCCGAGGAGACGTGTACTTATTTGCAGGTTTTGACTGTCTTGATCCTCGATAAAAGAGGTGAAATTGATTAGGTCTATATCAAACGGCTGCTTGTAACGCGCCGCCTGTCGCTGAGAGCACAAATCACAGTCAAGTCAGGTTTTCCTCTCCTCCTTTTTGAGAGAGCCGGCTCCCTCCTCACTTGTCTCTCACTCTGTCCTTTATTCGAAGCCGCACAGCCTTCCTAAAGCGCCAGCTTGTCAGAGTGACAGATGCACACACAACCACTGACCTAAATCACTCTTTTCCAGCACATTAACCCCCATGTCCCTACACTTTTTTTACACAAAACAGAAGACACCAACACTGCAACGGAGTGCTCGCGACACACTGCACAATGAGTACGACCAAAGAACCCCACCCTGTTGTATTATCTCCCTCCTCCCTGAATGAAGGCTATTCTTGAAATTCCTAAACTTGAGGGGGGCGGGAAAGAAAAAAAAAATCCATCTGCTGTTCCTAGAGGGACTTCTTCTATCCAGCTGACAAAAAAAGATGTGTAAAGAAGATGGCTAAAAACATTTGTATCCACCAAACATGGAAAGGATCAATAATACTTTAATTACTGTAGCCCATGTTCATGAAATGCTATAATCGTTCATTAAAGATGCAGACAGCGGCAAGCAGGCGGCCGGCCGGGCGTCAAGGCTGCGTGCGAGGGTAGGAGAAGGGAGGGGAGGAGAGGAATGGCGTAAATGATTCATGGTTTGATATCTCTCCTGTATAATGGGCTTCTCCGGGGAGCTGCTGGGGCTCCACTGCAGTGACTGACTGCCTGGCTGGATGGCTGCCTGGCTTACACCGACTCTGCCCCGGCTGCTTCTGCCACCGCTGCCTGCACCCCGAGATTAAAAAGCCTTGCCTGCCATGAAAAAGCGTGCGGCAGTGAAAACAGAGAACAGGGGGGGGACGTGGCGCATACACACATAAAAAGGAAGCGACTTGATTCAATATCGTTTGACAAAGTGTCTGGGGGCACGCAGAGGGGGAGTGGAGGAGGAGAGACAAGAAACTATCAAAATCCTTCTAGGGAGAAAACATTGACAGTAGAGATACTTGTAACATATCACACACACACACACACACACACTTCACCAGTCTATCAACCCCCCTATACCTCCTCCCCACCCATGGAAAGAGATAGGGTGGAGGGGGGGAATGAAGAGATTAAGGTTGTAACGTGTTGGGCTAATCATAACATAGACAGTTTAGTGCCATCTCGCATAATTAAATGCTTTGCGCTAACCACCTAATGCATACTAATTTGGAACAATCCACTCCTGGAGTTGGCAGACCATGAAGCTCCCTGCAAAGGAGGTGCTCGTTTCCCTCTCTGCATGTCTGTGTGTGTGTGTGTGTGTGTGTGTGTGTGTGTGTGTGTGTGTGTGTGTGTGTGTGTGTGTGTGTGTGTGTGTGTGTGTGAGACACACACACTGATTTGCCAAGGAGTAAGGTGCTAAAGGTCAGGCTGCGGACTTGAAAGAAAAGGTCAAGCATTATTACAACATGACTAAATAAACAGGCTGCGTGCTGCCCCCGGCCCAGCCGCTGAGTGCTGGAAGACTAACAGCACCTACACGCCGCGCTACCTGCCTGTCTGGCTGGTCGGGATTCAGTTTCATCCCTTGTCTTTATCCACATATCCCTCCAGCTCCCAGACAGCTGACATGAGGACTGTCATATCCTGCCTAGATTCTTATCCCCGCTGGCTTTATTGCTCTCTTCCTCCACACACACACACACACACACACACGCGCACACACACACAAGCGAGCGAGAGAGAGAGAGAGAGAGAGAGAGAGAGAGAGAGAGAGAGAGGGGAGCAGGGCTGGTGGAGCGTGCTTTAAAGCACATTAATATTAATTGCAGCACTAGCTGGAGTGATAACATAGACAAGATGCCCCTGTGAGGGAGCTGGGCGCAGGCAGCCCCTACTTTTTGTTCACAGCACTACTCATCTGTTGGATGGCCGTGGTGAGGCAGCAGAATGATGAGCATTTCATCTTTGAATCGCTTGTTTTATAGGGAGGGGGGGGGGGGGGGGGGGCTGCCCTCGCTGGCAGGGGGAATTTGTATACGTGAATAGTTATTGTGTGTCGCTCTGCGTGTGTGTGTGTGTGTGTGTGCGCAACCGTGGACGTGCGCTGAGTGATAAAAAAAAAAACTAGACAAGATGAATTATTAGGCTAGTGGTTACATCAACAGCAGTAGAAATGTGCTTCAAATAACACGTAGTGCTTAAGCGATCCTGCTTTTATCTCCCCCACTACATCTGGCTTAGCTACCTTTTATGTCCTCCACATTGAACTCAATATTCTGTGAGCAATGAGCTCTGCTAAAGATGTAAATAACCTGCTGTCCTCGAGAGAGCGAGAACCCGTTTTTTTTCAGCACAGTGGAGTAAAAATACAAATCGAGTTGAAGCCTGGATGCTGAGGCCCATCTCTACCTGTAAGCTTTTTTTCCCCTCCCGCTGCAGGAAGAGCAGGCGGCCATAGGCATCAATAGATGACAGCTATATCTCTACAGTCCTCCATTTTTACCCCTCTTTTGACAATCGCTATTGAGAAACCTGAAGCAGTCTTTACCGCTGCCTCACAGTAGTGGGTTTTTGCTGTATGGTTTTGTGCTCCTTTTTTCCGATTTCCCCCAAGACTCATCAATGCCCCCATTACCAAGTCAAATCAGGTGGTGCTGCAGAGACTCGCAGAGGAACCAGGGCTGCAAGCGCAGAGACAAGAGACACACAGGAGAGGATTCATTCAAGAAGCCTGGGAGGTTTTCCACCAGCAGCTCCCCAGGATCAGGCACAGGGCGAGGAGGTGAACTGGGGAGAAATCACTGCTGGCTAAATGCTCATGAGTGGTTTATGGCTCAGAGGGGCCGAGAGGGAGACAAAGATGTGGTAATGCATCTCCCTGACACTCCTTTAAGCGGCTGACCGGATTGTAATCTCCTGGGTCCACTAGTCACACATTATTGTTTCTCATTTCACGTGTCACAAACAATTAAAACGCAGCCGTTGATTCCCGTGCCCCATGAGCTCCATTACTCTTAAAGTACAAACAAAATGCACCCCCCCTCCCCTCCCCTCCCCCCCGCATAAACAAAATACTAATAATTAAACGCACTCATACGACATCCACTTTACACCCACCCCTTTACACCCACCTGCAGTCCCTTAACCAAACGCAGAGAACGTCCACCATATTTCTCACTTTCATCGTCTTTATCTTTCTGCAGCAGCAAATACAAGGTGGACGAGCCCTGTGTAATGTAAGCAGCTGCTTACAGAGAAAGTGAAAAGAGAAAAGAAAAAAAAGACGACGTGTCCTTTTTAGTTTTCTCTGCCTGTTGTCATCCTCTTTACAGCAGCAGCTGCACAGGCAAGACAAAATAACTCTGGGGAAGAGTCAGGCAGAGGGGAAGAGGGGGGGAAAAAAGGCAATAAAGCACCATTGTTTAATGTAGAGATTTTCACAAGCCTGTCGTTGATTAAAGGAGAAGACTGAGTGCTAAATACAGAGGGTAACATGAAGCACAAAGGGGAACTGCTGGTCCTCCGAGGAAAGGTGGGTTCTGCCAGAGGTGGTGCTGAATCTCTTCCCTGTGACAAAGCTGTCGCACCGAGGAGTGAAATTTAAACTCCTGCTGTTGAGACATTTTTCTCCCCCCTCCGCTTTCATTCCTCCGAGTGCCTGTGTCTATATACGCCTGTGCACGCACCTCGGTGTATGTGCGCAAGTGCGATATGAAGGATCGCGCCACCTTACTCCGCTTACTACATTTGGGTTTTTTCGCAGCGAGCGCTGGCTTTGTGCCGAGCAGATCGTTTGCTTTGTGCCAAGAATAAAAAAGGGAAGAGGCTGAAACCTCTCGTGCTCCATCACAATCATGAAATCTGTGCGGAAACAAAACATCTCCAACCTTGATGAGAGATTCATGCAATAGTGCCGCACCTCGCAAGTCGTGTTGACTAAAATTAAGCCGAGTAAATGGAGATGGAGCACTGCTCATAGACCCTTCAACAAGCACTTAATCAAGCCGTCATCAGTAGCACCCCACTAATGTATAACTCAGGAGGAGAAGAAAAGAAGCTTTTTTTTGTGGGGCTGGACTGGAATAAGCTCATCTCGACAGAGAAGCAGGCCTCAGCAATGGCATGCCAAATAGCATTTTCTTCATTTGAGAAGGCGTTGAAATGGGGGGGAGGAGGATGAGGAAGATTTTGGCATCCTGGTGCGCAGCTATGCCCCAGCTCGGCTAAGTGACAGTGATTCCTACAGTGAGTCGATTTGCTGCTTTTGAGTGCCTGGAAACTTGTCTGGCAGAGTGCTCGCTGGGGAGAAAGATAGATGGGAGAATGGGGGAATCGAGCCTCACCTCTCTCACTGTCTTCTATTTGTCTGTTCATCCCTGGAGGCCGCTGGGGCTGCTTGGTACAACAAAGAGGGGAGGGGAGGCGACAGAGAGAGCTCTGCGGCCAGCCACAAGACAAAGCAAAAAGCAGAAAAAGGACAGGTTTACAGGTAAACAGTGAGAAGCAGCTGGCTGGGAGCAGAGGCAAGCTCAGGTTTCAAACAATCAATCACCACTCGTTCCTCTGAAACAACAAAGACGTGGCTTATAGCACAGCACTCACACCACTGAGCATGTCTTATTTTCTATTAAAGCTACTTTGCAGGCCTATAAATTCTGAAAGCTTTGGTTAACACCCCAGCAGGAATACATAAACGACGTATTCATGAATGACACGTTCAAAGACTCGAGGTGTTGCTGCTAAGACACGTTCACAAATAAATAGTGTGCAAAAGGGAAGATTTAACCCGACTTTCAACTCGGCGAATGATCACACGACGCTGCTGCAATACAGTCAGCTGATGACAAGGAGTCATTTGCCACATCGCTGGTTTGAAAAAGGAGCACTTGAAAATGACACAAGGAAGACAACTTTATTGTCATCTTTTAAAAAAGATGCATGAAATCAATGGGGGGGAGATCAATGCCGTCTCTCCCGCTCTCTCGCAGCACTTTACATAAGCAAGAAACAAGCATCACAGAGGCCATCATCTAGCTCACCGATTTCCTATGCAGGACTTCCAGACACCTCCAGGCAACAAAGCTTCTCTCACTCCATCAGTGCAACAGTCACATCCATAACTTCACTCTCAAGGAAGGAGGAGGAGGAGGAGGAGGTGGAGGAGGTGGCGAAGGACAGGAGCTGAGGGGGGAGAAAAATACCCCGGGCAAAAGCCAGAGCCAGATAGAGAGGGCTGGAAGGAAGGAGGAGAAAGAGAGAGGGAGGGAGAGAAAGGTTGCAGGCGGCTAGCAGAGCGTCTTCATTAGAGTATAGCAGCTAACTCTGGCACAGACTAGCCGAGCACTGGAGTAAGAGCTGCTCATCCTCTCAGTTAATTAGGATTTCTGCTGCTTCATTTTGGGGCGAGGGACAGGATGTTGGAGGCTTGATTGCCTTTTATTTCCCAGCCTAACGGCTCGGCTGCCTCTGCCGCTTTATTAACAAGAGATCTCGCAGATTTACAGCTTTGCAACAAACATCAATTTCAATAATTACAAGAAAACTGTTAGCGGGGACACAATGAAACGCTCACACGCTATTTTTTTTTCTCCCCCCTCCACCGTCACCACACCAACGCCCCTCCCCTCCTTCACAGGATCTAATTTCCATAGATATGCCCTTTTCATGATTGCGTATTATAAAAACCGCTAAAACTCGCACTGATTTCACACTTAACACTTCAAACGCTGTACAAGCAACCCTGGCCTGAAGGGCAAAGCAAATACTGTGAATGTCACATTTACATTGAAGCCTCCACGTCTGTGTTGTCAAAAAAACAAGAAGGGATTTAGGCAAGCGGTTACAGTGTATGACCCCTCTTTCCCTCTCTCCACCATTTTTTCCACTGTCCTGTGAAAAAATGCCCACCTGCCAAAAACAAAAAGTGTTAAAACGGATGACAGATGATTTCTCTGTGGAGCAATTACAGCTGGCTCAATGTGGTACTGCTCTGAATCAGAGTTAACCATCTCCTTGGAAATCATGTGATTTAATAGGATAAAGCATCTGGAGATATATAGGATTTGGGATTACAACATCCAGTCCTTTTTTTAGTGATATCTTTATATATTTTGGCATTGTGCCTAGAATTAGAGCTTATACCACTTGACAAAGTGCATGTGAGAGACTGAACATAATGCGGCTCTCCGACAATAGCAATTGGGCAAAAGAAATAATAGAAATCAGATTTTAAAAAGGCGCCCGACATCAGATTCTGAACCAGAGATTTCATTTGAATAAAATCAATAATTGTGTTGACTTGCAGTGTATGTATTGCCTTCCTGTCTTCTCATCTCGCTCGCTAATGTTTCTTTCATGAGCCAGCCCACTGCTGGTGACATTATAGCTACAGCACTTCCACAAGTCCCCAATGGATCAGTGGGAAAATGGTTGGCGTAAAACACAATTAGTACGGTCCATATGGCTGCTGGTGGAGGAGGAGCAGGAGAGGTCCCATGTGGTCCTCATACAGGGATCGCTCTTTTGTTACCTTAAAGATCAAACTGTTGTCATAATAATGGGGCCATTTCAATTCTGCTGCCTGGTTCTCATGAAGCAGCACTACTTCAACAGATCCTCACATTGTGGAGTGACTCTTGGCAAATAAATTGACCAACCTTGGCTGATAGCCTAATCAATAGCTCCTTCATCATGATTAATGGCTCATATTGAATAATGGGGAAATTTAATGTGAGAGGAGCGTTACTTCCTCATTTCAGCGCTCGGCCCCATCGATCGGTTAGAACCAGCTTTTTTTTTGACCAGGGGAATGTGCTGATAAGGGAGCGATGTGTTGGACCTATGTAAACTGGGCACAGAGAAAATGATTTACTGTGCTTTAGGCGCGTCTCATTCACTGATAGCTCTGTATGCAATGCCTGACAAGCATTTTCTTGCCTGAGAAACGCAGACACCTTTCACTGAGTAGAAGCGAACAACAACAGCTTGAGGCAACAGATTTATTACAAATTGATCTATTAGATAGCACTGCTGTGCTTCGCTGTTTTCTCTTTCTCTCGCCGCCGCTCTCTCTCTCTCTCCCTCTCTCTCTGACAGCCTTCCCCTGATGGTAGCGAGAGTGTATCAGAGTTGAAGTGCTACAGTGGCAAATCTAAACCCAATCCTCAGAACTCATTTTCTCTGTGCCGCCTGCTGGAACTGGGCTATGCACAGAGACAAGACGTCCATCCTTAAACCTGCGGTCGATCCGGCCCTAAGTCCCAGCACCTAAACTGAGGGCTCAGCAGGCTCAATAGGTGGGCCTAACCTGCAAGGGCGAGCAAGGACGCGCTTTACCAGAGGCCCCTCGCGAACAGGAGAGTGGAGAGTGCCACAATGTCACCGGGGTCATTTCCTCATGGCTGCATGAACCCAGAGCTCCCCACCAGTTTGTGTGCCGTCTCCATTAAAACATCAGTCACGGGTCTCGGCTCTGCACCTCCGCAAACAAACTGTGCCTCATGTGCAGTCACAACATCGGCGCCATAGCCGTATTAGTCACAGAGGCCACGGAGCACAACCGGCACACTAAGAAAATGATGATGATGATGTGTCTCATCCACGGTGTCGGAAATTAATGTTGTGCATACCCATACAGAAAAAACACATAAAAAGCCATTACAGCCACTTTAATTAAAAGACAAAGACACATGTTTGCCTGGACGACAGACAGCTGTTATTGACACATCTCTCTATAAAACAATCAATTAAATCAACTGCCTCATTCAGACTTGCTAATCAAGGTGGCTCTGATAATTAAAACAAAGTGACCATTTACCTTAATGACTATGTCAGAAAATACAATAGTCTTTACACTCAACATTTTGTCTAAGAACCGACACGATGGAGCTCAGTGTACAGCAGGTCTGTTATTAGCCTAGCTGATCGTGGAATACTCCTAAAAAATTGCTGTGTACAACACAATCCAGACTACAAAACAGAATATGAAATGTTCTATTTAAGGTTCAGCTACCACAGCGGACGGTTTGGCAGGTTGCGCAGCCTATTTAACAGCACATATCTTTCCTGAAAAACACTGCCGTCAATAGTAACAATAAGCGCTGATGGAAAACTGCACAGACTCCATTGTGCTCCTTCCCTTTAATCACCTCCATCTTTCATCTGCACCACAGAAGAGAAAAAGCGCACAAAGAAAAGAGCTATTGGCTTAAGGACGGCGCATGTTTGTGTCACTGAAAGCGGGGCATCATCTAAAGATGTTGAAATATTCCAGGGAGAGAGAGCATGTCTATATAAACATCTTCAGGCGAGCAGCTACAGGGGGTGTACGCAGTAAAACACTGGTATGCATTGTTTGTGTTTCTGCACCACTAGCGCCATGCCGTGTCATTACATGAGGCAATCTCTTACCTAATCAGCACTGACACACACAGCGGCAAAGCACTCCCACTCCTCCTCCTCGTCACCCCCGACCCCCCCACCCTGCTCCCTCTCCTCAGGGGCCAGCCAGCTGATCCTTCACCATTTCATTTTCCTTCTACTGTGATGGCAAATGGCTGACTGATATTTTTGAAGACTTTCAATTCACTCTTTTCCCGCACTGTAATTGATTAAGCGCTATTTTTAGCCCATCTCGCTCAAATAGGCTATTATCAGCATGCTATGTATGGTGAGTTTTAATTAATAATTAGCGAGACGAACGAGAAATCTAACGCGTAAGATAAAAAAATAATCACCTTTGCAGTGGCTTTAATCAAAATTACCTCATGTATTCATTGTCCAATCTCTGCTGTTGCATCACTCCTCTTACGAACGTTAGTCCGGCCCCCGTTTCTAACACAGTCCATCGTACAACATACATAAAATCACAGAAGACTGAAACTAAATGTGGTTAGTTGCACCACTTTGCAGTCTCAAAGCCTCGTACAAAATCAAACGAGGGAAATATGGAGGGAACTTTTTTTCCTCCGCTGTACCTCAGACCTGCCAAGAGGCTGGCAACAACACAAAAACACAATGTGCCCGATCAGTTAAGATGTGAAACCGTGCCAAGCCAGCCCAATAAGACACAGGCGGCGTTTGCGGGACGAAGTGAGACCGCCTTCACCGTGGCTGAGCTCACAGAAGAGAAAAAAAAACAGATCACATCTAGTACATCAAATACCAACAGCACTATGTAGCAAGACAGCTCACAATTGTTAACATGGTGGAGAGCGTTTGCTGATACCATCTCCTTGGCACAATTGTGGAGCTGCAGAGCTAGGCCTGAATCAAACAAAGATGAGATATGATGCAGCATGCTTGGATCTCCTCTTATGAGAGGTGAAGGGAAGCTGTCAAAGAACACAAAACACATCCAGCCCCTTGCCTTCTCTGACTTGCTGGGGTAAGCCAGGAGGAGGGGGGGGGGGGGGGGGGGGGGGCATGCTTGCCTCATTTCTGCCAGTGTGCCCTGTGCGTGTCAGTCCAATATCTTAAAACAACACATGCAAGGCTTTGCTGCAGCCAATTACCCGGCTCTTGGCATGGGAACTGAAAAACATCTTCGGAGAACAATAAAGAGAGCTTGGCTTGTTGTGCGTGCTGTCAGTAAGTGCTGACAGATTGTTATTTTTAATGAATATACAGCACTTGAATGGCCCATCAAGAGGTCTTTGAGCGAACATTGCTCCTTTGTTCAGAGCATTAATTTTCTATGTAACAGTCAGATATCTTTGCAAGGAAATTGATATCAAGCACTGTACAGGAAAAAAAGCTAAATCTGTTTATCTACTAGCTTCCCAATCGTGTTGTCTTTGCAGCAGCAAAACATAGTCATCAGGATATAAATACAAGGCAACACTTTCTTAATTACAAATCTGATGTCTAAAGACGCTTGATTACAACTCGTTTTCTGCGTTGGCTCTGCGAATCAGACGTTTACCTGCTTACCTACATCTCCTGCCAATATGATTTCATACTGTGTATAAAAATCCATGAGCACAAGTCACTATAAATCCACCTAATCGCCTTTATTTTAAACACAAAAGCCTTGTTGAGCGTGAAATGCTGCCTTTAAAATACAAGCTTGCCACGCCGGTGACAGGTTATAGCGCCATCCCATACTACAACACAATGGCACAATGCCTCAGTATACAGCGTATGAAGTACCTCCGAGACTAGACCCGACCATTATTACGGGGAATCATCTTTCATGACAATTCATGGCGAGGGAGAGATGTAGTGATGGCGTCTTGGTGAAAAACAGCAAGATGCCATTCGAGCGCAGCGTGTAAACACTGAATCCCCGAGCTTGTGTGTTGACAAATCATATGACAAAGAGATGTCAGAGCGCTGTGAAAAGGGATTTTCCTTAACATCGTCTGGCCTTCCATTTGCCACATTATATTACTCACAGAGAGCTTCCATTACTCAAACACGCATTAGTCATTAAAGGGAAATAGCTGGGTTATTACACTTTTCTTATCATTACTCTGCTAGTACAGCAACCCATATTAACGATGTATGGGTGTGTCATTGGATATGTGAGTCGAAGTAATTTTATCCACTGCTGCTCCGGAGATCCCGTTCAAATTGAAACACTATAAAACACCCTGACCTCCTCTGACCCCTGAACTGATAATGTGGATTTAAAAAGGACTTTGCAGTCATATACAAAAAAAAAATTAAATAACGCAAATGTTCCGTTGTAAAGCATCGTCGGGGCTGAACCTGATAGAGTCTCTTTCTCCAAACTATAAACCAAAGAAAGGGGTGCTTTTCTGTCAGGGCTGTGCTAAAGTGCTTATCAACGTATAGTCATAATGGCAGACCTCTGTAACCTAACCTACATGTTTGCACTCTAAGTGGTAGTTTGAGAAAATCTAAATCACAACCGCTAAGCTACTGGCAGCAGAAAAGAAAGCCACCAAAACATCTGATCTGTCATTTGGACAACATAAGGAGCTACAAAGGTGTATGAAGGTGCCGCTTTAGTCACATCTGCAACGACTTAGCATGTGCAGTAAAAGCTATAAGGGATTGAATATGTTTTGGTTTAATAATTGTATTTTTTTTCCAAATTAAGAAGGGAATAGTAGCTCTTTCATCATAGATTACCATGTACATAATAAATAAATACATTGCTGCAGTATTCCTCCTAATAACATTTCTGACCATATGGGTATGCATCCTTTTTCTTAACTAAGCCTCTACTGCTGAAGCAAAGTGTGTGTAACAGACAGAACATGATGCGTGTGTGAGAACTTTTTTCAGTTCAGCGACCTCTCTCTCTCTCTACACACAACCATGTCATTATCAGGGCAGGGCAGGTGGCAATGACTGAATAGATTGAATGGATAGAGTATTCGTGCAGTTGACTGCAAAGTACCACAACCTGTCCATATTAGGTTGTTTACAGTCAATAAACATAATGTGGTGTTGAGCACCTCTGTGTTTTACAAGCGATGCCGTGAGGGGACGAGATAGCTTATTAAAGGTTTCCTTATACGCAGCAGAATGTTGTGGCACTTTGACAGGTTTCGATTGCAATTGCATTCTTTCAGTGGAATGAAAATAGCTTGGCCTTAATGGAGCACATGAGATGTTTCTCACGCCTTTGATCGCTGTGTTTAGCGTACATTCATCAGTTATGGTGAAGTCCACAGTTGTATTGGGCTGTGAAGCCTTTAAGGCACAAGTCACAAGTCAGGAGTCAGTCATGCCCACATAATAAATATATATCGCTGGCTATTAATGGCTCTGCTTCAAGTAACATGAATAAAAAGCCATATTTGGAATCTCATTTAAAAGAGCAGACAGTGCCTGTAGCCAAAATAGTGTCTTTTGTTGACTTGTTTACAAACTTATAATTCATGATAACCTTATGGTGTGAAAAAAAGCTGCACTTCACTGATGAACTCATTAACCCAGCACATATCACCATCCCTGAACCTTGTGTTGTCACCACCACTACTCAGATGTTTTGAACTACACAGCCTGCGAGAGGTGAAAAGTGGTGGTGCCAGATTTTGCTGATTCCATTTGTTGACAAATTTCTCCCATGAAATTCTTTGCCATCCTCGCATTTTTGTTTCAAAAAGACAACACGAGTGTGTGGTATTCAAGAACTGGCTTCGTTTTAAAGCAGAACCGGCTCCTAAATCATCACAACCTGTAAACAAGATGACAATTACTGAGCTCAAGCAAAGCACACAAAGACAAGCAAGTTAGCCTCTCCGGCTAACGTTTCCCTGAGCTAACGTTAATGACAATAACTGAATGGGCTCGGGCTATTCCCTGGAACAGAGACACTACGCTGGGTGATCCAAAATGGGGAAAACGTTTTGCTGTGAGGTGTCCTTATCGTGAGGGAAGCTACGCGCACGTTAAAACCCACAAAGCGTTAAATAAAATGAAGTCATGCAGTGTGTGTGTGTGTGTGTGTGTGTGTGTGTGTGTGTTTGTGTGTGAGTGCGTGTGTGTGTGCGCGCGTGTGTGTGTGTGTTTGTGTGTGTTGGTGCTAACCGGTGTCAACGAACTGATTGTATCCAGACATTACACCGCTCCTCTCTGGCATTCCCAATCAGTGCTAGTCACTGGCGCTAGCCGCTAACGTTAGTTCATAGCAACCAGGAACAGCGAGGGGGCAAACAAGTCTATTGGCTAACTAGCTAGCTGATGCTAATAGGCAAATTAGCCAAATAGCTAGCAAGCGACGAGTGTACGTTCACACACACATACACACACACACACACACTCACACACACACACACACACACATATATATACACACACTATTCCTTCGCGATGTGTCGCGTCTTGCTCGTTTTTTACTGATGAGCGTCAAAGGAAAAGCAGATCGATGGTTGAAAGCTCAGGGCACTTACCTTAAAGAGCTTGATCTACAACATCTGTGATGTGTTTGAGGAGGGAGACTGCAACAACAAACAATAGCAGCAGCGGCAGCAGCAGCAGCAGCAGCAGGGGCAATTAGCCAACGTTAGTTAGCCAAGTGTCGCCACTAACGTTGGACACAGAGTAGCACAGCGGCTGCGGTGCCACCTGTGTGTGTCTCCTCTTGTGTACGTTAGCCGCAGCGGAACGGAACACGTTGGGTGTAATGCTGTCATAAATGATGGACTTGAGAATAAAGAAGGAGTAATCGTTGCCGGAATGCTCAGTCTAGTCTGTGTGAGGGGGCACTTAGCATGACAGCATCCTTCTTCATCTTGGGGAGAGAACAGTTGGGGGGCTCTCAAAGTTCAACCGGTAAAATATCGTCACCCACTGGCCAAAGCTGGGAACATCCACAGAGGGAGAGAGGGGGGGGGGGGGGGGGGGGAGTGGGAATCCTCAGGGTGTCTCTTGGTCTGTCTTCATATCCTTATAAACCTGTGATAGTGCCAGACTATATTTGGACTGCCAGTGAGCCCAGAATAATACAATACAACAGCATAGCCTCTCTCTCTCTAGCTCTCGCTCTCTCGCTCTCTCTCTCTCTCTCTCTCTCTCTCTCTCTCTCTCTCTCTCTCTCTCTAGCTCCCTGTCAATTCAGTTCACAAGGCTTTATTGGCATGACCTTTGAAATGTGTTGCCAAAGCACAATTACATACAATGCATTCAACTGACACAAACAACAAGATGAATATCTATACAGTAATATAAGAGGAATAATATAGATAATGAATAATTATTATATGATATGATACATGTATCTCTCTCTCTCTCTCTCTCTCTCTCTCTCTCTCTCTCTCTCTCTCTCTCTCTCTCTCTCAGGAGAGCCCAGTGTACTGCAGCATTGAATAGACAGTAAAAATAGAATAGAAATCTAACAATATTCTATCATACAGACAATCAATCTCACATGTTTCTCTTGGAGAGATTTGAGTTAGCTGTTTTTTTTTTTTTTTTTCAAAATCTTTTTATTGAAGAATACAATTAGATATTTCCAATTACAGGGATACAATTATTCTTTTCTTTTTCTTTTAACATATATGTATATGTAAACAGTCACATATACACATAAACAAACGAAAATTAACAAAAACACACTCTGATAAAATTGTAGAGGAAAAATAATTACAGTGCAGAATAAAAAAACAAACAAACATACATACAAAAACAGTGAACTGAGTTAACTGTTGTGTTGAATATAGAGAAAACTGCTTTCCATTAAGTAAACAAATAACAGAATTGGAAGAGCACAATATAATGCTATTTTCTATCACAAAATAGATATGAACAGAATAGACAAGATTTTAACGCCTGACACCAAAAAAACTGATTTAAATAACAGAAGAACAACATGGCATTAAATATGTCTGAGATTCAAGTAAATTGCAAGCATTGAATATAAACAAAAGAAGAACCTTGAATATAAGTATATATATATATATATATATATATATATATATATATATATATATCCACACATGAGATGAAATAGAGTAGTTTTATGAAAGGCAGCGGCTACTTTCATGAGTGCTCATTCAGTTTCATGACTGAAGAAAACAATCATCCTCTTCACTGGCATTTGGGTGCTGTTTTCTTTGATTTCTGATCCGTTGGCTGGGAAGCGTGCAGTGGAAATACCAAACAGTACATTTTGAATAGTTGAACCCTTGTGTTTGAATAACTCTAACCTCTTTAATCATGTGAATTTATTGACAGGCCTACAGGGATGGGACATTATCTGTTTGATTGATTAATTCGCTTTTGTGTTAAACTAAGCTGCAATTAAAGCTAGAAGCACCTATGTTCCTGAAGGGAGAAAAACACAATCTATGTCTTCTTTGCAACTGGAATTGTTTCTTTTAGAAGATGACACAGGCTAATCTCATCATCATTTGCACATCTCTTTTGGTTGAAATATACTGTTCGGTTAATTAGACTGACTTTATAGTTTAATTAAATGTAAATGGATTCAAATTAAGCCTGATTTCAGCACCAGGAGCCGTCTTTCGTATGACATTTTCAACAGTCGAAGTATCACTGATTTCAGGTGGAAAACTGGTGTCACTTTCATTTATGTTTCTGTTATATCTACAGAAACACACCTTTCCGTTTTGATGAACCCTAATAGAGTAAACTTGAAATGTCATTTTTGGTTGCCCTCTAGCTTCCGCTTTGTCTGCAAGAGATATTCCCCGAAGTGCACTGAACAGATCTGACCACTAGATGGCGCAAAACTCAAGGGAAATAAATCACGCGTTGGCGTTTCATAAGAACTCATGTATTTTAAGACGTAGTTCACGTTTATATATATTTATCAACGTTCATGTCACCCAGATATTTCTCTCTTAGTCTTTGAAGTTCCTGCAAAACATTATTGTTGGTCCCTTGAAGTCACAAGAAAATGTGTTGTAAAAGGAAATCTGCGGCAGACGATAGTAGCAGGATGTTTATAGACTCTGTAATATATGCTTGGTAGTCTCTTTGTACCAGTGATTTGTAATACATCTCCTTGGTGACGGCTAAACAATGGAGGCAGGTTCAGACAGGGCTGACACAAAGTGAATTGGTGTGGCACAGACCCAGCTGGCAATCCCCTCCGGTACCACACCACTCGTGAATAGACCCTCATTTATCTTGGCAGGCCTCCGTACAAAAAGAGCTTGCAGAGAGCTTCTGGATTCTTTCACCCAGGAGGACAGAAATGGCGTCCCCGAGCGGCGATCTCATGTTTCTGGCTCTCAGTGGTACTCAGATTACATCTCACACACACACACACACACACACACTGCAGATACTCATCATTTTCTCTGCAAGATAGCTATAAATCCTAAATTATTTGTGATTATAACCATGTTTCACTTGGTGGTAATCATAATATTATCTTTGGGATGGGACAAAAAAAAGTTTAAAAAATCACAAAAACGCTTCAAACTATGTGGTTTATTACATATTTCTGCCAACGCTTACAGCAAAGACAAGACCTTTTCAGATGCGACACATTGCACATACAGTTCTGTTACCACTGCTCCGTGGCAGAGCTGTACTACAGTTACAGTAGCTCAAATACTCAGTAGAGGACCAAAATATCACAACTCACGAGAAGCTTAACAGAAATCTCTCACACGGGTACACAGACACAAACACTAGGACCAACACTATTCGGGAGCTAAAGCATAGTTCGAGGAAGAGCCGAGCTGTGGTGGTACTGGGATGTACTGTAGCTTCTCCACACCACAGAACAGACATGGACCTTGGATTTCAGCAGTAATCTCTCCTTCTCCTCTCTCCAGGCAGGGTAGGCTACCTAGCAGTGGCGCATACTGTATGTGTGGTGATTACTTATGAGCAGTGAACACACAGAGGCCCAAGGGAGTCAGATCCAGCTCAGATGGGGTGCCTGAAGTTCTGGCCGGCAAAGCGGGCCTTGTCGCCGAGCTCCTCTTCAATCCTGGGAAAGAGGAATGACAGTTTGTTAACGTGAATGGATTTATAGTGGAAGAAAACCTGTAATTTTGTGCCTCTAAGGAGCGATGACTGACTACTCATACTGTTAAAAAAAAAAAAAAAAGTTCAGTGTTCTCATGTGTTTTTTGGATCGCACTCACCTGAGCAGCTGGTTGTACTTGGCCAAGCGCTCAGATCGGCAAGGAGCTCCTGTCTTGATCTGGAAAAGGAATTAAATTAAATATAAGAATCCCATCTGTGAAAGCTACAGCTGTGGTAACGTTTCAATCATCCACTTAATAAATCTAAAAATGATGTTGCAATAAGAATGAAGGATCACACTTCTGTCGAGGTTTACCTGTCCAGTGCAGAGACCGACCACCAAGTCAGCGATGAAGGTGTCCTCTGTCTCTCCAGAGCGATGGCTGACCATCACACCCCAGCCGTTGCTCTGGGCCATCTTGCAGCTGAAAATAAAGAGATACATTTAAGAAAATGCTAGCCAGCTTAATCTTTAACTTTCTTGGAACAGGTGTGATCACACGGCTCGGTTGTCGACACTCACGCCTGCAGGGACTCGGTGACGGAGCCGATCTGGTTGACTTTGAGCAGCAGGCAGTTGCAGGACTTCTCCGCCACACCCTTGGCAATGCGTTTGGGGTTGGTGACTGTGAGGTCGTCGCCCACCACCTGGATGCCGGTGCTGGCTGTGAATTTGGTCCACGCCTCCCAGTCATCCTGGTCAAAGGGATCCTCAATGGACACCACTGACGGGACAGGAAGTAGGTGAGAGTAATGTAACAGCCAGTCTTAAATCCGACACGTCGGCACTGTCTAAGAAGCCACCGATCAACAGTTATTATCTACAGACACCTTAAACCTGCATTTATTTGTTTTCACCACTTGGTGGCAGCAGAAACAAGCTGCTAAATGCTCCAGTATATTCACCAGCTAAGCGCTAACATTGACAGTAATGTACAGTTGTTTTGTTGAACCAAAAACAATGTTTTGAACCAGCATATACACATTTGGTTCTATTTATACTATATTACCCACATGTTGCCTGTCCATGTTATTACATTTATTATTTGAGTATGCTCTTCATCAATATGTGCTAAAATCCCACCTGGGTAATCTTTGACAAAGCTCCTGTAGAGGTCAGCCAGCTTGTCGGGGGAGATGTAGCGGCTGGGGTCGTCGGGTGACTTGAAGTCCAGGTCGTACTTGCCACCTTTGTAGAACTCGGAGGCAGCCACATCCATGCCAATGACGATCTTGTCGGTGTAGCCGGCCTTGGCGATGGCATTCTTCAGCAGCTCCAGAGCTGAGAAAAAAAAAAAAACAACAGCATTCGGTAAAAATGTGACGAGAGTTGTAGGTAATGAAATCAAAACCTTCACTTGTCACATATGATTCACCACTGAAGACTCTGCTCCACTGGGGCATTTGCCATATCAGCACCTTGACCCTGACACTGGAGTCAGAGGCTGGCAGGCAGCGCCTCCTTTACCGAGTCAAGGTCTTAATTTAGAAACCATATGTCGGCCCAAGAGTGACATGATAACTGAAGTAGTATCCTGAGAGGTCTAAGAATGCAATGCTTTCAAGACACTCCCTTTTGACTATTAATAATGTCCTAAGATAACAAGTAATGTATTCAGCTGGGTGTCAACTCTGTTGACTTGTAATTGAAATGTTAAACAGTGGTTATTATTTAACGTTTCCTCTCACCTTCCTTGTTCTCCAGGATGTTGGGGGCAAAACCTCCCTCATCTCCTACGTTGGTGGCGTCCTTGCCGTATTTCTCCTTGATGACATTCTTCAGGTTGTGGTAGACCTCAGCACCAATACGCATGGCCTCCTTGAAGCTGCTGGCTCCCACGGGCAGGATCATGAACTCCTGCATGGCCAGCTTGTTGCCTGCATGGGAGCCGCCGTTGATGACGTTGAAAGCCTGAAGGGAAGCAGAGAGGATCGGCTTTCAGCCTAATGGAATCACCGCTGAATTTACAATTCTTTGAATCAATCGTGAAAGGTACATGTCCGTTAGGCCTAATGACTTATGGTAATGTGACTCTCATGCTCACAGGGACAGGGAGGATGACTTCAGGGTTTCCAGCCAGGTCAGCGATGTGGCGGTACAGGGGAACGCCCTTCTCTGCTGCACCAGCCTTGCACACAGCCAGGGAGACGCCCAGGATGGCGTTAGCACCAAACTTAGCTGATACAGGGCAGACACAAATAATAGGATATAATTATATCATGTGTAGACTCTGCGATAGACTGGCGTCCTGTCCAGGGTGTACCCTGCCTTCGCCCAATGACAGCTGGGATCGGCTCCAGCCCCCCCGTGACCCTGAATACAGGATAAGCGGTAGAAAATGGATGGATGGATGGATGGATGTGTAGACTGCATTTATGAAAAACTATTGTCTTCTAATATCTTCATTCTTAACCGAACACTTTCAAGGCTAATTAGGCAAAAATCAATACTTCATAACCTTGAAATAATACGTTTCTAACAAACGTTCTGTTAATAAACACAATGTAAGAGTGCATACGCTGATATATAGGGAATATACATTTCACACTGAGAATTCTGACATTAAACAAAACATTATAATCATAGGGAAGGGATTTTTTGACACCACTTATAGTTCATGAAGTGGCTTCTTACATTTGTTTTCTGTGCCATCCATGTCCAGCATCAGCTTGTCGATCTTGCCCTGCTCTGTAACTGCAACATCCTGGATCAGACAAAACATTACAAGACATTACATATCTTTAGAGATGAAAGATGAATGGGGTTTAATTCTGACTTGTTAATTCAGGATAACACACTCAAATAATGTTAGAATTATAACAATAATCACATCATCTCAGCATATAAGTCTCAAACAATAAGATCAATGCATCATAAGAACAAATAAACAACTGCTCAATATGTCAGTTTTATGCAATGTCTTACCACATGTTAAAATGGTACAGTTAGTCATTTAGGGTCAGTATTTCTTACAATGCAACTAATATAACACTTTTCTATTGAGTTTTCAAAATATATTAGCACATAGTTAATATTAGTCAAACAACAAATGGTCCTACCTGGCTAACCAGTGCAGGTGCAATTGTTTTATTGATATTCTCAACAGCTTTTGAGACACCTGCAAGGGACAAGCAGACCATCACTGACCCAGACAGCAGGAGACCATGCAGAGCAGGCAGGACAGATGACCACAGAGCGACTTATCCAAATCGTATGTGCAAGGAATTCTGACAAGTTAAATATTATTTAGCATTTATCTACGATTGTGCTGTTTACTTTTTTTCTGTGAACATCTGCTAGTGCCTGCAAGGTTAGTTTCCAAAGACCAAGCCATTCTTCATGCTGCTGTGCAGACCAGATGTTTAAAGAGTCTGTTATCACTGTTATTTCACACTTTATTTACCTGGTTACACAACGCAGGGGCCAAGAATTCATTTATATATTTAACTGCTCTTTTGACTCCTAACGGGAGGAAGAAAGATGGGAGAGGACGGAAATGAAGTTGGAAGAGACGAGGACAGACGACAGAATGGACAGTATAGTAGGGTTTAAAATGACAGGAGGGAGAGCAACAGAACAGAGGCAACCACAACGTTTAGAGGGGGAACCAGAAAAGACAGCTTACCTTTGCCCATGTAGCGGGTTTTGTCATTATCACGGAGCTCCAGAGCCTCATAGATGCCTGTGGAGGCACCGCTGGGAACTGCAGCTCTGAAAAGACCTTGGAGACACAGAGGACATTTCGCAAGTCATTTCCTGAAGTGCTTTGTCATATCCAACAACAGCAACAATGACTGCAATGGGCTGCCTGCAGTTTGATCAATGTAGAAATGTTATTTTCCATGTGAGGCATTACCATGACTGTAACTACCGGTATAGTATAACTGTGATATTTATTTATGCAGCAGTCTCAGCAGACAGAAATGTGCCTGAAAGAACATGAAAGCAGGACAGCTTGCTTGGTATTCAAGGACAAATAGCCATCCAATCAGCTAAAAGCATTCCCATGGCCATTGTTTTTTGTCCACAGAGAGAAATAAAGCATGCGAGGAGGAAGCTGTGCTGGCTGTGCTGCAGAATTCTGTGATGTAACAGGGGAAGACAGACTGCCGACTGAGCATGTGCAGTGCATCTGTGGGAGAATGCCAAGTCACGCCCCTACATAAAGAGGATGGCCATTTTGGATTAAAACAAGTGAGGAGAAATCGGACATGAGCAAAAAAAAAAAATCTATTCAGATTGTTCAGTGGACCGGCAAGCCTGGTGCGAGTCAGAGGGGATTGAGGGCTCGGGACAGTCGGCTTAGGCTGTGTGTTCAGGATGAGCAAATCATTCGCATCAAGACATCACCTGGCTGCAGCTGGAGGAGCTGGCAACATCAATCAGGATATAAACTGAGATGTTGAACTATCATATTAACATATTTTATCTGGACCAGCTCAAATAAAACCTAGAGGATAAAAAAAGAGTGACTCTAAATTACCAAAGCTTCTGAATTTACATAATTCTAACAACAAGCATAAGAGGTTTTCTAGTACGTCTGTGACAGAGAGGCAAGCTGGTTACACAACACAGTAAAAAACATTACAGTACACTGGCTTTGGTCCGGGGCATTAATGATGCCAAAACAGGCCTGGAGGACTTAAAAGGGAATCCTGTCAAAGAAACAGGGATAAAAAGGTGCTATTTACAGTAAACAGAAGTACTTAGCAAACATCCCAAACTAATTAAAAGATGAGAAGGCTGCAGAATACAGCGGTCCACTTCCAGCTGATGTATTCAAGGCCGTTTAGCCAGTTTCACTCACTTCCATGTCAATGCTCATTCAGGTTGCTTCATTAACATTCTCAGGACATTTTGTTGGGTTGAGCTGGTCCTTTGTTTTAGCGCTCAGAACAGAGCGGCTCGCCAAAAAACTTCAGTCACTGAGGCAATTAGTGAATTGAATAAATTGATCTCAACTGCAGGCAGCGGTTTAGAACATTTGCAGAATGTTTTATGCTCCACGGCTTATAATCTACCATACAATAAGTCTCTACCTTGCATGTAATATCAAGAATTCACATCAACTCCTAGATTTGCTAGAAGTACATACTGTCTGAGCAATCTGAGCTCCCAAACAGGTAACGTTACAGCAGTCAGTGCTGGAGAGTCAGTGTCATATATTGCAGGAGCTATTTTCACACATGCACCATCTGATTGGATCCACTCTGGGCCTGGACCAACACTGTAGGGCAACACACTGGCTTCACCATCCTAATACACAACTTCAATAGCTAGATGATTGGGCAAGAATGCATGAAACTTTGCTGCTTCTCCACACATACTGGGAGATTATTACACATTTAAAGTTGTGGATGCGTTCAAATAACCTGATTTCTAACTATGGCCAACAGTATCTTGCTGTGCGACACTCGACCACCATTTCCAAACACATAAAGTAGATGAAAACATGCAGTACAGTCATACGGTACCTTTCTTGGTGTACAGATCGACCTCCACAGTGGGGTTGCCACGGGAGTCAAAAATCTCACGAGCGTGAATCTTCAGGATGGACATGGTTCTGGATCTGCAGAAGAAGCGACAGAGAGGAGACATCAGTACAGTGCTGCTCCACAGGTCAACTGGAGAGATGGCGGCACTGTCACTTACCGAACGAAAGCTTTGAGTAGAAACAGTGAGTTGGCAAAAATGTAAAACCAGAGAATCTAATTTATAGCTTGGAGACGGAGCAATAAATCATCGAATGGATTCTCTAATTAAGCATGTGTATGAGCTGGCACACCACCTGAACCAACTGATGTAGGCTGGAAAGGGTAGCAGATATATTAGTCATAGAAGGGCGTGGCTTATGCAGCACAAAAAAAAAAAAAAAACCCTGCGAGTCTGAACGTTTACTTCTTACATCAGATTACAAAACAGCATTTCAAAATGCTTGCAAAACTGAGTTAAGAGCACAGTGAACTCTTGATAACTGTAGGAAAGGGTCACTTTGAGTAACAATGGGTGAATGACTCAGCACAGCACATGTTTGGCTTCTTTTTGTCCAAGTGGTACTGCACTGATATGCGTTAAAAGGCCTGAATAGTCACGTAATCTCATGGAGACTTCGTTATCTCTCTGAATATCAGTAGTTGAGGTCAGAGAAGGTTTTAAGCCAGACGGTCCGGTCATGACATCTGGTGCGCTATTGATTTTCTTTTACTTTCCTTTTTTTTCTTATCAAACATGCATTAACTTGCTCATCTACCCACTCTGAATGCATGAGTGAACTTTCAGTACAGCCTCCACAGTTAAACTAGAGAGCGACTGGAGGCAGAATCAATGGAAAATCCTCTGTCCTTAAAAGTCTGTGTGGAAACTTGCCACTGGTTACAGCCGAGAGGCAAAATCAACCAAACACACACACACACACACACACTCTCGGACACTGTTCTTTAGTAAAATGGAAATATTTTACAGTTTCCCGGGGCTGGGTATTGGACCTCTACACTAACAGTATTGACTTGACATTTCTAGCCAAGTTCAGGCTGTTCTATCCAGGCAAAGTTCTTGTGAAGCTGTGTTGCGATTATACAACATTTAAAAAAAGAAATGTTTTGCCTTCTATTATAAATATGAAAAGGACTAGGAAAACATGTTAATATTTCTCAAAGTAAGGTATCCAAAAAGTCACAGAATGGTACTGGAAATAACCCCTTCTAATAAACTTCAGAAACAACAACATAAGAACAAAATCTGTACAACAGACATGATATAATTAGAACCCATTAAATGCAACTTAAATCCATTCAAA
Organism: Eutrigla gurnardus; assembly: GCF_963514095.1. Taxonomy (NCBI): domain Eukaryota; kingdom Metazoa; phylum Chordata; class Actinopteri; order Perciformes; family Triglidae; genus Eutrigla; species Eutrigla gurnardus. The sequence continues at coordinate 14,641,743 of NC_139922.1, read as the reverse complement.
AAAATAGCAAAAATTCCTTCAACTTCCAGCAATTGTGAGGATTCATATCCTCATGCAATTACTTATCTTTTGAGCTTAAAAACTAAATATATCGGGGCTTTGGATCGCTTCTCGTACAAAAAAAAAAACTTTTCGAAGAAATTGTGACTATATTTTTCTCCATTTTAGAGACGATTGATTTAGTTTGACAGTTACAGGATGATTGATCAACAATGAAAAGAATTGTTTAGAAACCTATAGAACATACACTACTTTTTCACTCCCAGATCACTGTAAACGTGGAGACCCAGGAGGTGAACTGCAACACAAAATGGCACCCAGAGATAAATAAATAATTGAGGATTGATACTTGATATTTGTGTGTGCCTGTTGGTTTGGCTTCCCTCGGTTAGCCTGCATTGGGATCTGCCAGCAATCTATAACGATCAGTTTAATAACCACTTTTTTTTATATAAATACCTTTAAACTGCAGTAATTAACTTTAAATCTAAGTAACCGAGGGCAGTGTCTCCTGGGAGTCTAGAGGAATGACTAACCATCACTAAATAGGCGTAATCTTAATTCATACAGTAATTTTCCAACAAGAGGTGGACACGCCTCCAAGTCTGCTGCAACTGCATGCAACTGGTAGCTCGCTGCCTGGACCAGCACGTGTAGCCTAAATGACACTAGTGTCTCGCATAAAAACCACGTCCTTTAAGTCTCTGGACGACAACAAAAAAAGACAGTAACAGCTGGAGGAGACTGCTGGAAGTCTGGACGTGCAACTTGACGCCCTTTCCCCGCACAGGCAGCAGCTCTAAATGGAGTGACATCTCGCCAGCTGACGACCCGGTTTAAAAATAGCCGGAGGGCTACAAGCGAGTCCATCATTCAAGCCACAAAACCAGGAATTAGCCGGCGTTTATGATAGAAAATAACAGAAAAGGCCTCGGCTAACACAAGGACAACACTTTGAGGTTACCTTGGAGGATGAGGAACGTCATGTACACTTGTATAAAGGTAGAACATAGTTTATCATAACACCCACCCCTTAAGAATACGCCCTTAAAACCTTGATAGCGGTTGTCCTGCAGATAATGTGGCTATAAAAAGAGAAATAAGGAGACCAAAGTTACCTTTTCCGGGCCTGTGTGCAAGGACGATGCTGTCTCTCTCTCGTGCGGGAAGGCAGAGAAGGCGCTCGTGACACTTCGGGCTCGACGATAAGTGGACGGAATCAGGAAGGAACGGAGCGTCGTCATTGGCTGGGACTGGCTCACGAGGCAGACGAGCGCGAGCAGAGGATGCACGTCCACCATCTCCCGTCGGGTCTGACTTCGCATCAAAGCGAGGATGCGGATGTCATAAATCTTTGCACAATCGTCGATTTTAATGAATACAAAATACACAAACAGACAGAGAGGACAAAGGCGTTTATTTGAGGTGAATTATGGGGAATGTATTTTTTTTTGTTTCTGCGCGAGTATGAAAGAGGCAGTGTATGCGGAAAGATGACGCATTGTGAGTACGTGCAGGGAAGCAGGCAGGATCTCCGATGCGGTGGCTTCGTCGGTGGTCACGTGTCACTTGCGGTCACGTTTTTTTTGACAGCGGTTAAATCGTCATACGATGTGAGGATTTGCATTTCAAACGTCTAGACGTTTATAGTAAAACTGGTGCAAAAGTGAACTTCTGGGCCTACTTCTGTAGCATTTTAATAATGTAAGGACGTGTTGCATATTATATATAGTCATCTGAAGCATTTATTATTATATATAATCAGATAACTTTCACTTTTCAAGCAAATGCATCCCAGTTTTAGCCTTAAATCTAAAGGTATTTTGAGCTGCAAATAAGTATTTTAAAAATGATTCTGTATTTTGTTGGTTTTTTTTATGTATGAAAATGTAGAACCACTTGCACTGCATGACTATGATTATGCATTCATAACATGATTATGCATTTTATGGCAGTGATGCATCTCAGCATGAGTGAATAGGTCCCCCCTCCACACTCGACGTCTCATTACAGAACCTGGGTTTCATCAGCCGGCACTGCAGATCCAGTGTGATGGAAGCTCTCTGCAGTGACCTTGACAGCCTGTCAGGGTTAAATCCAACAGCGCCATCTGCTGCCCGCTTGCTCTCATTAAAACATCAACGAGTTTATCCAGCAGAAATGTGCACGTTTTGAAGTTGGACTTCATTATAAACAGTATTTTATCCAACACATAACATATTTATTTTATTTGTATTATATTTTGGCCGGTGAGCTGGTGAATGAGAGCACAGGTGTGTTGGCAGCAATGGGGAAAACGCCAAAAAACAAACTTAATTCTGTGCCAAGACTGTGATGAAACTATGATTGAAGACAGTGGTGGAGGACATATTCAAAACATCAATTAAAGTAAAAGAAGCAAAACCACACTTTAAAAATAGGCAAAAGCCCGGCCTTTAAATTCTCAGTTAAGTACAGAAATATTAGCCTCAAAATGTACTCAAAGTACCCAAAGTAAAGCACTCATTATACAGAAGGGTCCGTCAAGTGATGTTTTATTTTATGACTGGATTATTATAAGTGATGTTTTAAAAAGTGAGCAGTATTTTGATGTTGAAGCTATTTGAGGTATAGCAAAATGTACCACTACAAATTCATATACTGTTGTTTAACCTATAAGAATGCGTCATCACCGTTGTTTTCTACATAAATGTTTAATCTGCTTCCAGGTGTCAGATAAATATAGTGCAGTAAAGAATTCAATGTTTTATTCAGAAATGATTATGTTGAGGCTAAATAGATTAAATGGAAAGTATGGTACGAAGAGGCTCAAACCTGTTCTTAAATACAAGGTTTCAACAAATGTACTTCCTGTTTCTCTCCGTTTCATGTTATTCTGCTTTAAACTCTTGGGACTTTTTCACTGTCAGACTAGAATGTCACTTAAGGCTCTGGTAACTTGTGTTAAGAATACTTTTTTTTTGGTAGACTGAATAGCTAAATCCTAATCCATGAATCAATTTAATGATTCATTGATAATACAAATATTTTTAGTTGCAGTAATTGCCTTTTTCACAGTCGGCATTTGGACTTGTCATAGGAGAAGCAGGCGCTACTAATAACATTAATGATCCGTGTCCCAGTAAGCCATGACAGTGAGCAGCATGCACAATACCAGGGCCCTGAAACCGAAGCAGCTAAATGGAATTCAGCCATCACTGACATTACATTACTCACTTACTAACTTTTATTTGAAAGTGAGAATCTCAAAGATTGACGCCGGCTCTCATGTCTAGAGTTAATTATCAGCCAGGATGCATTCAGTGACAGTTAGCTTAGCACAAAGACTGGGAACAGGGGGGAAGAGTTAGCTAGGATCTAAAAGAAAATTCACCTCTATCTGCACTTCTAATAGTCACAAACCATATTGTCATATTTCCCAAATGTTCACACATTAAGTCACATGTTTAGCCGGGCTCCTGGTGGTTTCTAGAGTTTCTACCTCTTGTGTGACAGACTATTTCTGGCCCTGCTCGTACCACCTACCTGTGAAATGGTTGGAGCCAGCAGCAAAGCCACTCTGCTAATCTCACCAGTAGAAAGCAGCTGCAGGATGAAAGGAAGCATGGGAGAGTTGATGATATGTGACTGCCTGTCAATTGAAAATATTTCCCCATAACTAATGCACCATTTTGAATGATGTCAGGCAGCCTGAATAGAGGGCTGAAAGCAGATGATTTGCTCGGCTCACATTGCTGTATATCTCTGATGAATTGACTGTCTAAGCCCTCTGGCTCCAACAAATCCCCAGTGCAGGAGTCTACGCCTGCTGTGATTATCAGAAAATATGACATGCAATTCATACATTTGTACCGACAAATATCTACATGCAAGTCAAACATATCAGCCCACAACTCTTCAGTTCTGCAGAGAATTGTCCTGAAAATGTCCATGAAAATGTCATTGCTATTCTGCCCTAAATGTAAGACTAGTTTGCTCCAGTTGAGCTTCTCGGTGACTCAGTGGTTGAACTGGGCAGCGTCCAGGTGTCAACGAGTGCAACTGGGAGAGGAGAACGTTTCTGACAAAAAGAGCCTTCATGCTTAAAAAGGCTTAATAAAGACCCATGGTTTCTTTCTATACTGCATGCTCAATCAACAACCTTCAAAATAATTTGAGTTGAATAACCAGATAACCTTTTATACATTCATATGGTTCTAAGAAACATAACTTCCTCACTTATCTGAGTTTGTTGAGGTTAAAGTCCGTAAAGGAAACTCTTTCTTTCTATCACTTCAAAAGTAATTTAAATGAATAACAGATACTCCGGTTCCATCGATTCCATTTATGTGACGGCAAGGGGTGAGACCGTGTTGGTTCAATAATAAAATAACCTGGGGAAGTTCCTGGTTGAGTAAATGACGAAACAAGGAAAGATGAATCAAGAAAAATGTTGAAAATGGTTCCCCAATATTTGAACTTAAAAAGAGAAATAACACAATGTGTCATGATATAACAAAAAATACAGCTGGAATAAGGGCAGGGCAGCTGATGGTGAAAGATAGGGATGTACAAGTGTCCTCCCATCTCACTGTTGAGTATCAAACTTTGGTCGGGCAGCAGTGACTTCTTCTCGTGGTTGATTGATGTCCCTGTACACGCTGGATGAAGTCAAGGTACCTGGAGTCACATGGTTTGAATTGGCCTGTTATCTGCATCGCCGTCACACATCATCAACTAGTTAATTAAGTTCTTAGGCTTCCCCCCCTCCCCCCTCCCCCAGCGGGGTACTGGGAGAAATTGGAAAAAAGGAGGCCTTCAGCGTAATAAATTCTCATCTGACTCATAAAAATGCAAGTAGACTCTCTAAAGGTCAAATTCAGGTTCCCTGTGACGAGGCGTTACATCAACTGTGTGGAGCACTCACCTTTCACTTTCTAGAATTTAGCATGTCTCCTCTTCACCAAGCTGAACATACAACCTGCAGTTTAAATACTGAATACTGTATCAAGCTCCCCATATGTACGCTTTAAATGACCAGGCTTACTCTCAGACGGCAGAGTCACATCATTTAAGTCCCCAAGACCTTAACAACTATCATTGTCCTCCAGGCAAAAGTAAACCTGGTGATTTACTGAGGAAGAACACAGCTCTGGTTAATTTCTAAGTGCTGGTGTGTTTGCAAGTTGAGCGCCGATGGGCATCAAACCCAGCTCTTTAATGTTCTCAGACTTTGTGTGAGTTTGAAAAACGTTCTCCTGTCACGTCACCCGTAGAGGACGGTCCTGTTTTCTCCACCTGGGCTTGTTTAAGATGGTTTTTAATCAGCCGAACCCACAGACAAAAACAACTGGCATCAATCAAAAGCCACCCGCAGAGAGGCTGTAACTCCCGTCCAGAGAGGAAGGATGTGAGCCTGAAATCAAGGTGAGGTCCTTTGATCACTTTGTAACTCAATCACGTCTTTGCACAAAGCAGACAGACACACAAAAACACTCACAGGAGATTAGTGTTGCTTTGTATGAAAAACTCCTCCACCAAATCCTGTTTTACAAGCCAGTTTTACCTGAGATTTTATTTTAGTGCAAAGGCCTAAATCCCAATCAGAAACGAGGTCAAACCTAATCTTAGTTCCACTTTCATCCCTAAACTAAAGAAAGAGTTGAACAATTTCAAGCTCTCATGAATATGAAGCAGTCGGGAAGCTAGATAGGTTAGCTTAGCATAAACAATGGAAGCAGAGGGAAACAGCTAGCCTGGCTCCATCTAAAGGTGACTAAATCCATCTATAAACACCTTTAAGTTCAGAAATGATAGAATACAATAGAATAGAATGGCTTTATATACAATTATATTTACTGTGCATCTCCAAAACGTTCATACAGATAAATATCCATGAATCGGTTTTAGGTGAGGTTGTCTTGCCGTATCGTGGAGGTTATGTGGCCGACTGTGGAGCTTCGCAGCGGAAGAAATAGCTCATATCTATTGTTGTTGAGTGGATTTGTTAATTAGTCAACTCTTTCCAGTGTTTATGCCAAGCCAAGCTAATTCTGGCTGAAGCCTGATATTCAACAGATACATATGAGACTGGTACCGGCCTCCTCACTCAATTCACTGCAAGGAGGTGAATAAGAAATAGACTCCTGAAATATCAAACCCTTAATTACCAAGATTACCCATCTGGAGAAGAACCAACTACATTCTGTTTCCCTCGTTTGTATGTTCTTGTGCGGACATGTGCTCTTTCTTGGCAAGCGGCACACCTGCGGGTTGAACAGCTCTGGCATGTGAGGTGTCTGACATGTTGTGACTAGAGCGAATGAACAGGTGATACATGTCACAATATCCTATTACTTATCACCGGCTCTCATGTTCTGGATCAGAAGCCAATAGAGGGTTCCAGAATGATTTGCAATTTTTTCCAACTATGTGACAGTTGGATGAATGAGTGTGTGTTGTGGTTTCCTGTGTGGTTAAAGGACAAGTTCCCAGCAAAAACATTTATTATTATTATTTTACACTACAGTTCAAATTAAAATATTAAAGGATGATAGATGCCGAGAGACGCTGCAGCACAAGAAGCCAAAACTATTGTTGAGTTTGGGCTCCTTGTCCCATATTTGATGATAATTAAATACGACCAAGACAAAATGAATGAATTATTTGAGGTATTAATGTGATTTTGAGCTGCAGAAAATAATCAGTCGATTCAAACTGAGGGATAACGTTTCAACTAAGGCCCCTTTTATAAAGCATGTCACCAGTGAGCCAGTGCTTCCTTGCCAGTTTGGGGCTGCTGGGACGAGCGCTGGGCGTTTTCAGCAGAGGTTTCAACACCTCCCTCCACTCGCAGTTTAAATCCAGAGAGAAAACCTTCCCGAGGTGTCAGTCTCTTGGTGAAGGGGCAGAGCGATGGACTTCTTCTCTGGATTTGTCTGCGCTGTTCTCATCTGTGTTGTCAGTGCTGGGATTCCCCGTGATGGAATACACTGGACATACACAGGTAGGATTTTAATTTTAGAATTTATACGATTTAAAAAATAAATACAAATAATGTGTTGTGCCAAAACACAGAAAGTGACAAAATGATATTGGATTTAAAGTGTGCGAGGCGTAAAAGGGACAAACTATTCAAATGAATATTACTACAGTTGTTTCCTGTCGACTATCAGCCCGAGGCATTTGGTCGCTGTGTTTTCTGGGTGACGCACGCTGCTTTGGAAAGATACAGACTGGCATCACCAGGAGCGCGTAAAGACACAATATTAGGCAACGTGTTGCGTTTTGCATCGGGAAGCATTGTGTAATTCTATCGGGAAACAGCTGTCATCAAATCCAGTTGAACAAGTCCTGTGCGTCATGTGACCCGGTTTATAAAAGGGCATGCAGCAGTTTGAATAGTTTAAAAAACATATTGTGATAATAGTTTGTTTTCCCCCCTCTCACACAGAGGGAGCGTTGGACCAGATGCAGTGGCCAACCAAGTACCCCGCATGTGGCGGTAAGAAGCAGTCTCCTATAGACATCCAGCGGCGCAGCGTGAGGCACAACCCAGACATGTTGCAGCTGGAGCTCAGCGGATATGATGCGCAGAACGGCGACTTCCAAATGTCCAACAACGGGCACTCCGGTAATCTAAAAACTACTCCACCTTAATATTAACCACAACAGGTAATAGGCTGATATTAAGAGCCAAGCTCCTTGGCTTGACTGTTTGTTTATTCGTTATTAAGATATTTATTTTTATATTGTCAATAAACCCATTTTAATCATTATGACATCTAATGACATGTATTTCTTTATGGTGTAAAACTTATTACGACAGTTACACATTGTCCCACCACTATATGCTGCATGCTATTTTGATTTGATTTGAAAAGTCTGCAATGATATAACATGTGGTATGATGGTGGATTGCACAACTTGAACAAGTCTCATAAAAAAATCATAAATAAATGGAAGTGTATGGCTCTACGTTACGTTTCAAGGACTGAGTCTGAGTTATGTACGTTATGTTTATGTTCTCCGTCAGTTCAAATTGACCTGCCTCCCACAATGGTGATCACCAAGGGCCTCCCAGGAAAATACACAGCTGTCCAGATGCACCTGCACTGGGGTGGCTGGGACCTGGAGGCCAGCGGAGCAGAGCACACCCTAGACGGCATCCGCTACATGGCAGAGGTTGGCTTAAAAGAAAAGATAACTTTAAAAATAAAAGTTTGACGGAGTAGAATCTGCACCACTGTATTGAATATAACAGACCTGCACAGCTATGAAATGCATGCACAAAGATCATTACTCTGGGCATGTGGAATCTAATCTGTTCTGTATTTCCACCTTGTCTTTCAGCTCCATGTTGTCCACTTCAATTCTGACAAGTACAAGAGCTTTACCGAAGCCAGAGATAAGCCGGACGGGTTGGCAGTACTCGCATTTTTCTATGATGTACGTGGACCACAAAGGCCTTTGTTCCCTTTCTTCTATGAATTGCTTTTTCTGACCATCAAGGGTTTCAACATCCACACAGGATGCCATCACTAACCTGATAAACTATCTTACAAAACAGAGTGAAATACAATGACCCATGTAGAGTTGTTTCATCATCCCGCTGGGTTAATGGCTCTATTGAGTGTTAATTTACATGCCGACATATCGCCCGCTGAATGAGTTCCAATATGTGAGCATGAATGAGTTTTCCAGAGGAATGCTGCAGGTCTCAGACAGTTGAGTGGCTCTCAGCCACGACGCGAGGTCGTCGCTGCAGCAACACCTTCGCTGGCATGTGATAGCAGCTCAGAGTGACTTAGTGCTATTTGGACAAACTCGTTTCGTAACAAATGATTCACTGGCATGGAAGTTTAAAGGAGGATTTTAAATCGGGGTTAACGCTGCGACGACCCTCAAAAGAAGTCGAACTGTTAAATTATCAACCAAGGCTTTACAGGCTGACGTTTCAGTTCAACTTTGACCTTTTGTGTCCACTCACTTTACCTCCAGTATATTCTGTATTATCATCTGACTAAACATTTGCCCTGTCAGACTTTTGTAGTGATCTTGCTGTTTCCTGATCTCAGAAAATACAAAATGATCATAATGTCCAAAATCAGCAAGGGCAAATTGATAATAAACCAGAAAATCTAAATTAAAACACACACTCTCTGTGTTTTCTGTTTTGGATCTGAACATTCTTTTCTCCTTTCAGGACGGGCATTTTGAAAACACCTACTACAGTGATTTCATCTCCAGTCTGGACAAAATCAAATATGCAGGTGAGTTATGCCCTCATAAATCAATCTACCTTAGTGTTAGAGTCTGAGGTGATTTTAATGGGAACCTGACGGGGGTCGATACAGGATTTCATGACAGACCAAAAAATAATAAAGGATACAAAAAAGATTTTAAAAATGTATTTATGCCTATTTATGCAAGGAGTCCTCATGAACTATGGTCATCTTATTTATTAATATTATAGTTTTTCCACAAAAAAATAGCAAGGATGCAATCAACACTAATATGTTTAAGTACTGTTTGAAGAATTTTAAGCCAATTTTGATGCTTATTGAGATAATATTGCCAATCGCATTTATTTTGGCGGGGATAAGCATGACATTATGTTTTCTGCTGACAGGTCAGTCCATGCACATATCGAGCATCGACGTGCGCTCCATGCTGCCCGAGAACCTCAACCACTTCTTCCGATACGAGGGCTCCCTCACCACGCCACCCTGCTACGAGAGCATCCTCTGGACTGTGTTCGATACTCCCATCACTCTCTCACATAACCAGGTGCAGCAGACGGGAAGGCCTTTGTTATAAAATAGAGACATTCTGGAGTCAAACTTTGCTGTCATATATGGAAGCAGGCCGTCACCATTTGAAGGAAATGGTGTTTGATATGTGGTGCAATGCCGTAGCTTCATCCTCTTCTCTGATGTGTGCAGATCAGGAAACTTGAGAGTACTCTGATGGACATGGACAACAAGACCCTGTGGAATGATTACCGCATCGCTCAGCCTCTCAACAGCCGTGTGGTGGAGTCTTCCTTCCTGCCGCGGCTCGGGAAAGGATGTATGTAGCTTGTTGAGGCAGGGAGATTACAACAAAAGGGCCATATCATGTAGAGTGAGAGTCCACATGGTGCACGACGGAGGCCTGAGTCTGACCTTTCTCATTTTCATTCACCTTTTTTAGCATTTTGCCGACAAGATGAGATTGAATCCAAGCTGCTGAAGATCGAGGGTCTGATCACGTCTATTGGAAAGCACATGCATTCAGGTGAGTCAGGAATACTGCTAAAGATAGTTAGATATGACATGAAAATGCTTACATTTACCCTCTTACTTACTTATTCCCTTAAGGTGGAGTTCGAAATTCAAGGCCTACCAGATACGGTGAGTCCTTTTTCTTTTATTAATGACTGTGGATGATTAAAGGCAGATAGTCTGATACTAGTTTTTGCTGTTTCCCCTCAGAACCTCGCGGCCTGTTTCCTCTGGTGCTCAACTTCCAGGAGAAGAATTCGGGAAGTTATGCTTTGGCTCGCCTCAGCCATCCCATGGAGCTGGACTCCTTCACCATCTGCATGCATGTCCTGCCCCAGCTTGCGGGGGTCCACACCGTCATCTCCTACGCCAGCAACGGCAACGACAACGAGCTGATGATCTCCATCGGCGAGGACAGAGACTCCAGAGAGGTGGGCCTCTGGATCGGCAACGAGTTTGTCAACCTGCCGCACAACTTCAAGTCCCGCGAGTGGGCCAACTACTGCATCACCTGGCAATCGCACACCGGCGGCGCCCAGCTGTGGGTCAACGGCAGGGTGGGGGAGCAGCGGTACCTGAGGACCGGTTACACGATCAGCCCCGGTGGCGTGTTCATCGTTGGCAAAGACCAGGACGGATTACTGGGCATCACCAACGCGGACGCCTTTGTGGGTAAGATGACGGATGTCAACGTGTGGGACTATGTGCTGACCACGGCAAACATCCGGGACCAGATGTCATGCGAGAGAAACAGCACCGCGGTGGGGAGCGTGTTCAGCTGGGGGACCACCACGCTCAGCCTGTATGGGGGGGTGCAGCTGGACAGTCAGTACAGATGCTCCTGAAGAGAGACGAGCTGCTTCCGTTCACTTTAATAAAGGCTGCAATAAACCAAAGTATCAGGGCTGATGGAGGGGATTTAAGATGTGTACGACACATGTAATGAAGGATAAAAATGTTTTTCAGGCACCTGTAAGTCAATATTTAACGCATGTAGCTTCAGCCGTGTACTGTTTTCATATCTTTGCATAATCAATAAAGGCTTTCAAGTGACATGTTGGTTTCGTTTAATGACTCAAAGACCCATTCACATCTCTATAAGGCTATGACTCACATCAAGTTTTACTGTATTTTTAGTTGCATTGAATGGCACGAAGACAGACTGCACACAAAGAGACTGTGAAAAGATTCCTTGTGGAATAGAAAAGAGAAGCTAAATTAAGACATTTCCAGTCCATTACAATCGTCCTCTGAGTGAAGACTTCCTCTGAATGCTCTCATTTTTCTTCAGAAGGCCGTGACCCTCGCTGCATCCTCCAGGCTCTCTTTGCTCCCTTTCAGTGGCAGATCCCCATCGGCCACTTTGATCTCCACTTTGTTTCTCTTGGCGAACATCTGGCAGATCTCCAGGAAGGTCTTGTTCTTGGTCTCCGGGACCACCAGCCAGATGTAGATCAGAGTGACCAGACAGACGAAGGAAAAAATGATGAAGCTGTAGGGGCCCAGACCTCTCTGGGCGGGGGACAGAGAGGGAATGTGATCAGTTTGTCCTCAAGATGAAATATTGTAAACAAGTTAGCCAGAAACAGTTGCTCGGGCGTAAACAGCATGAAAGGTGAGGGGGTGTGTGTGATTTGCGTGCTACTTTTATTGGAATTCTCAAACAAATTCCTGCGTTGTTTGCGTTGCGGTTTGACGAAGAAGTCTTGAGATGAAGCCAACATGAGCATAATGGTTGTGTTTATCTCTAAGGTTACACCATTGGAAAGACACACTGATCCAACTGCTCCTAATAAACAAGGACAGACATCGCACTTGTGTATTGGACCATGATTGGATCTAGTTGTGACATCACACAAGTCATACGTGTATATCTGTGGTTAACTGAGATTAGTGGTGAGCGTCGAGAAACCGCCCCCTCTATCAGACGAATCTGAAAACATCACTCTAAACTCACTCTGCACATGTGAAGTTCAAACATCCAAGTGAAGCGACATTAAAGTGATGGTTCGGAGTGAAATGCACCCTAGGTAATTTCCACCATGACATCCAGCCAAATACCCCCTCGGAAGCATTTTTATAAATGCTTGTATTATCAGATCAACAAGTGTTGACAAGTGTTGACCTGATAATACAAGTATTTATAAAAATTCTGCGAAACTTTTTCATACTCTCGCCTGAAACTCGCGTCACGGCATCGGCTGGGTAAACACGGAAGTGGCGTCTACGCTGCGGTAGCATAGCAGCCGAGGATAGAAGCTATCAGGCAAGTGTTCTTTTAAATAAACTCCTGGTGTACTTACAAACTTTCAAATGCCTCGTTTTGTGAGTACAGACCCTATGTGTACTACTGCAGAAGTTTGGTAACATTCCATGCATTATTAGTGGGGTAATTTACAAGATATACCCTCTGTACCATTAGCGCTAGTACTAAGCCATTCGGCTGATAGCGCTATCTTGACCAATGCTGACCATCGCTAAAAATGCTTCCGAGGGGGTATTTGGCTGGATGTCATGGTGGAAATTACCTAGGGTGCATTTCACTCCGAACCATCACTTTAAAGCAAAATAACACTGGAACACTGCAAAGTATATGTGTTCACAAAGATGCTGCTAAACAGTATGGATGATGGATATGACAGTTTGGATATGAGACTGATTGGTGGCCGGTTACTCTTATTCCCATCCAAGCTTCTTTTGTTGATAAAAATGACTTATTATCATTCAGTAATTTATATTTCCACTTTTCAATTGATCCCTAAAGGAATCGTTAGACAATATAAAAATACCCCTCTCATATCCATATCTCATATCTGTCCACTATTTCAAATCTCTAGGCTTGCTATGTAAATGGATGTATAAAGAAAACTGGATACAGTGATTAAAACGTCCTTCCAAGCAAACAGAAGTTTGACTTATGAGTATAAAATGATGATGATGCATGACCTTCTGCATCCACAGGGCCTATAGAGGACACTAGCACTCGGTCCAGCCTCGGTCTCAGGCTCATTCACATGGACAGAAGCAGGAAAATAACTCTGGATTAGGAATTTCTAGGACCACGCTGAGGAAAAAGCTAATAAGTGTATTTCCCAAAATGTTGATCTGCTTAACGATACACTGTACACTTAAAATGTGTCTCAGGTGTTTGCCTCCTATTTGACTGGTTGTTGCAGTTTGTGGCTCTTAAGAAAGACATAGAGGCTACATACTGAAATAATTCAAAATAAAGTATAAAGGATCACATCTCAGGATGCCACTTTGAATAACTTGCCGCTTACACTTAAAAAACCCACCTGTAACTAATCACATTTCAAACTGATAAGAGTTAACCGACCGCTAGGAAGGGGAAGACGAGGCCGACAGTGATGTTGGACAGCCAGTGGACAGAGCCTGCAACCATGAAGGCAGCGGGCCTGGCCGACTGCCGGAACATCTCGGTGGTCACCACATAAGGAATGGGACCTGGAGAGCACAGATGTGGTTAACCACAACCAAAACACTCGAGACTCATCATCACTCTTCAGGGTCACAGTCTCAGACAGCTAAGCGCAGATTTACAACATATATCATTACATGTCTGGTCGTATCCAAACAACACTTCAGCTAATGGAGCCCCCCCTGTTGTAATCAGTGGGTGTTTAAAATAACCACCGGTGGGGTCAGACTCACTGGGTCCGATGGCATGTCCTATGACGTAGACGATGACACAGGTGATGCTGATGTAGGGCATCCACGTCACGCTCTCCTGTCAACACAAAGGGACAGCTGCTGTTAGCGTTAAACTGGCGTGTTGGGCCTTTCAAACAGGGATGAAAACATCACAAGATCCCGTAATGGCTGGACTTTGTGGAAAGATTTAAACCCTCTGCGCTGTTGAAAGTGATGCCTGTCTGACGATGTTGATCCAGATGAGATTACAGGGGGGCAGCCCTGGTTTTGTGGTGGTCTGAACGGCCAATGCTTTCTCATACTTTAATGGTGAGAGACTCAAAGTTCTCACGACCCCAGCAAACATAAATGTCAAGTCATCATATTTATATTCCTGACCAGGCCATACATTTATAATATTAAACGTACACTAATGCATTCCCTGTTGATCTGGCTTTGTAAACCAGCACACAGGACTACAAGGTTAAAGTGATGACTCACAGCTTAAAAGCAATGGTTCAATGGTTCTCTCTGGACTCGACAACAGCTAACTCATAAAAAATGTTGTGCTTTTTTTTTTGCCGTTCTATCATTTACAATTCTTTTTTCTGTGTATGTCCTTCTTGTCCCCTAGTGTGTTCTTGCATTTCACCATGACCTGATCTCCACACACAGGTCCCCAGGTCACCCCTTCAATCCCAAAAATCTTAAATGTAAATCCATATGTGTACCCACCATGCAAAATATTAGCTTTCAATTCCTCATAGTTTCAGAAATATTTTTTCCCCTTCAGGATCTAGCATCCATATTCTTCAATTAAGGCATCAGTTAGCCTCTGGGATGCCTATTTATCACTCTATAGGAAGCTAAAAATGTTTTTTTGGCCAAAATGGGCTATTTTTTTAGAACATTTTTAGAAATGTTCACATGTTTTCATATCCAGGGGATAATAAATCTGAAATGGAACTCTTTAACAAAGTGATATTGCAGATATTTATCAACTGGCATACACAATTTCAGATTCTGGTATGAGAATGCCTGAAGAATGTTTGTGTTTCTATCTGTAGGCAGCTGAAAGTAGCAATTTGGCCAAAAATGGTAAATATGCAGGGGGCCTAACCCCTTAAGTGAGGTTATGTGACATTTTGTTATATTCATAAATGGTACATTGGGAACATTGTTACAAGAAATGATAATAAAAATGATGTGTTTGTGAATTTCATGAAGCAAGGAAGGGGCAATACATTCTCATGGCCTCCAGAACAGGAAAACAGGAAAGATCAATGCTGGGTGCCATTACTTAATGGATTAAGATTGTCTCATATAAGATGTATCTACTGACCAAATTATTTTAACGAACGCCCACGGGTTAATATTTTTCTTTTTCTTTTTTTTATAAATATTGATTTTTTTTCTCATTTTGAGCAGCTTGGTCTGAAATGGAAGTATTCAGGAAAGAGATCTATAATGCAGAACTTTATAAACTGACATTAAAAAAATGGAGATTGTATCTCACAATGATACTCATGTAAGGAAGATGTGAAATTGGCACTGTGAAACAAGGTGAATTGTAACCTGGGTCCACATGAGGCTAAAATATGCTTCTTATGAGTGATAAACAGGTTATTTATTCATATACATGTACATACTTTTGTATATGATTGCATGATATATGATAGAACAAATGTGTTCAGTTGAGTAGCATCTAGGGCTGCAACGATTCATCGAGTTACTCGATTAACTCTATTATGAAAATTCCTCGAGGCAACACATCTGCCTCGAAGCCTCGTTAAATTCCTATGACGCGCCTATGTGCAGGGATCCGATTGTTCCACACGGACCGTTGTTCAGGAAGCACACCAGCGCGTCATACACGGTCATTCATTCTGAATTTAGTTGGCGCGATGGCGGAAAGTCAGCCTCAGAATGTCCGTAAACGACAGAGAGTATCGGGGCTAAACAACGGTATCCTGCTTGCCCATGTGAGCGATTTATTTCTGACAACAAAACGAATGCGTAAAGTTGTAACATATGTGACTAGATGTCTCCTCGTCTCCGTGGCGCATTTATCCGTTTTGTTTATGTATATCGATCACTTCTCATCCGCCATCTTGCGAGTGACGTATAGAGTTACGTTTATGCATCGGACGCTCGTATTGGCTCCCGTAGCGGCTTTTACAGCCAATCGGAAAGCCTGATTTACGCTTGGCTGTGAGTTGTTGTGTTTGCCCAAACGGGAGACACGGAGGAGTTCAGAGCAGAGAAAAGAACGGTCAAACAGTTACTGTAGTGATAGAGAAAGCTAAATACATAAATGGCACAGAAGAAGTACACTATATACACACATATTTAGGGCAGGGAGAGGAAAGGGCCATTGCTGGCAAAACAAAACGTAAATTAAATGTTATCCATGTTTTATCCAAGTTGATTTAACTGTATTGTTAAATTCTCACTGGCACTTAATAAATGGGCTTAGTTTTGGAGCCAAATTTTGGAGTTGGAATGAATACCTCTGTTTATTTTTTTTAGAAATGCTTGATCATTTTACAGCCACATCATTTTCATTATGCATTATTTGTTTTGGTTGTTTAAAAACGCAATTTTTTTTTATCCGATTCCTCGATTAATCGATCGATAAAGTGCTAAATTAATCGATTACAAAAAGAATCGATAGCTGCAGCCCTAATCTCATTTATGTAGTGCACTGAATACAAAGACAATAGTATTAGTTTTCAGAGGCACAGCATTTTAATTCTTAGAAAACAGATCTTAAAATAAATATTAAAATATACATGTGAATAGATAATGATCCTATAATTTCTGTGTTGTTCCATATTTTCAGGATGGCTCATTATTTTAGCTTGTTTTGGCCAACAAGCTTAGCTTCCTATAGAGTGATAAATTAACACCCCAGAGGTCAGCTGGTGTCATAATTGAAACATGTGGATGCCATTTATCTGCAATATTAGCTTCCCAGATCAATCCATTCTAAAATTATAAGATCCTGAATTTGGAAGAAAATGCATTTTGGCTTTTTTTCGGGCAAAATGTCAAAGTCTGTATTTCTGAAACTATGTGGAATTGAAAGCTAATATTTTGCATGTTGGGTACAGACATAGATCTAAATGTAATCATTTTCCCAGCTAAATCTGAGGAGGTGAGTTGGCGTGAAATAACCCTTTTCCTGTTACTGGGCGAAGGAAGGGTACAACCTAGACAGGTCGCCAGTCTATCACAGGGCTGACACATAGACAACAACTCACACTCACACCTACGGGATTTAGAGTCATCAATTAACTGAGCTTGCATGTGGGACTGTGGGAGGAAGTCGGACAAAAACACACGCTGACACGATTAGAACAAACTCCAGATTCAACACACATTCAAACCCGGGCCCCTCTTGCTGTGAGCAGTGGCGGCGGGATGATTTCAGTGGTGTGGGGGCCAAAAGTGCATGCATGTGTCACTCTCCTTCATTTTTGCCGCATCAATCGATCACATGCAAGCAAGATATTCATGAGCCAGCGTGTGACACCTCAACAGCCAATCATAAAGCAGTCTGTTCTCCTCACAGGGAGAATGCTCACAGTCCCTCTTCAGTGAAGTCATCGGCTTCTATCAGTCTGCTACAGTACGAGCTTTGATGACTAGAGGGGATTCCCTGTAAGTGCCGTGGTGGTTCCATCTGTGAGAATGTTTTGACTACTCATTAATGGAATTCCCTATGTCATCATTGGGACACCCCTCTTGCATATGGATATGCAAAAACGTCTCCCCGCATCTTCCTATCCGTGCGTCTTCAGCGTGTCAATCAAGCAGTCCATCATTCAATCATCCACTCGGTCAGTTTAACCATAATAGTCTAGGGCTTTGTTTATAGAACAGCAGATTATGCCAAAAAGTTACTAAGAAACTACATATATAACCTACACAGGCTACCAATGCACCAATACAATTTTATTTTGTTTAAGTGGGGTTGCCATTGTCCTCGTGGCCCCAATGGTTTCGGCACCAGTGGCTGTGAGGCTACACCAGCCCTTTCTGACATATATGTGATGAAATTGTTCTTTAAATGATGCACTATGCTCTGACGTTGCATGTGAAACAGAGCCAGTGTGGTCTTCAGTGGGTCAGGGACCAGCACAACAGGCCCTGGGGACCTGCAGCCAGCAAGGGGAGCCCTGGGACGGCAGGCAGAGCACAGAATTGACAGAAATCTGTCAACACTGACAAGTTGAGCACATTGGCAAGCATAAAACATGCAATAAGTAACTAGGGCATGTCACAATAGCACTGGGACCTGTGTTCACTCCCTGACACCGCTGGGCTACTGCTCCTGGCCACAAAATAATCAAACTCTTCTGTCATGTCAGAGAGCAAACCTTCAGGTGAACGAGACAGGTACAAAACCTTTTGTTACATTATTACCAGACCATGCAGATGACATGCGTGCCTCAGTCCCCTACAAGATATGGCAAGGACAGACAGAGATTCCTTGCTTTGTAGTTAAATGTCGGTACTTTTATCTCATTGTCATTGTTTCAAATAACCATAGTAACAAAGAACATGTGACCTGTCTCAACCCCACCCCCACGTCTCCAAAAAACCTCCTAGGACCTCAGTGTTGGAAGCTCAGATGTACAAACAGCAGATTAATCCTGTATGCTGCACCACTAGAGAGCAGCAGAGGAACATGTTGAACATGTGAGAGGCGCCAAAGCTTCTACCTGAAAGTTGAGAGCGACAGTGAGCAGCACACAGGCGCCACAGCAGATCCCAAAGCCACAGAGGAGGAGCAGCCGTCGTCCCGAGGCCTCCACGATGAAGACCTGGTGAGATAAACTCCTTCAGAACGATCGTCTCCCGTTGACGCGATCAACCAACGACTGTGTGTGGATACCTACAGCAGCGATGGTCATGAAGACATTCACTGCACCTGTTCCAACAGTGACATACTGGATATCATTGGGCTCCACTCCTGCTGTGGCATATATGCTATCTGCATAGTAGTAGATCTGAGGAGGGAGAGAGAAATGCATTATGGTTGAATAATAAGATGAGAGTTGGAGAAACATCACCATATATACTTATGTGTATCCCATATAATGAGTGTGGTCATCAGTGGGTGACCAGATCACGGCTCACTGCGTTGACCCCCGACAGCTGCTGGCCCATGTTCATGATGACGATGGAGACCAGCTGCCAGCGAAGGGAGCGCTGGGACAGCAGGCTGAGCACAGAGAGGCGGCCCTCGGCCCTCTCCGACTGGTGCTCCAGACGCATCTCCGACAGCTCCGCATCCACGTCGTCCCAGCCACGGAGACGCTGTAGCGCTTTCTTCGCCGTCTTCTCGTCTCCTCTCTGGATGAGCATGTACCTGGGGCTCTCTGGGAAGAAGGGCAGCAGCAGGAGCTCTATCAGGGCAGGGATGCCGGTCAAACCCAGCATGAGGGTCCAACCTGGGAACAGAAACACCGCATTTACCAAAGGGCCGATCTAAAAAGCTCTCCCCTGGGTCTCCCAAAGTCAGCCTTCAACATCTAACCAGTGAGGGATGTGTGAACATTAACCTCTGCTGTTGCCCAGTATGTGTCTGATGCCCAGCACTTGCGCACTGAGGATGCCAATGGTGATGAAGAGCTGTGGTATGATGCCAAGGGCTCCCCGCAGGTTTTTGGGAGCGAGTTCTCCCAGATACATGGGCACGATGTTGGATGAGAGACCTGCAGACAGAAAACGTAAGATACACAGAAACGACTCCTATAAACCCTGATAACTTGAACATATCTGACCTGCGCAGACACCCACTATGAACCGAGCCACGATGATGATCTCATAGGACTTGGCGATCTCACTGACTCCCATCATCACGGCGGGGACGATGGAGAAGATGTTGTTGAAGAGGAGGGCGCCCTTCCTGTCGTGGGGGGCAACGCTTTTATCGTGGCAAGCAAACAAGTGTACAGCTTTTTGCAGTGCGTTGATAAATGTGACATATTACCTCCCCAGTTTGTTGACCAGAGGGGCCACCATCAGGGAGCCGAAGAAGCCTCCTAGCGGGTACATGGACACGGAGACGGACCACAGCAGAGTTAGGAAGCTCCCCTCCATCGGCCTGCCGTAGCGCTCCGTGTAGGTGGTGTTATAGAACTGCTGCATGAACTGAAGAGGGCAGGACAATACTGATAGAAGCACATATGTCGGCCTCCATATCACGGCATGTTACTGTAAAATGTGCTTTGCTGTGTTACCGGGGACGGAGAGTTGATCACAGCCACATTGTAACCGTACTGGAAGGATGAACCAAACGCAGATATGAGTGTCGCCGACACCAGGACCACGGTCAATCTCTGTTTAGGGACATCAGCACATTATGGGATGCCTCTTTGTTTTTACTACACAAACATCGTGACACACCAGCTTCGCATGCCGTCACAGAACAGACCAGACGTCGATGGTCATCACACCTGGTGTGTCACTCACCCCTCTCCTCTCCACAGGCGTCCCCCGCTCCTCGCTCTCCGCCATGGCTGTGTTCGGACTCTGCCTCAGCAATAATAACACTTTGTTACTACTGCACTACTACATCCTGTCTGCCCTTTGGACACCAGAGCTCCGGTTATCATCTCCACATTGTTGACTGGTGTTTCTGCATTTAACCCATTCAAGATATTTATCTGGGCCTGATGTGCTTATTTAATGCTTTTATTGCACCGCACCTTCAACTGAATCCGTTCCAACCATTCATTTTCTGCAGAAACACCACACCTGCGAGTCTATTTTTTTTATGTTTACTTCGTCGTCTCAGTTTGTCATGTACTGCATTGGGCCTTATCTCCATGGCTGAGTATGTTTGTCAATACAACGACGACCCCAACACTGTTTATCTGAAAAGCTGGATGCCATTTGCTTCAGTATTTCCTCACTGCAAAAACAAGGCTGTTGGTGTTTGAGCACATAATGTTCGTATGGTGTAAAGCAGGATGAGCGGTGAGACTTTCAACAACAATTTTTGGATGGTGACTTATTTTTTTTATCTTAACTTAGCATTGGGTTGGTTTGATTAAAAAACAACTGAATTATAAACCCACCAGACTTGTCTGCATGTTAACAGATAAGTCTTTCCATCAATATTTAAAAAAACTTAAAGGAAAAGTTCGGAATTTTGGACATAGGTCCTCATTTCCAACTTACCCGAGGTGATATAGGTCGGTGGAGACCGTTTTCAGCACAAGTCACCGTTGCTAACTGGTGTTGAGCTAGCGCACGTCAACGGTAACATCCAGCCTGTCACTAAAAACAGCTTTAACTGCTCCGCAGAACACCCGAGACAAATGTATTATGACGTCGGACTATCGATGTACATGTCTAGGGTACAAGTATTCTCAGCGTTGCGGTAAATGCGGAGAAACATTGCATTACTTCCGGGTTTCAAAATAAAGGTATTAACAACAGTAAGCTATATATCGAACCTATCAAACATTGAAAATAAAATGTTACATTAAAGTGTTGCACCAATGATGAATAAAAAAGACTTATCATTTGTTTTACTGCACCAATGTGGAGAAATGCCAAAATAAAAGTACCATATTTATACCTGAGATTGCATCTTTGCCCATATTTGAGCTACTGTAAAAAGACTTTGCTCAATAATTCCTGGCTATGGGTGGTATATTTGACTTCTACACATAGAGGACTACAACTATACTTTAAATCAAGCATTTTTACTGTAGCAATGTGGAGAAATTTAGGTCTAAAAGTCTCATTTTTATACATGCAGATTGCATCGTTGCCCATGTTTGAGCTACTGTAAAAACCCTTTGCTCAATAATTCCTGGCTATGGGTGGTATATTTGACTTCTACACATAGAGGACTACAACTATACTTTAAATCAAGCATTTTTACTGTAGCAATGTGGAGAAATTTAGGTCTAAAAGTCCCATATTTATACATGCAGATTGCATCGTTGCCCATGTTTGACTTACTGTAAAAACCATTTGCTCAATAATTCCTGGCTATGGGTGGTATATTTGACTTCTACACATAATTGACTACAAGTATGTTTAATATGAAGCATTTTTACTGTAGCAATGTGGAGAAATTTAGGTCTAAAAGTCCCATATTTATACATGCAGATTGCATCGTTGCCCATGTTTGAGCTACTGTAAAAACCATTTGCTCAATAATTCCTGGCTATGGGTGGTATATTTGACTTCTACACATAATTGACTACAAGTATGTTTAATATGAAGCATTTTTACTGTAGCAATGTGGAGAAATTAAGGTCTAAAAGTCCCATTTTTATACATGCAGATTGCATCGTTGCCCATATTTGAGCTACTGTAAAAACCATTTGCTCAATAATTCCTGGCTATGGGTGGTATATTTGACTTCTACACATAGAGGACTACAACTATGTTTAATATGAAGCATTTTTACTGTAGCAATGTGGAGAAATTTAGGTCTAAAAGTCCCATTTTTATACATGCAGATTGCATCGTTGCCCATGTTTGACTTACTGTAAAAACCATTTGCTCAATAATTCCTGGCTATGGGTGGTATATTTGACTTGTACACATAATTGACTACAAGTATGTTTAATATGAAGCATTTTTACTGGAGCAATGTGGAGAAATTAAGGTCTAAAAGTCCCATTTTTATACATGCAGATTGCATCGTTGCCCATGTTTGACTTACTGTAAAAACCATTTGCTCAATAATTCCTGGCTATGGGTGGTATATTTGACTTCTACACATAATTGACTACAAGTATGTTTAATATGAAGCATTTTTACTGGAGCAATGTGGAGAAATTAAGGTCTAAGAGTCCCATATTTATACATGCAGATTGCATCGTTGCCCATATTTGAGCTACTGTAAAAACCATTTGCTCAATAATTCCTGGCTATGGGTGGTATATTTGACTTCTACACATAATTGACTACAACTATACTTTAAATCAAGCATTTTTACTGTAGCAATGTGGAGAAATTAAGGTCTAAAAGTCCCATTTTTATACATGCAGATTGCATTGTTGCCCATGTTTGAGCTACTATAAAAACCATTTGCTCAATAATTCCTGGCTATGGGTGGTATATTTGACTTCTACACATAGAGGACTACAACTATGTTTAATATGAAGCATTTTTACTGTAGCAATGTGGAGAAATTTAGGTCTAAAAGTCCCATTTTTATACATGCAGATTGCATCGTTGCCCATGTTTGACTTACTGTAAAAACCATTTGCTCAATAATTCCTGGCTATGGGTGGTATATTTGACTTCTACACATAATTGACTACAAGTATGTTTAATATGAAGCATTTTTACTGGAGCAATGTGGAGAAATTAAGGTCTAAAAGTCCCATATTTATACATGCAGATTGCATCGTTGCCCATATTTGAGCTACTGTAAAAACCATTTGCTCAATAATTCCTGGCTATGGGTGGTATATTTGACTTCTACACATAATTGACTACAACTATACTTTAAATCAAGCATTTTTACTGTAGCAATGTGGAGAAATTTAGGTCTAAAAGTCCCATTTTTATACATGCAGATTGCATCGTTGCCCATATTTGAGCTACTGTAAAAACCATTTGCTCAATAATTCCTGGCTATGGGTGGTATATTTGACTTCTACACATAATTGACTACAAGTATGTTTAATATGAAGCATTTTTACTGGAGCAATGTGGAGAAATTAAGGTCTAAAAGTCCCATTTTTATACATGCAGATTGCATTGTTGCCCATGTTTGAGCTACTATAAAAACCATTTGCTCAATAATTCCTGGCTATGGGTGGTATATTTGACTTCTACACATAATTGACTACAACTATGTTTAATATGAAGCATTTTTACTGGAGCAATGTGGAGAAATTTAGGTCTAAAAGTCCCATTTTTATACATGCAGATTGCATCGTTGCCCATATTTGAGCTACTGTAAAAACCATTTGCTCAATAATTCCTGGCTATGGGTGGTATATTTGACTTCTACACATAATTGACTACAAGTATGTTTAATATGAAGCATTTTACTGGAGCAATGTGGAGAAATTTAGGTCTAAAAGTCCCACATTTATACATGCAGATTGCATCGTTGCCCATGTTTGACTTACTGTAAAAAGACTTTCCTCAATAATTCCTGGCTATGGGTGAAGCATTTTCATTATACTTCAAGAATGATGCAGTAATAAAGACAACATTTCACACGTTTAATAACATCTTCTAAAAAATGATGATAAAGTCATCAAACCCTAAACACTAAACACAAAATCCTACACAATCCTAAATTTAGTTTAGTTTACATTTCACACAACATGCATTTCCAGTCCACATTCTTTTTAATTTGCAGCTCTGCTGTGTCCATTCCTAGGCACTGTATGTGGAACCACCTGCAACAGCTGTCACACTGAATCTGTAAAAGGGGAAAATAATTACTTTAATTACCGCAAACACCATTGTACCGGCTGTCTCTTACTCATATTTGTCTCTCAAATAGTTGCTGAGAGGAGACACAAGGAAGACATGCGATTGAGGAAAGCTATAGGAAAAAAGTTAGAATATTGGAAAGCACCTAGTGCGTGTGTATTGTGTGTGGGCATGGTCTTCCCCCCTGGCTCTGGTCTTCACACGCTTATTATCAACCCCTAACACTCCCCATCATGTCATCAACCAGCAGTATATATTATTGGGTTCTTCACCTACTTGTTGCCAGTTGCTCAACCCTCATTTTTTCAATCCAAACCTTGCTCATTAATTACTTGGATCTGTTTGCTTGCTCCTGCTCTGCTATTATTTGTGCTAACACATTTGTCTTTCTGCTCCAGGATCATACTTACCTGCCTGTCTCCCTGCTTCAGTGGTCTCCATTTGGTTTGCCCATGCCAGGCACACCCTGTCATTATCCTCACCTCCATACCACTCAGCTCCACTCTGCCATTTCCCATCCAAACCTGAACTGCCATTACCCTCCTCCTTTGTCCCCAGAGTCTCTTCCTTGCAATTTACTCTTTATCTTTATCTTACAGTGAAAATACCTTTCAGACATTACAACAGATTTGGTCCAGCATTTTGTTTCCCTTTATCTCTCCCCACAACAAAACAACTTCATATATAATCTATATAAAATTATATCTCAAATTATATGCATTATTATGTTGGCACAGTAAATCATGTACTCTTTGTTTAGGCCCTTTTTAAAGTCCTTTTTTTACTGTAATCTCTCTCTAATGCCCTATTTAGATACAATGCTAAAATTTGCTGATAGAGAGAGAGTTAAATCATCCTTACCCAGTCAGTGAGGGAAGGCCCAGGGGCAGGTGGTTTACTTGCTGCACACATGGCACAGTTGGTTTCTGTGTTAAGCACTAATACAGAAATGCAAATTTTAGATCTTGAACACTACATCAACACAATACAATTACTGTACAAAATGCTTTCACACACCTGAGGCTTTCAGTATTTGCAGAGCAAAATGTTTGCGCTGCACTGCCATTTCTTTTTTTGTTGTTCCAAAAGTCATTATTGGAGGTTTTGGAAAGGCCTCCATGACTGCCTTCGCCATCTAAATAATGACAGTAAAATGTTAAGACTTAACATGATGGTTGTCCTCCAAATATTTTTATCTATAATTTTAATCTTACCATGGTGACTATGACACCACAACTGCAGCTGTCCTGTTGGACTGGGTGGTGCATGACAGTCCCTTTCAGTTTTATGTCCACCCAGTCTGTTTTACTGTGGCTGATCCTCCTCATTTTGAAGTAGTCTCTGTGTGTGAACAATTAATTTTATGATGAATGTACATACACATACAATATGTACACAATAAAAGACGATGGTGTTGACCACAGCTTTATGGATTGGATATTGAAAGACTGAAAAAAATGTTGCACTATATAAAGACATCATGAAATGTGTCATCTCCAAAAGTGCCTTATATGCCCTTTTTGGCTTGATATGACATCCTGATATGCATTAAGTATAAGTATTTCTGTGTCTTCTTGGGGCACATTTGTCAATGATCCTTACATGCTTTTACTGTATTGTGGCACACAATCCTCCTCTCACTCCTGCTCTACGTTTGTAATGTGCCCGTCACTGTAACTGCTGCCTAATTGAGGGTTCAGATGATTTCTGTTCTGTAATGATTTATTGATTTGGGTGTTATGATTAATGAGATACCTAAAGTGAGTGTTTAAAAATGATGTTGACAATTGCTGTCTCACATGTTGGCATTTAAAGTCTACCTGAGGACATGTATGGCAACTGATGTGGCAAGGGAAAGAGCTGTTCTGTTTATAAAAGAAATGTGCATGCAGAATATTTTTCCCTTATGTCTCTTCCTTGTATCTTACATGTGAGTAACTGAGATGTCAGGAAAAGATAGAAGTCAATTAAACATGGATCAAATTGCCCATATGGAGCCTGCATGTACATTCTTCTTGTCAATTACCCTTTTCATGCTATTGGAAAATGCCTGTTACCTTTTCCCTGTGTTACTACCACTAGTAACAAATACAAAAACAATTAACTAGTCATGCTGATTAGCTGAAAGACAATAACTACCGGAATCTTTGTGCAGCATTGTCCGACTCCCCCTGCTCATTGGAATTGGTTGCTGGATCAACCAAATACACGCTGCTTTCTGCTGCATTGATGTACTGTAGCCATAGGATACACAAAAAATATAATTCAAAATGTACATACATCAATCTGGAAATAATTTAACACAATTATATTCTACAAATGTATTCACTACTAACCAGAAACTTCCAATGTACATTTCCGATATTGACAAAAGACACAATGGCTTTATAGCTGTCAAAGTTGACCTGTAACACAAAAAAATTACAATATTAAAATCTAATTTGAATGAACTGTTTGAATGACACCCCCCCCCCCCCCCCCCCCCCCCCCCCCCCCCACACACACACACACACACACACACACACACACACACACACACACACACACACACACACAGAGTTACCTTGGACAAACTGTGTCTTCTGATTTGTTCTCTTTCACCAAAGAGGATCACACCAGCAGTGTAATAATTGAGGATGTAAATGGTATTTCCCAAATTATAGTTACTGGCTGTGTCATGAAGGAGGCACTCGATGACCTTAAGAGTTGGTGGACATGCAGACAGACAGTGTATCAGCAGTGAAATTCAACAGCATTTGTGAACATTATAGACCGGCTTAATATATTGCTCTTTTTTTTAAATAACACTTATAGATGAAAAATACCACATGGGCTATTAAACACTTTGACCGTTAACAGATTAATTTGCTTAAATATGTGTTTCAATGCTTTTTATGCAAATACAGAAATGGCAAATATACAATATGAACCGTCAAGTTGACATTCATCATAGCATGTAGTGAGTCTGCACCATTAACAATTCTGAGAGCCCTTGAAGCTGCGTTACCTACTAATTAGTAAAACCGACACTACTTCTTTTGCAACGTGTAGCTTTTGTCCATCTTATAATTACTGTAAATACATATCCACTGTAGATGCATTCACGTAAACACCATTACAAAGACAACTATGTCAAAGACTAAGAATCAAATGTTGCCTTTATGGGTTGGCAAACGTAATCACTACAAGTACTGTAATTATCACATGCTTTTAATTACTTTCATTTTGTC
Organism: Eutrigla gurnardus; assembly: GCF_963514095.1. Taxonomy (NCBI): domain Eukaryota; kingdom Metazoa; phylum Chordata; class Actinopteri; order Perciformes; family Triglidae; genus Eutrigla; species Eutrigla gurnardus. Next base: position 14,614,184 of record NC_139922.1, on the reverse strand, counting down.
TTTAGATGAAGTTGTTTTCTCTTCTCATTATGAATACATACCTCGCCTGTAAGCCATTGGTGAGGTTTTAGAGATAGGAGTTCGCTGTGGTGTATGATGAAGCTGTTTCCTCTTAACTGAGAGGGCACCACAGAAACAACCACTTCTTTGGCCATACCTTTCCACAATGCAGTAAGCTGAGGATAACCAAAAAAGTAACTGTTCAAACTGGGACACCAAAATAAGATTCTTGAGTGATGACAACTTAAACATAGGCAGTTCAATAACACAATATCAGGGTTTTTTTTATTTTTTTTTATCAGTTTTTGGAATTATAACATCACCAAAGTGTTTTATTTGTACTCTGCATGCCAGTGGTATTTCTGTTACTTACCTTCTTTAATATCATTTTTACTAAAAAGATTTACATCTTTCACTTCCCTGTCTTTTCCATTTGGATTCAGCAGTCTATTCCGTGTTCACATGGAAGTAGTTGTTTCCTCATGTATTTTTCACTGTATATACAATTTTTACTTACTTACTTACTTATTTATATTATATTTATATATAATTTTATAATGACCACACAGCCAGGCTGGTGGAATTTGGTCTCAGTACAGCTCCTTGGTACAGGTTCCAACATTACATTTAAACATAAAACATATAACATAAATACATACAGACAGACACATTTCATCGTACTTTAGGGGCCATGCATAATCCTCAGCGATTGGAGTTCAGGATATTGATTGCAGTAGGAATGAAACTGTTTTTGAAGCGGTACGGTATCACTTGTATGTCATAGGTGCTAATACCTCTAACGGGCTGTGCTATTGGTTTAGGCACCCTCCAGAGGTTCATCTCAGGACCTGAGAAAGAACAATAGAGGGTGCTATAGAATACTATCCCCCTATTATGTATTAAGCTGTGCAATTATGTATTGATGACATTTGGGAATTTACTCACTAGAAAATGCAGTATATATAGTTTAGTAATGTATTGATTTAATTGGTAAATCTTAGTGTCCATACCTGTGATAGAGTATTCTATGTAATTCGAATGGTTCTTACCTGTGCTTCCTCCTCGTGAAGCTCAGTCTTTTCCAGTGCTGAAGGTTCATGAGATTTGGCCTGGTCTTGTGGATGCTATTTTTAAATATAATGTTATCATAAATAAAAATCATGTAAGAGTTTAATCATAATCATGTTCAAATATGGATAGGTAATTGCATGCTTAGGCAATTTACTGTCACACTCGTATTAAATTAAATCTTCTAAACATACATACATATATATATATATATATATATATATATACACACACACAGTATGTGTGAGATTTATATTTATCTTACCTGTAGGCGGACTGCGGCTGTTGGTGGCTTATCCTTCTCCTCATGACAAGAAAGTATTTTCTTGCATGCTCTTTCCATTTCCTTCACTGTTTTATTGTCATTGTTTACAAGGTGAAGTGTAAACGGTGGAGAGGTTTGTTTTTTCTGCTGGCAGTACAGTTTTATTGTTTTTACTATGAGGTCCGCACATAACTGCAGCGGAAAGTTGAAAATTCCGGAACTTATTGCTGGAATGGCAACAGAACTGAAGTTATGCTGTTCTGCGGTTTTAAGTAGACTTACAACAGCCTTCCTCAAAAGGGGTTTTGCCACTCGGATCATTTTTGGTGTGGGATTCCTCTGTAGACAAGGTCCCACCACATGAATAATTTTCTGACACGGCAGGTTTCCTGCTGTCGTGACAAGAGCTTGTCCTGTTTGTAACGGTCCCTTTTTGTAAATGTGATCGTTGCTCTCGGCCTGGATGTCTGGTCCACCAACATCACACAATGCCTTTGCAAGTCCCCCGTTGTGTGCCAGATTGGAATTGGCAGCATTCACAACTGCATCAACTTTAAAGTCAGTCAAATCAGCTTTCCAAACTGACATTGTGACATTGTTTGAAAGCTGTGTTGACAGTCTCTTGCATTTTGTCATTGTGTCCGCTGCTTCATCATCCTCCTAGTGTTATAAAATTTGTGTTAGTCATGATTCACAAGACAATCCCTTAAGAAAATAGTTTTCCAACATAGACATAGTAATGATAACTGCAATGAAATATACTAAGTAAAGTTCACAAATGCAACTACATTATGACTGACTTTCACAACACTTCTCCATATCATGGCCAAACAAAGCCAATATCTTAATAAAGAAAAAATACAGAGCTGAGGGAGGGACTTAAATTTATGAAAAAAATCACAGATGTACAAGACAAAGACGTCATAAGACTCATAACACTCAATGTAAACTGTGTATTCAAAACACAAAAAAATTGAGCTATGTTTTGATATTAGTAAAACATAATGTGTAATATAACCTGCGTTGGAGCACGGACTGGGACGTCTGCGATAGTGGCCTGAGTGTTCTCTTCCAGGGTAACGTCTTTTGCCTCAGATGCTCTTGATTGAGACTTTGATGTGCGTTGTTTCTGAAAAAGTCATAACAATATAAAAAAGTACTTAAATTCATCCTTTACATTTTTTTTTTAAAGTTTTCATCTAGGATTACAATGGCAAGTTGAGGAACCCTTCAAAAATGTTCTTTTCTGCAACAGCGTGTGGCTGGTACCATGTGAGTCTATGTGTGTCATCTTAGCAATATAAAATGTATATAATGATATACACATGAATACTAATAAACTCTTGTAATAATGTTGTAGTGAGAAGAGAGTATTCATGGCTTGAACGTCAACATGTTGACAGGTGTTACAGCTGGTGTGATTATAAATGGTCTCTAGTTACCTTTGCTTTGTGACTCTTGAACACAAATGCCTTTGAAAGAGGGGTCACATAAACTCCTCTTCGCTTCGGTTTCCTCTGCTTCCAGCGTTCAACGTCAACTCTGTGTTTCTTTTTTCAGGAGAGAATAAGTATGATTACAGTACACCGCATCATTTAAGGTTTCAAGGTTAGAATAGTAGGTGTTAAAAGATAATACTACCACATTTAACATACCATGATTATCATGATCTGTAATTAATGGCTAAAGAACAGATGAATAGTTCAAAATCACATTTTGGGTAACATCTTACACTGCTATACATATGTACTCTTTAAGCAGACTAATTACATACATTTTATGATGTAGTTTTTTAGCCATAAATAAGAAAAAGATTATTTCCCTTTTAGATATACTTGAAAATCAATGTTTGTAGTTTACCCTCTTAATCAAACGCAGAGAGTCCTTGTATTCCCTTAAAAGGGCATTGTGGGTCAAACGATATGCCTGAACAAAGTCATCAAGCCTCGTGAAAGTGCGACGTTGGAAACGGACTCTTTTCAGGTCCCACTGGCTCTTTTCCATGACCCCTTGGGTCCGGTTGTCCTTTGTGAAGTTCTGTTATGACCCAAAAATTCAAAACAAACTGTAACTTATAGTTATTATTTTATCAACTCAATACGTGCTCTCTGTACATAAGAGCAACACACTTGTCATACATTAATAATTGAATTGATTGATTTTACCTGTGTTCTTTTGTTTGAACTTCTTGTATATTTTTTTCTTAGCCTTTGATACAAAGGGCCTTCACCATGGCGGCTAAGGTCACCTAGCAAATGAAATACATTACATTATGAAGTATCCATGACAGGAATAGTGACAGATCAATGAGAAGTATTAAAAATAACATGGGAATGAAAATGCAGATGACAAACTCACCTAGCATGATGCTAGACCACAGAGCAGCGTGGGGTAGAAAGTACCTCTCTAGTGAAGGCACGAATGTTGGGCAAAAGTACACATTCGGTTCACCATTTTGGTCCAGAACTCCATCATGTATTACCTGCTCAAAGTGCCTTTGGAATGGTGTTGGTCCCACATCATTCTGGAAGAAAAAATATAGCAGTTTAGGTTTGTTGTGGTGTGGAGTACCAAAAAGACAATGATTAACTAAACTTATAACCATGTAAATTATTTTATTTCACTTACATTTTAACAAAGGAATTTTAATATTATTGTCTATTACCATGTACATTCACACTTGAGTAAAGTAACATAAAACAAGTAAACATACTGTTTATTCAATTAAACATCATAGAATAGAATAGAATAGAATAGAATTACTTAATTAATCCCAGACTGGGAAATTATTTTGCCACAGCAGCAGTGGGTCAACAAGAAAAAACACTGTACATGAATAACATAAATATAAAAACAAGATATATACAGTAAGTATAAATACAGAGCAAACATATACAGTAAACAATCATACAATCCAGAAAAAGTTCTCTCTGTCAGACAGAGGTGAGGGAGTTATTGTGGAGTGTGATGGCTTGTGGCAGGAAAGATTTCCTGTATCTGTTGTTACGACAGCGGAGCTGAAGCAGCCTGTTGGAGAAGGTGTTCCGCTGTCTGACTGGTGTGTGGTGGAGAGGGTGGTCAGGATTATCCATGATGGATAACAGTTTTTTCAGTGACCTTCAGTGACAGAGCCAGCCTTCTTTGAGTTTGTTGAGTCTGTTGGTGTCGCTGGCTCCGATGCTGCTCCCCCAACAAACCACAGCAAAGAAAAGTACACTGGCCACCACAGACTGATAAAAGATCTCCAACATCTTGCTGCATATATTGAAGGATCTCAGCTTCTTCAGGAAGTAGAGTCTGCTCATCCCCTTCTTGTACACAGATTTGACTCCCAGATAACACCCAGGTACTTGTAATTCTCCACCACCTCCACATCCTTTCCCAGAATGCACAGCGGTTGGGAAGCCGTCCTCCTCTTCTTCCTGAAGTCGATCACCATCTCTTTGGTCTTGCTGATATTCAGCCGCAGGTGATTCTGTCCAGACCACTCCACAAAGCTGTCCACTAGTGCTCTTTACTCCCCCTCCTGTCCCTCACTTATACACCCAACAACAGCCGAGTCGTCAGAAAACTTCTGCAGGTGACACGACCCGGAATTGTACCTAAAGTCAGTGGTGTATAAAGTGAACAGGAAAGGAGGCAGTACAGTCCCCTGTGGAGCTCCTGTATCACTAACCACCACATCAGACAGAACACCGCCCATATGGACAAACTGTGGCCTGCCTGTCAGGTAATCAACGATCCAGGAGACAGTGGAGGTGTCGACACCCATCCCCCGCAGCTTCATGCTGAATGGTGTTAAAAGCACTGGCGAAATCAAAGGATATGACTCTCACAGTGCTGCCACCACCATCCAGGTGCGAATGGGCTCGTTGCAGCAGGTAGATGACAGCGTTGTCAACTCCCAAGTGGGGCTGGTAGGCAAATTGTAGAGGGTCTAGCAGAGCTCTCACCTGCGGCCTCAGATGGGCCAAGACCAGTCTCTCCAGCACCTTCATCACGTAGGATGTGAGGGCAACTGGTCGGTAGTCATTGAGGTCTGCTGGTGTCGACTTCTTAGGAACAGGAACCAGGAAGAACGTCTTCCAAAGCATCGGTATTCTCTCCTGACCCAGGCTCAGGTTGTAGAGGTGTTGTAGGACAGGAGACAGCTGGCTGGCACAGGTCTTCAGGATCCTGGGGCTGATGCCGTCAGGGCCTGCGGCCTTCCACTGGTGGAGTCGCTCCAGCTATCTCCTAACCTGGTCTACAGTCAGTCATGCTGCTGTCCACTTGAGGAGGAGGAGGAGGAGGAGGAGTGCTGCACAGGAGAGCTCACTGTAGGGGGGGGGGGGGGGGGGGGGGGGGGTCTGAAGGTGTCGGGGAGATGACAGAAGGCTTTGAACTGAACCAATTGAAGAAACTGTTCAGCTCGTTTGCCCTCTCCAGGCTGCCTGATGGCTGTCTTCCGTTCACCTTACACCCCGTGATCTGCTTCATTCCCGTCCACACATCCCTCACATTGTTCTGCTGGCGTTTGGCCTCCAGCTTCCTCCTGTAGGTGTCCTTACAGCTCCTCAGCATTTCCCTGAGTTCATGTTGCACTCTCCTCTTAACCATGACACAACCAATACGAACATTAAAGAATCTAAAACTGACTGTGGAAGCTTCTAGATGCTTTTTGATTATTACCTGTTTTTAACTTTTATTTATCAGCACAGAAATTGACAACACTAAGCATAAAAAAGTGACACCTGCCTTTGTTAGGAAAATATCATATATAACATCATATATTTTGAGTAACAGAGTGCAATGCTATGTGCCATTTGTAAAATTGATTACCTACCACAAAGTTTTCCTCCTCTATTGTTTTCTCATCTATTTCAGGGGGTCCAGCTCTGGTCATAAGTCTTTGCAGGTTGTGAAAATGTTTTTCAACCTCCTGCCCGCTGCATGAGCTTGAGAACACCACAGTAGTGCTGCGTACTATGTCATCAAGCTCATGGAGCGTCGTGGCTTGTGTCATCAGCCCGAAGACGTGCATAGCCAGGTGGTAGTGTTTGTAAGCACTGTGGAAAAAAAGTAAATACATACTCAAAGTTAAATACATTTGAACACCTTATCATGTCAAACAGAAATACACATAAACAAACCACTTACTGCTTCCGGCAAAGGTCCTTTGCATTTTTCATGATGTGGCTGAGGCATCGGTGTAGAATAGGTGTGTGGTAGGCCTCTTTCTTTCCTTGTCCAGTGACAATGTCAAAGTACATTGACAGAAGTTCTTTAAGACTCATTCCACAAAAGTTCTGTGATATGGACTCCATGAGGACCAGAGAACCATCACATATGTACATCACACACCTTTTCTTGATATGCCTTCCATGGCATCTGATGCAGTCCGTCATGAATGACCCCAGGAAAAATGACACAGATGCTGTTGTGTGGTCGCATGTGACAAATGTGGCCACAGGGACTGGCGACCCACCTTTCAAAGGATGTCTGACCACTATTTCATAGATGTAAATTGGCGCACTTTCCCCCTTTGCCTTTTTAATGATGCTCCCTGTTGCATCAACATAAACTATGTCCTCCTTAGCCCTTTCAGCAATTCCAAGAAATTGTCTTCAGGACACCCGTTGTTGGTACTTCATCCCTGCACCCGGAGTCCTCCACAGTCTCATCTAGATGACTAAGCTTTTCCAGGTACAGAGAACGGGGGAGTTTTGAAGTCAATGTTTGTGCAATGACTTCCCTTTGTTTACCACGAACAGGCCTCCTCTTCAACTCGCCACGATTGTGTCTGACACAGTCTCCCTGAAAGGTCACCATTGCTTTCAATGAAGATTCACTGTCCACCTTCACCTCCACACATACAGGACAGTCATCAAACATACAGTACCCCAAACAGGTGAAGAGTGGGGTGTCTCTTGATGATGTAATTGGTTTGACACTGTGGCGTTTAAATGCAAAACTGCAATAGGGATGAACTGTGCGAATCCCTTTTGACATGACATTTGTCCACTGACATGTCTTGAATTGATTTCTGTGTTGTCTCTTGCGCAGATATGCCCAGTCCTCTGCAGAAATGAAAAAAAAAACATGGCGGCTGTGGCAATTTCTTGATAAAAAATAAAGTATCCAAATCTGCATTGCCTGAAGAGGGTGTGTGATGTCTGAACTGTCTGACTGACTGAATGTGCTTTGGTCATCTGGGGGAGGAGAAGGAGGACTGGAGGTGCCATGTTCATCTGAAGTGGGGCGAGGACTCAAAGTGCTGCCCTCCTCTAGAGGAGGAGAATGACTGAATGTGCTTTTTTCAATCGGAAGAGGGGGAGAACCCAAAGTGCTGCCGACAACTTTAGGAGGGGGAGGAGGAGGAGGAGGAGGAGGAAGAGCAGGACTCAATGTGCTACTGTCCAGTGGAGGAAGAAGAGGAGGACTAAAGGTGCTGCTGTCCACTTGAGGAGGAGGAGGAGGAGGAGGAGGAGGAGGAGGAGGAAGAACAGGACTCAATGTGCTACTGTCCAGTGGAGGAAGAAGAGGAGGACTGAAGGTGCTGCTGTCCACTTGAGGAGGAGGAGGAGGAGTGTTGCTGCTGCTGTCAAATGGAGGAGAACTTAAGGTGCTGCTTTCCACCGGAGGAGGGGGAGGACCCAAAGTGCTGCTGTCAAATGGAGGAGGAGGAGGACTCAAGGTGCTGCCGCCATCAGGTGTAGTCTTTCCTGTTAGACCCTTGTTCAGCAAATTTCAAGGCCAAAGATTAATGATATTTTAAGTAAAGCACACTCTTAAAACGTCTAAAGACGTAACACACATTAAATCATGCTTAGCTGACTTCAGGCTGACATTACAGATGCCAATACTAACAATACTAATATTGATGATAATAGTAATAATTATAACAATGATGATTATAATATAATAATAACTATCATTATTAACAATTCAAATTATCATTCAATAAACTGCAAAGACAGCTGGTTGAAAAAATTAAAGAAATGTGAACACAGTGAGGAATACAAATTAACTGAATAAATTACAAATATGTTACATTACAACTATGTAAAATACAGAACATTACCTTTTGATGTTTGAGGTACACCTGTTTCAGTCTCACCCTATTTATGGGTACATTAGGGATTGCTAAATCAAGGCATACATCCCCCCAGAAGCCTTTAACTGAACAGGTTTTTTCATCAGCAATGGACACACCAGCTGATGCTCTTAGCCTGTCAATGCTTGATTGGATTTCATCCACTGTTTTGGTTATTTTCCTGGACTTTAGGACACAGAACAAACAATGATTTATTAAGAAAACACAATTATTAGAAAGCATATTTTTTTGAAGAAGATCAAGATCTTTTTTTGACAATGGAATTGCTTGACACGTACCCGTCCAAATGCAGAGAAAACATAGTGTCTGTAGGTCACAAAAAAACACAATGGAAGAGGGAAAATAAATAAAATAATCATTGAAACATGTGATTGAGATTTAGAGTCTAACCAACTTTTATATGTGAAAACATCCACTTAAATGCAATTGTTGTATTATAACATTTGACATTTTTGGGGTACAGGAAATTTTTAAGAGGGGAATAAGAGATCAACAGTATAAATACTTGTGATAAATATTGTGCTTCGGCGAGCTGTCGATTTAAATTGGTTTATTTGAGAGTGTTATGGTTAAGAACATTAGGAGGAAAGTATATGAATATTAGTCAAAGTATGTCTCAACTATGTTTAATAAGTTGTTGCAGTAATTTTGAGCCCATTTGTTACACAGATTGGCTAATATTATACCAATTTTGTACACCTCAGTATTTTAACATAGTTCAGAAAGCCATATATCCTCTGAATTTCGTCAAGCTGTCTTTATTGTTGAGGTTCACAATGGGTCATTTTGAAAACCAAAGTTCAAATGTAAAAAATATTTTAAAATAACCTTAATTACATGAATTAAATCATATGGAACCTAACTTAATCACACATTTAAAATATACGAGTGAAAAGTCTCATCTTTCCAGTCATACATAACGCAATTACAATATTGTGTAGACCACAAGATGCAGCATCAGCAGCTAAATTGTAAAGGAAAGGGGTGCGCTGGATTTATAACACATGACAAAACGAGAGCATCATTGTGAAACGGAATGCGGCAAAATAATCGTTTTATTTCAATTATCTTGTTTTCATAATCGTTGGAAGCCAAAATCGTAATCGAGATTAAAATTCGATTAATTGAGCAGCCCTAGTAGCGGTTGCCTTATGTCTTTTATTGTAATATTATATCATGTCATTATAAAGTACGCTTAGACCGCAGAGAGGAAAAAAATGTCGGACAAGGACGACGGAGACCTGGCAGAGTTTAAATAATTTAAAAGCTAAGTTAAAAGTTCAAATTTACAGTGTCTTTATCAAAAAAACAATTGTTAACGCAATACTTACCCGCTCTTTCCAGGCATCGTCTTAAAAGTGTAATACACAAACAGGTAAACAAATTATCCGCCAGTTTGTGTGATGTCTTTGCCAGTGTGCAAATTATACCGCGGCTTTCGGGGGGGGGGCTCACTTATATAGGGGGGGGGGGGGGGGGGGGGTGCGCGGTGCGCGGTGCGCGTGCCTCAGAGCGAAGACTTACTCAAAACACATCCATTATTACAAGCCTATACGTCTACTTGATGTCAGCACATATAAGCACATCCAATGTAAGCAAATGTCAAATGTTATAATACAACAATTGCATTTAAGTGGATGTTTTCACATATAAAAGTTGGTTAGACTCTAAATCTCAATCACATGTTTCAATGATTATTTTATTTATTTTCCCTCTTCCATTGTGTTTTTTTGTGACCTACAGACACTATGTTTTCTCTGCATTTGGACGGGTACGTGTCAAGCAATTCCATTGTCAAAAAAAGATCTTGATCTTCTTCAAAAAAATATGCTTTCTAATAATTGTGTTTTCTTAATAAATCATTGTTTGTTCTGTGTCCTAAAGTCCAGGAAAATAACCAAAACAGTGGATGAAATCCAATCAAGCATTGACCTCCACAAACGCATCAAATCGAAATCAAATCGAAATCAAATCGAAATCAAATCGAAATCAAAACCAAAACATGCCAGTCTGGCTAGGAATCAAGTCCGCATTAACGTGCGCAAAATAACTTGAAATACTATCACACGCATGTAACGCCCGCCACTGTAATAATGTCCACAAACGTAATAAAAATCAGCAGCATTTAATGTAATAAACCCACAAATGACTCTTCACCCACAACAACCTGCCTCAAGGTATTATGGGGGATGGGTTGTGTATGTGTGAAAAACCCCCAAAATCTGTCGCTCCACTTCAAGTTAAAAGTCATTACAGGTACTCCTAAACTTTTATAATTACCTTTGATAGAATCTCTGAAAAAGGAATGTAATTTATGAAGATAGATGAAAAACAGTATCGAATACTTAGATAAAGTTAATAGATATACATTTATATATAAACATTTGTATACATTTTTACTCTAAAATGTGTAGAAATCAGATACAGTATAGCACCCATAGCCAGGAATTATTGAGCAAATGGTTTTTACAGTAAGTCAAACATGCAATCTGCATGTATAAATATGGGACTTTTAGACCTTAATTTCTCCACATTGCTCCAGTAAAAATGCTTCATATTAAACATACTTGTAGTCAATTATGTGTAGAAGTCAAATATACCACCCATAGCCAGGAATTATTGAGCAAATGGTTTTTACAGTAAGTCAAACATGGGCAACGATGCAATCTGCATGTATAAAAATGGGACTTTTAGACCTTAATTTCTCCACATTGCTACAGTAAAAATGCTTGATTTAAAGTATAGTTGTAGTCAATTATGTGTAGAAGTCAAATATACCACCCATAGCCAGGAATTATTGAGCAAATGGTTTTTACAGTAGCTCAAATATGGGCAACGATGCAATCTGCATGTATAAATATGGGACTCTTAGACCTTAATTTCTCCACATTGCTCCAGTAAAAATGCTTCATATTAAACATACTTGTAGTCAATTATGTGTAGAAGTCAAATATACCACCCATAGCCAGGAATTATTGAGCAAATGGTTTTTACAGTAAGTCAAACATGGGCAACGATGCAATCTGCATGTATAAAAATGGGACTTTTAGACCTAAATTTCTCCACATTGCTACAGTAAAAATGCTTCATATTAAACATAGTTGTAGTCCTCTATGTGTAGAAGTCAAATATACCACCCATAGCCAGGAATTATTGAGCAAATGGTTTTTACAGTAGCTCAAATATGGGCAACGATGCAATCTGCATGTATAAAAATGGGACTTTTAGACCTTAATTTCTCCACATTGCTACAGTAAAAATGCTTCATATTAAACATACTTGTAGTCAATTATGTGTAGAAGTCAAATATACCACCCATAGCCAGGAATTATTGAGCAAATGGTTTTTACAGTAAGTCAAACATGGGCAACGATGCAATCTGCATGTATAAAAATGGGACTTTTAGACCTAAATTTCTCCACATTGCTACAGTAAAAATGCTTCATATTAAACATAGTTGTAGTCCTCTATGTGTAGAAGTCAAATATACCACCCATAGCCAGGAATTATTGAGCAAATGGTTTTTACAGTAGCTCAAATATGGGCAACGATGCAATCTGCATGTATAAAAATGGGACTTTTAGACCTTAATTTCTCCACATTGCTCCAGTAAAAATGCTTCATATTAAACATACTTGTAGTCAATTATGTGTAGAAGTCAAATATACCACCCATAGCCAGGAATTATTGAGCAAATGGTTTTTATAGTAGCTCAAACATGGGCAACAATGCAATCTGCATGTATAAAAATGGGACTTTTAGACCTTAATTTCTCCACATTGCTCCAGTAAAAATGCTTCATATTAAACATACTTGTAGTCAATTATGTGTAGAAGTCAAATATACCACCCATAGCCAGGAATTATTGAGCAAATGGTTTTTACAGTAAGTCAAACATGGGCAACGATGCAATCTGCATGTATAAAAATGGGACTTTTAGACCTAAATTTCTCCACATTGCTACAGTAAAAATGCTTCATATTAAACATAGTTGTAGTCCTCTATGTGTAGAAGTCAAATATACCACCCATAGCCAGGAATTATTGAGCAAATGGTTTTTACAGTAGCTCAAATATGGGCAACGATGCAATCTGCATGTATAAAAATGGGACTTTTAGACCTTAATTTCTCCACATTGCTACAGTAAAAATGCTTCATATTAAACATACTTGTAGTCAATTATGTGTAGAAGTCAAATATACCACCCATAGCCAGGAATTATTGAGCAAATGGTTTTTATAGTAGCTCAAACATGGGCAACAATGCAATCTGCATGTATAAAAATGGGACTTTTAGACCTTAATTTCTCCACATTGCTCCAGTAAAAATGCTTCATATTAAACATACTTGTAGTCAATTATGTGTAGAAGTCAAATATACCACCCATAGCCAGGAATTATTGAGCAAATGGTTTTTACAGTAGCTCAAATATGGGCAACGATGCAATCTGCATGTATAAAAATGGGACTTTTAGACCTAAATTTCTCCACATTGCTACAGTAAAAATGCTTGATTTAAAGTATAGTTGTAGTCAATTATGTGTAGAAGTCAAATATACCACCCATAGCCAGGAATTATTGAGCAAATGGTTTTTACAGTAGCTCAAATATGGGCAACGATGCAATCTGCATGTATAAATATGGGACTTTTAGACCTTAATTTCTCCACATTGCTCCAGTAAAAATGCTTCATATTAAACATACTTGTAGTCAATTATGTGTAGAAGTCAAATATACCACCCATAGCCAGGAATTATTGAGCAAATGGTTTTTATAGTAGCTCAAACATGGGCAACAATGCAATCTGCATGTATAAAAATGGGACTTTTAGACCTTAATTTCTCCACATTGCTCCAGTAAAAATGCTTCATATTAAACATACTTGTAGTCAATTATGTGTAGAAGTCAAATATACCACCCATAGCCAGGAATTATTGAGCAAATGGTTTTTACAGTAGCTCAAATATGGGCAACGATGCAATCTGCATGTATAAAAATGGGACTTTTAGACCTAAATTTCTCCACATTGCTACAGTAAAAATGCTTGATTTAAAGTATAGTTGTAGTCAATTATGTGTAGAAGTCAAATATACCACCCATAGCCAGGAATTATTGAGCAAATGGTTTTTACAGTAGCTCAAATATGGGCAACGATGCAATCTGCATGTATAAATATGGGACTCTTAGACCTTAATTTCTCCACATTGCTCCAGTAAAAATGCTTCATATTAAACATACTTGTAGTCAATTATGTGTAGAAGTCAAATATACCACCGATAGCCAGGAATTATTGAGCAAATGGTTTTTACAGTAAGTCAAACATGGGCAACGATGCAATCTGCATGTATAAAAATGGGACTTTTAGACCTAAATTTCTCCACATTGCTACAGTAAAAATGCTTCATATTAAACATAGTTGTAGTCCTCTATGTGTAGAAGTCAAATATACCACCCATAGCCAGGAATTATTGAGCAAATGGTTTTTACAGTAGCTCAAATATGGGCAACGATGCAATCTGCATGTATAAAAATGCGACTTTTAGACCTTAATTTCTCCACATTGCTCCAGTAAAAATGCTTCATATTAAACATACTTGTAGTCAATTATGTGTAGAAGTCAAATATACCACCGATAGCCAGGAATTATTGAGCAAATGGTTTTTACAGTAAGTCAAACATGGGCAACGATGCAATCTGCATGTATAAAAATGGGACTTTTAGACCTAAATTTCTCCACATTGCTACAGTAAAAATGCTTCATATTAAACATAGTTGTAGTCCTCTATGTGTAGAAGTCAAATATACCACCCATAGCCAGGAATTATTGAGCAAATGGTTTTTACAGTAGCTCAAATATGGGCAACGATGCAATCTGCATGTATAAAAATGGGACTTTTAGACCTTAATTTCTCCACATTGCTACAGTAAAAATGCTTCATATTAAACATACTTGTAGTCAATTATGTGTAGAAGTCAAATATACCACCCATAGCCAGGAATTATTGAGCAAATGGTTTTTATAGTAGCTCAAACATGGGCAACAATGCAATCTGCATGTATAAAAATGGGACTTTTAGGCCTTAATTTCTCCACATTGCTACAGTAAAAATGCTTCATATTAAACATACTTGTAGTCAATTATGTGTAGAAGTCAAATATACCACCCATAGCCAGGAATTATTGAGCAAATGGTTTTTATAGTAGCTCAAACATGGGCAACAATGCAATCTGCATGTATAAAAATGGGACTTTTAGACCTTAATTTCTCCACATTGCTCCAGTAAAAATGCTTCATATTAAACATACTTGTAGTCAATTATGTGTAGAAGTCAAATATACCACCCATAGCCAGGAATTATTGAGCAAATTGTTTTTACAGTAAGTCAAATAAGGGCAACGATGCAATCTGCATGTATAAATATGGTACTTTTATTTTGGCATTTCTCCACATTGGTGCAGTAAAACAAATGATAAGTCTTTTTTATTCATCATAGGTGCATGAAACACTTTAATGTAACATTTTATTTTCAATGTTTGACAGGTTCGATATATAGCTTACTGTTGTTAATACCTTTATTTTGAAACCCGGAAGTAATGCAATGTTTCTCCGCATTTACCGCAACGCTGAGAATACTTGTACCCTCGAAATTTAAGTGCGGCTGATTTGACCACGGAGATCGAAGTTGCGGCTGGCTTGACCGCGGTTACTAGCTGTCACGACTGTAGGGCGCTTAGGTTTCGTTTTTACGCACTACTACTAACACGCAAAGTAAAATTCCGCTGCTGCTGAGAAACTAGTCCCTCAAAATGTTTTATCATTGAAAATGCAAGGTTGGTTTAATTTCTAAAATTATTCTACCAACACTGACATGTACATCGATAGTCCGACGTTATAATACTTTTGTCTCGGGTGTTCTGCGGAGCAGTTAAAGCTGTTTTTAGTGACAGGCTGGATGTTACCGTTGACGTGCGCTAGCTCAACACCAGTTAGCAACGGTGACTTGTGCAAATATAAGGACTGGACCAATTGTGCTGTAAACGGTCTCCACCGACCTATATCACCTCGGGTAAGTTGGAAATGAGGTCCTATGTCCAAAATTCCGAACTTTTCCTTTAATGTGCAGTGTTTGCAATATCAGCAGTTAACAGTAGGAGGAGCTACAGGAATTGTTGCATTGGTGCACCTCAACATTCAAAGAAGATCAACATGTCACATGTTCCACTGCTTCACTTTTAATACCTTACTGCCTAATTCTTCACACTGAGAGTCTGGGAACCGACAGTAAGCTCTCTCTTGTTGTGTTTCTGATGTTTTCTATTACATGTATGAACATTGCTCGGTCACTTCTAATTTAAAGACGCTGCTGCAGCTCTGAACTACTGCCCATCACCTTTGGTGGACGGTGTTTTTGAAAACTAGCTCCAAGAATCATTAACGCAGCCAAATGAACATCTTTTGTCTTGACTTACATTATCTTGACTGGTGAATGGTCGGCCCATAGTATGGGGCGGCTCTCACTTCTTAACCTAATGAGTAAGTGGGCAGAGAGCCAGCGCAGCAGAAATCCCTTCCGGTCCTTCAGTGTCATCCAAACCTCACACCTGACGCAATGGATTAATCCCTGCAGGAGATTCAGTGAGTGTCAGTCGTCTGCTGTCCTCAAGGACAACGACAACTGTTTACCAGCAGTTTTGGATGTCATCGGCATCACCAGCATTCACTTCCTCTCATTTTCACAGATATGGGCTGCGGTCGAATAGTCAAAAAAGTAGGTCCTAACTCCTATTCCTAACGTCTTTTCCTTGACCTCGGGAGAAAACTTCACAAGGTCACGGAAAGGTTGAGGAGAACTCATCAGGATTTAGGAAAAGTCGACCAAGGTCCTCAGAGAAGCCGACCGGACGTTCACTAAACTACGTCATTATAATGTTTTTTTTAAAACATTTGTAACATGATTGAAATAAATAAATACAAATGCATAATTACATTATTATCACTATCCACACACATTTATCAACACAATTCCAATGACTATATGTCTGCATGAAAGTAATTGTTAGATATGCAAATAAGCATATTGTTTGTTTTCATGAATGGCCGAGGTGTGCGGCACTTTAAATGTTGCTCTCGCAAGGAATTGTGGGTCGGCGTGATCTCCTTTCCTTTCGTAAAGGAAGATCCGTTGTATCTGATGCTAAAGGAGATCTGAAAGGAAGCATTGGAGCTCCTTTCCTTTGCATTTTATGAAATTCGAACAGCTGTTATCATGGCGACCACTTGTTTACTTCCGAGTCACTTCTTCAGTTAGGAACCTTCCTAAGCAAAAAAGACTATTCGACCGCAGCCATGGTATCCGGTGCTCTGACTGTTGGTGAACATCCTGAGAAAACGACCTCTGCACTGTGTCACATAAACTTTAGCCCAAAGATGAAAATAGATTGAAGGAAAACTCTTCATCTCATAAACAACGGTGTTTTTGTGGGTTTAATATTACTTGTGCACGCAGCAGAACGACCCCATGTTCTGGAAATATTGCCTGAGAACTAACTGCCCTCGTAAGAGCACAGTGTTGTTGCAGTGTAATGAAAAGTCTGGCAGACCTGATTAAAAAAAAATTATTACAACAACGTTACCCACTTCTGCATTGCCTAATTCAACAGACAAACAGAGAACATACACAATCTATTTATCCACTTGCTGCGATGCCACCTTCACAGCCCATATAATTCAAACAAACAATCACTTGAGGATAAGAGAAAATTGGCTATCACCTTTCCCAAGACTCACACCACCTTCATTTTAATGTAGCTCATCATCTCTGAAGCGGGCTCATTAAAACTCAATGGATCTTTGGCAATATTTGAAAAAAAAAAGGCTGAAGGAACTATGAGAAGTGGCATCCTCCGGGTTCAGTGGGTTCACACTCCTCATTGGTATGAGTTCGGCCTGTCGCTCAGTTGGGTAAACGGGAGCCAACAACAGCAGGGGTCAGAGAAGACGGGAGGTTCGCAGGGGGAAGGCTCAGGTTTCAAGGAGGAACGACGGCATGTGATGACAAGTCATGCATCCTGACCACAGTGACAGCCACTATGTTCATTTTAGTGGCGTCAAACACTGATGGCGGTTTGCAACTAATGCCTGAAAAGTGTTGCAACTATGAAGTTAGGCAACAGGGTTAATGCTGTGTATGAGCACCATAGGAGATGTTTTTATCTTAACGCCGACTGAAAATGGTGGCAACATCGTGTATTTTACTATCCTTTAAAGAGATATCCATTTTCATTTTCTTGCACACAAAGCTGTTTAACACCAAAGTTATATTGGACATTTGTTTTTAAGTTGATATTAAACTCTCAGATTGGGATTCCCTGTTGGGTCTAAACAAAAGCATTAAAGGGGAGTGTAGAAGTAATAGATTATTGCATTGGAATTAAATGCCCCCCCCCCCCAATACTCTCGGTGGAAGAAGATAAAAACTGAAAATGCATTCATTTCACAGTGATAACATCAGAATGTAAGTGATTTCATTGCACACAGTTCAAAATGCAATCAGAACAGACAAAGAACATTTTGAAAGGGTTGATTGGGCGAGTCGTTTCACAAATCTATGAAACTACAATATGCATGTACACATTCAGTACCCAACACCCAAAATCCTTCACCAAATGCCAGTGCACCGCCAAGCAGCAGCATCCCCATCATGTGTTTTTGTGAATTTTCCTGTGACACTGGTGCAGAATCTCTCTCTTGGCGGCCCATTCCTGGCATGAGGCTCGATGTGAAACAGAGAACTGCACCCTGCCCTTCGTGTCAACCTTTGTTTTGTCTTGTCAGCCACAGAATATCACCTATCAGTGCCGACTTGACCGGTGCCGTCGTCCCTCTGTGCGGAGGTGTCCTGACCTGGGAGCAGCCTGTGAGGGGCGCTATGCGATTGCTGCGCGTCTGCTCGACACTTGTTGCAGCAGCAGACCGCGGCGCAGAGGCGTGTGCGGATAGGCCGAGTAAGCAGTATAAACATGATGCAGTTGGCTGCTCCCTGCAAGGTGTTGCCAATTCCCTGTTGGGTCCAAAGAAAAAGCCTTTATGTTTTATTGTTACATTGGATTAAAATGTCCCTTAATGGCTTGAGAATGTAACAAAACCACTTCATGTTATTATCTGACAAAGAAATCCAATCAAATTAGGAGCTCAGCTAATGACAACTACAATAAGGCAGTATGAACAAAACCAAGACAATTAGTGGATTAAAAATTAAGATTAGAAAGGATACATCACTGGTTTAAAAGAAACTTTAAACTCACATGTAGAGTGACCAGTACTGGGTTCTGTCTGGCTGGAGAGTCGGCCAGCAGCAGTATGAAGCGCACTGTGCTCCAAATGCGCAGGACGATGAAGATGATGGGAATGAGCGTAAGCTTCATATCAGCCATGGAGGAGAAGGAGTGGGACGCAGGCCTGTTGGCCAGGATGGGCCGGTACTCAGACAGGGCAGCATGCTGCGTCAGACAGAATATACATGGCATCAGATTTCATAATTGCCAAAAATAGAATATTAAAAAAAAGAAAACAAAAAAAAGCAGAAATTGAAAAGTGCAGAACACAGAGAATAAGATGTCGAGGATAGCAGATGATTTCGAGGATAGCCAATGATTTCCTTACAACATGGCAGCTGCTTGAGGCACATGTGACCTAAAACTTCTGCCACTGCAGAGGAGGTTGTCTCTGTTTTAATGGGCTCTTTGTTGAAGGATTTCTTCAAAAAGAGGGCCAACAAACAACTTTTTTAACATTGGTGAAGAGAATTTTTTTTTAATGTTTGGCTGTTTTGCAAAGCCGTTATTGCAATGAAGAAACTGGCTTCTGTATATAATTTGGGGTATTTTGCTAGTGATCCGTTTTCTATGGAACATAGAACACATTTTCTATTTCTGTTTCATAAAACAAATTTAGAGCGCAGCTACGGCTGAACTGTGCTCTCTCAGTGCTCTATTATGAACTGTATCATAATATCAAATGTATTTAACATTGTTTATTTGATATAAATAGGATTTAACATGAATATTTTCAATCTTGGCAAGGTTGTTTTTTATATTCCACTGTTGATGCCTTTGCAATTGGGTGTCACACGAGCAGTGAATGTAATCTGCAGCTACATAGAAACCACAGAGCTAGCGGGTATGCTCACCGCTACATGGATGTGCCTCTTAATCAGGATGTAGAGGACCGGCAGGGTGAGGTAAGCCAAGAATTCCCAGATCTTTCCAGTCAGTAGCATCCACAGGATCCGGTCAGGAGCGTGGATCCTGACCCAGCACCAGCCCACAGATACCTCTGAGGCATCGTAGCCAATCTTGTTCAGACACACGGCTGCAACAGTGATGGCCAGAGGGACACCCCAGCTGGACCAACAAACAGAGTTTAGAGGGTTACACATAACTTCCTCAAAAAGGTCAACTTCCTGTCTATAAACATCTCTCACAAAGTCTGTATGTAGGTGTTTGGTCGGTTCAGCATCCACAAATGTTGCAAAGACATGTGACACCATGTGATAGATTATCTTCTGCTTATGGTTTGTGTGTGTTACATGCACACACTGCAGGGTCAAAAGCACTTAATCATTTCACTTTAAGAAGCAATGTTCCCCCCTGAAGCGTTACTGCCTCTCTAAAAATAACAATTTAAAAGAATACTGTGTGTGCGTGTTATATAAGCCTCGATGAATGGCTCTATTGTGTGATCTTCAATTCAATATAGCATTTGAG
Organism: Eutrigla gurnardus; assembly: GCF_963514095.1. Lineage (NCBI taxonomy): Eukaryota > Metazoa > Chordata > Actinopteri > Perciformes > Triglidae > Eutrigla > Eutrigla gurnardus. Next base: position 14,593,990 of record NC_139922.1, on the reverse strand, counting down.
AATTCACAGTAAACAAAATTCAAATGACCACCACAGACACTTACACAACAAATCGCAGAGGAAGTAACTACAGATACTTTGTTGCTGTACTTAAGTCGAATTTTCAGGTATCTCTACTTTACCTGAGTACTTATTTTTCTGATAACTTTTACTCCCTACATTTTAAACCAACAATCAGTACTTTCTACTCCTTACATTCTGAGGTCTGAGGGGAATTATGCCAACTCAGAGCATTCAAAGTAAAGTCTAGCTAATTATTAACAAACCGGTTAACAGCCTTCAATCATAAGCTTGTAAAACAGTTTAGCTGTGAACTGTTTGTAGTCTGTAATGGGTGATAATTATACTTAAAAATAATTAAATATGGGAGTGACAGCCTTGACAGCCACGTGGTTACAGTGCCATACAACTGCAACGTCCTGGTTTCTCTTCCGCTCTTGGGACCTTGCATATCATCTCTATACTGTCCTGTTAAATAAAGGTGAAAATGCCCCAAAAAATGAAACATGGTAGCAATTCTACCAAATATTGTGTGATGCATCACCGATAATTTGACTGAGCGAATGTAATAATTTTGGCAATTTGTTTGAATGCAACATAAAGGAACTAACTATGCCCATACATTGAGTGTTAATACGAGATAATTGAATCATTATGAACCAGAGTGGAAATCAAATTTAAATTTCCCCTCACATGGTTATCTGACTTATTGCCATAAATAAAATAACGTGTGGTTAACGTTATATCAGTTGTTTTATGAATACATACAGGAGAAATTGAGTAGTTTCCCTCTTTCGTGGTGGAATCGAATGCCCCCGTGACCACGTTACCATGGAAACGTAGCTCTTGAGGCGGTCTAGCTATTCAGGCTAACTTTGTAGTCTTAAAATCGGCAAAATAAGGCGTAAATAGAATATGACGATGTAAATTCAGGTTTTAATTGAGCGCGCGCCGTCCAGTCGTCACCAGATTAATATCCCATGATGCTTCAGTGTACAGGTTCGGGCGGCATCCCACTTGTGGAGCTCCGTACATCCAAAGCCCAGAATTCCCCCGTAGTTTATATAGTTAGCATAGCAGCGGTTAACGTGCGACCAGTCTACGTAACTCACCTGACGAGGTGGAAGAACAGCACCAAGCTGTCGGCGGTTCTTTGGTTGGACCTCACGATGAGAACATACAGGTACACAGCAATAGCCACGGTCCAGAAGAACGAGCTGGTGTTGGCGAACGTGGAGATGGCTCCCTGGATGATGCACTCCAGCGAGTCGGTGCGGAAAACACTCCAGACCCCGAAGGCGTAGGAGACGGCGGACAGCCAGTCGGACACCGACAGGTAGACCAGCAGCGTCCTCGGAGTCGTCCTCAGATCCGACCAGATGACGTAGGTGAGGATGATCAGCGAAGAGCCCAGAAAGGAGAGCGAGCACGAGCACAACACGACCACCTGCTCGGAGAAGTACACCACTGTCTGATTCCCGTCTGCCATAGTTTAGTACGATTAGACCCGGCGTCAAACGCGCAGCGACGGTTGTAAACACGCGCACGGCGGTACCATGGTCGTTGTTCGACTTAAAGCCGACTTATATGACTTTGACACACTTCCTTCGTTGCTTTTTGAGGCAGCCAAACAAACTTTTCCCCCCAGCGTTTAACCCCTCCCTCCCGGCCTTTCTCCTCTTACTGCTCGCCGCACCAACCGGAACCCAAAGCAGAAGTCAGTCAGCTGGTAATCGGCTCATAACCGTCTATTTTGGGCTGTTATGGTCTTGACTTGTGTAAGCTAAAGTGAAGCTCTGACACATTTGACAAATGACAATTAGTATTTCCCCCTCATTCCAGGAACGAGGAATATTATTTTAAGTAAAGCATGCTAAACCCAGAGGACTAGTCGGCTCATAGCAGTCAAATATACGAGGTTGCATCTGATTTTACATTTTAAATCAGACTTTCACATTGAAAACGAGCAAAAACGTGCCCATTAACCTTTTTATTCACAACAAATGTCCCACCGACAGCTTGACAATACAATTGAAGCGCAAGGTTATACAACAGTCATAATAAATAATTTACTTAAAAGCTGGGAAAGTTGTGAATTCATCAATCAATTGAAAAAAAATATTTTTAAATATATGATTTATTTAAGTAAAATCATAGCAGTAGAATTCGGAGCTAGAAATATTTTATTTTATGTCATGTCTGTCGTTTTGCATCCCAAAAATATGACACATGACACACAAATACACGTGATGCACACTTCAAAAGAGGGGCAATAACATACTTTTACAATTACATAATTATACACATTTAATTAAAATGTGCTGTTGGTGGTCACCTTTTAACTCACAGTAATGTCCTTGGTGTTGAGCAGTTCATTCGGACCACCGGCACCCCCATAATAAAGTACACATTTGAGACATTTTTTGAGTAATGAGTAATGTCTGCCGCGCTTTGTGTTGAGCAGCTGTTAAATCTTTGGTGGCCTTTTTAATTGTGTTGCCAAAGAGATGAAGTGGAGAAAGATGTAAAGCCGTAAAGCAGTGACCTTGTATCACAGCAGGATTCTTAATGCTTCTGCATTGCTGCAGTCCTGAAAAAAACTGCAACCCCTTTTTGTGTTTGCAGCAATGCAGAGGCATGCTGCCTTTTCCCTGCAGTCTGCAGTAAACACACCTGCATCTTATCAACAGAATCCCACATGACCCACAGTCCAGCTTACAATACACAGCATGTTCTATCAAGTGTTAACAATCAATGGACTAAATATTCTGTGATTGAGACAAAAATCATATCGTGGATCTTAAATCAGAAGCACATTCAGCTGTCTTTGTGTTTACTGTGTGTTTGTGAAAACCTAAATGATTGAACCTGGCATCCTGGCCATTTTGCCTCATTATGTCTACTGCGTTCGCATGGCAACGTTTCTTTTTCAAGGGTTTCAAAGTGCTGCTTTTATGCAGCCGAAAGAGGTTCATACAACATCATTTTTCTATAATTACAAAATGCATGAGTACTGTGAAAAGAAACGAGACAAATAAATAAATCAGTAAGTGGTTTATTTCTTCTTTTTTTACAGTTATATTATATGACATAGCAATTATTAGCCTGCAACTGATATATTAGGACTCAAATGTGGAAAAAGTACTTAGAACTCACAAAGCAAATTTAAATTTAGTGACAAAAACTACATACATTTGCAAATCAATAATAAGGAATCTGATGTTATGGTAAGCAGAGTTTTCTGAATGAGAAGGATTTTAGATTGTCTCAATGAAAACAAACAATGTAGGTTTTTACACAAATTGCTGCAGTGTTAAATGGAACAAAAAGCTTGCTGGGACATTGATTTCAGTCACAAGGTGGCAGTAGAGCACCACAGAAGGACAACACAGTGTAGCAATGTGATGCTTTCATCCAATTGTAAATATTGTAGAAGCTGTTAATTAAAAAACGCCATGTGCTCAGATGATCTTTCTTCAGTTAATTCTGCATCAGATCCTCAGTGTTTGTTCATTCCTACATCTCATATGTAAAAAACGTACCTTGGCACCAGGATCCATGTTCCTCTAACGCTGATGCAGATTTTTCTTCTCTCTCACGATGACTGTGATCCCAGGGCCTCTTATTGCGAAGAATTTCTGCGGCAGTATACTTGCTGATTGCTTCGTTCTCACTCCTCACAACAACCAGCTAAGACACTGCCAGAGAAACACCCACAGCAGCCGCGGCCAATCGTTTGTCCCTCTGCCCGCCTCTCCCCACCAGGATGCTGACTGGTATTTGTACACACATCCACCTGGGAGTCTGGCACTACGGGCTCTCACACTTTTCATTCCCAGCTTCCTTGCGTGGTGTTGGTTGTTGGAAGGAAAGGGCCTCGCACTAAAACTCCCGCGAGGGTGGCGTGGTCCAATGCAGCTGGAAAAGCTCTATAAGAAAAGTAGGAAATAACGATTGACCATTTTGTCCTAAAAGATAGAAATTGTACAATAGGTAAAAGTAAAATAAAATCAATATCTTGCATTAAGATTTAAAGAGGCACTCCCCTGCCCAACGTGATACGTGACGCATTGATAAGTCGACGCTCTGCAGCCCAGAGTGAAGCTAGTTCCCAAACAGAGTCTTGGTACGCATCTAGCCTTTTATGCAGCATCACTTGAAGTGAACACAACTTGGGCAAACACAAACACCCCTGAACTAAGAATAGATTGCCATGACTCATGATTTTGCAACAAAAAGCTCTGTTTGATTTAGCCCTTGTCTGTCTGTGTGTGTGTGTGTGTGTGTGTGTGTGTGTGTGTGTGTGTGTGTGTGTGTGTGTGTGTGTGAGACTATCTGATCACATGAGTACCATATAATGCAAGTACCTGGGTGTTGTGTACTTGGGGAGGGGCTATTACCCCCTTGCTATGAGTTGTGTTTGCTCGCTGCAGTGCTATTTTGGGCCGGCTGACCGCTCCATACTGTCCTCTCCCTGTGGACTCTGCTTTGCTGACAGGACAACATGGATACGAGAGCGATCTGCAGTCAATAGCAAATGAAGGAACAGAGGGATCCGTGAGGGAGACGGAGGTGTCGGGAGGCGTGATTTTGGAATACATACAGTTGCATAGACGTCCTCTATCTGGTGTCTCTTTACTGTTGAAATCTGCAGCGAGGCTATTTGTAGCTCTCCATGTCCGCTTTTGGTGCATTTTCGGTTGCATAACTGGAAATTCCTCACTTTGATGGGTGGTTAGAACATCTTGAGCTTATCTGATGTCAGAGAAGGAATTTAGGTATAGTTTTAAGAAAAAAAATGATTTCAGATGTGCTGTGTCTAATACCACCACTAAATATTTCATATGCACACAGACACGGGATGTTCACTGACAAACACAGGAACACATCTTGACCTGCTTTCAGACCTGCCAAACGCCTGCAACCGTGTCTCATTGTGGTGAGCCAGACGCTGCCTTCAACCGAACACATGACAACAGGAATTCCTTCCTGCTCAGGGCTTGATGTAATCCCTAATACAGGATTGAGGAATGCCAGTGAAAACAACACCCTGCTTGCTAAATGCTAAATGAATGACTGGCTGCATCGCACAGCAAACGGCAGCAGGAGCGGCGACGAGCCTTTCCACAGATGTGTTTCAGCCTGCGTTCAGCTTTACTGACAGGATGTTCTCTTTATATTTTTCTGCTATTGGCTAAACAAAACAAAAAAAGGAAGGGGAACATTTGTTGACGAAGTTTTGTGTGTGGTGAGGATGAATATTGAATACATTAATTTACCTTTTTCAAATTAGCCAGGTTAAAAGTCATGCTAAAATACACCACTCTTTTTGAATATGCTAATATTACATATGGCTTAAATGAGAGATCTTACTATAGAAGTCGCTTGCAATGGATTACGAATACGTCCTAAAATAGACAATATTCATCACATAGTTAAAGGCTGAGGCTTGGAGGGGATGCTGGTGCAAATGTGATTGAGAGACTGAGAAAGATATCCAGATGAAAAACATGATTATGGCTGTAACTAATAATTAATTTAATTGACGATTGATCTGCCCTGTGGCATCTTCAAATTCTTAATTTGTCCAACCAACAGTCAAAAATCCAAAGATATTAATTTTACCATCACATAATAAGACCGACGTGAGAAGCCTAAACAGAGAAGCTAGAATGAGGGGGAAAAAAAACTTAAATGGTCAGTCAACGCAGATAAATGTTCCGTCACCAATCAGTTCATCTCTAAGCATGATAAAGGGTAAAAAATGAATTTGATATTTGTCTGAAAAATAAATTATACTTGGATTCTTATGCATTAATCACACATTTCCTTCGATTTTAATCAGTTGTGTAAACTTATGATATTTGGGTCATTTAATGTTATTTTCTAAGGAAATATTCTTGTGTTAAGATGATCTGAAGGACACTACTGCAAAGATTAAATATGTTGTACGTTGCATGCATGCTTATTTTGTGGGAGACCAAAATATGCTCTGGAAAAGTAGCATTTTGGTAATTTAACTTTAATTTTGGGTTACAGTTACAGTGTCTAAATAATTAATTTTAGACACTTATCATTAAAAAGTCTATAATCCATGCTTAGACTCAGTCACAATGTAGATTTCCCATCATATTGGCAGAAAACCATTGATCATACACTCTAATCGACCTATGCATCCTGATCAGGGTCCCTCTGCTGTCAGGCCTCAGATACTGAAAAACGCACTCACCCAGGCACCGGCATGTACGCTACACCTCCCCTACTCGCTCCTCTCTGTTCTGCATTTCCTGGTCGTTCTGGTGTCGGCTACCGACGCTCAAACAGTCATGCTTCCCCACCGCGGTCCCATTCCACGAACCTAATCATCTTATGGCTAACAATGACACCAGTATTTACTGTAGAGCTGTGTTTCTGAAGAATGCTACACATAACACGCTCCCCGATGGCATGCCCGGTGCTGCAGCTTAGCTTCTCCAAAGGTTTATGTAGCAAAAGTGCTATTGATTTAGCTTTCTAGATGTTTTAGTTTCAAATGAACAATTTAAAAACATGAAATTAGTTCTCTACCTTTTTGTTGGGAAGTTTTGGAACTTTTTTAAGGTGAGAATTGGTTTCATGAGTATTTATTAATCTATCAATATTGTAGTGTGTTAATAACTCACTATCACAGTGAGCTCTACCCCTGGTTACCAGAAAACCGTTGCCCCAGTAACTATCTACATGCTCAAGTAAAATACACAGATAATAGTGCACAAGACGCTAAATGATTATCATTTGAGTGATAAACGCATTTGAGTTTTGACATTAGAGCAGTGTTACCGTGTGATCAGTGTAACAATGCTGATAGTCGGACACAGTTAAGGTTTATCTACTTTTCTATGTGTAATGTTCCTGACGAGCAGAAACTCAAATCAGCCAAATCAGTCTTCACTGGTGTATTTGACGAGATACAAATCAGTTATGCGACCCGAGAAACGCTGAACTCTGTGTCTCTTTCAGGCAGCCGGCTGGGTCTCCTGATGGAAACCATGCTCTCCGTCTGAACGGAGGAAAACACAACAAAGGAAATCGGCTTCTCTTCAAGGATCAGGCCGTGGTCAGACGGAGATCGCCACGTCTCCGGGGGACTCGTGAACGGGTCAGTCGTGGTGCTCTGTCTGTGCAGAGGTTACCTTGCCTCTGTGTGATTAGCAACCCTGTGTTTGGGCGTTTCACACCTAACCTTTTGTATAGTTACCATGGTATCATGTCAGCATCAAGACTCTGCTTGGGACGCTTTCACAACACTTACAGCCTTTCATTTTCAATTCATATTTTCTCATTTATACTTCGATCAATGTACAGGCCTTATTAAGCGGACCTAAAGGCCTCGTTTTAACATATTTTGATTTCCCCACGCTAATTAGTGTTTCTTATAAGTTTTGCTCGGAGTGAAAGCGTGCTGGGCTCCTCTTTGCAATAAAAATTAACCTAGACACAGTTGTAATATTATAAATCGGAGGCTTTTATCCACACATGGTTTTTACACTCACCAAGCAGCGGGGCAGCAGAGGAGCTCCACCATCCACGCTCGTCTCCAGGGAGTGCACTCTGGGGTTGACATCAACAGGAGTCGGTGTACGGGTGCAGCAGGGCTCTCACTCATTGTGTGGGTCACTTCACACTGGCAAACTGTTGACCACAATCCTCTTCTCTCTCTCTCTCTCTCTCTCTCTCTCTCTCTCTCTCTCTCTGCTTCACTCAGGCAGTACAACAAGTCAAGGCATGTTCCAACACGCCACCAACAGCTGGACCCGGCGTATGAGCCTGCTCCTAGACCAGAGGGGGAGGAGCAGAGGATCAGAGAGGGGGGAAACCCAGAAAAAAAACCCAGCATGACTCAGCCTGCTTCAATCTGTTGGCATACACAGCTTTTACTTGAAGGAGTTATTGTTTGAAGGTACATAAAGATTGATTTTCTGTATATATATATATACACGCATATTAATGTTATTTTCTTTAACAAAATCAGAGGCGGTGATGTGAGTGTGGAGGGCAACCGACTGGAAAATCTTGAAGAGAAGAGCGTTTCTTGAATTGGACTGACTTGTCAGATTGTCTTAGCTATGTCATAGATCATACCGAAGTACAATTTGCCTGCAGGCAGAGACTTCTCTCCCTTTTCTTTGCCCAGTGGGTGGAAGCACACTTCACATTGTTGTCTGTCTTTCCTGGCTAATGCAAAATCCTCCTTTCACTGGTTAGCTGGATGGTAAAATGAACATCATCAAATCAGCTACAGTATTGCTTTTCATTCATTCTCTTATTGGCAAGTGGTTCTGTTTTCTCTTTACCACGGCCGAATGAATAGTTTACAGATGCTGTAACCAGGCACCAGCACAGCATATTAATAAATGCTGCTGATTCATCAAATCACCCTTACACAGTAAACCACAGTGGGTAAGGTCACGTCAATTACAGACCAAGCCTATCAGTGTTAATTACACGAATGTGAAAATCTTAGGGAAAGCACCTGTGAAATAATAATAATTACCTGGATCTGGGATGTTTGATGGCAATTATGACTTCAAAAGCAATTTATTACAGAAGAAGAAAGAATCCTTACAAATGTACATTTTGTTCTATTTAGAAACTGACACACATTCAATCATATGGAAAGTGCAGAATCATCACCATCCGTGAGCGCGTCTTATGCAGAGCTGCACTGATGCACGCTGTGTTTGAGGAGGGGGGTGATGTCAGTTCATCGCCGCTGTAGTGGAAGTTGATCACTAGGCAGATTCTGGGTGCAGCGGCAAGAACCAGCTCAGCAAAAAAACTCACCTGCTACAATATGGTTCTCAATCTGGCTGCTGAGCGTCTCTTAAGCACTGTATTGTACAACACTAGCGCTGCTCTTCATTGCAGCCCGTCAACAGACTGATGACCTTATCAATGAAAGAGCAAAGTCACTATGATGTTACACCCAGAAAGAACTCGGAGCACTTCGCTGCTCTGAGGTTTCGTCTTTTCCCCGCTGACAGCAGCTCGAAAAAGCTGCACAACTTTGTAAAAGAGCAGAAGAGGCGTCTTTGCCTGCCGATACTTGCCTTAATTTATTGGATGTGGTGATGCGGCACTGCACTGCACAGCAGCGCTTTGACAAAGGGCCCGCAGTAGTTTCACCAACTGAGTTGCTTCTTGGAAGCATGAGCTATCTATTTTCACAAAAAAAGTGAAATATAATCATTGAGTCAGCCCACTCAGGTAATTATTTTCTTCACTTTTTGCTAAATCAGTACATTAAGGTGTAATTTATCCATCTTCCTACCTGGGACACAGACTGCAGCTGAGGCCTCACTCTTGCATCTGTGTGAGTCGAGGGGGGGGAAGGAGCCCCTAGCCCAGCAAGTTCAAAGCTTGCTGCATTGATTACATCATCGGAACTGGAGTGCTGGAACGGGACAATGCACCATCGGGGGTGGGGGGGTGGGGGGGGGGCAACCAGCTAATCTCACCATTGCCTCCCTGTGGAGCGTCATGAGCAGAGAGTGTGTGTTTTTTTTTTCTCTCTTTCTCCTCTGCCTCAACTCCGCTTAGTCTGGCCCAGAGTGAGAAGTGAGACGGCCTGTTCTCCCTCACATTTACCACCGCTCTGTCACATGACCGAAGGACTGTCTGAGACAGAATGCTGTGCATCCTTGTGCTTCTGCCTCCGTTTCTGTGCATGTGTGCTATTAGAGGCCAGGCTGCAGGAAACCAGCTGCTGCAGGACACTGCAGGATTGCTGCTCTGCTGCTGGCTCACTGGCTTTTTTTTTTCTCTCTCTCTCTCTCTCTCTCTCTCTCTCCTTCTCTCCCTCGGCCTCTATTCACTCAGGCAAATTGCTCAAGGAGGATGGTGAGAGCATGTGCTGCATACTTTTTCAGCAGGGGAGAGGGTGTGAGTGGGGGAGGGAGTAGAAGGAGGGGGGTGGCACAGAGGTGCAAAGCATGCCGGTGAGGCACTGTGCTGGGCAACTGTACCTCTGAGAGAGACTACAGTAGAGATATTGGAGATGAGGAAGGAGGAGGGAGGAGGGAGGAGGACGAGAGCGGGTAGGAGGTGGGGGGAGGGCAGAAGTGAGGTGCAAGGAACATCAGGTGAGTGCGGCAATTTCCTTTGCTGGCAGTGCAGCACCCACCCTCCGTGAAAGTGTGAGCAGCAGAACTGCAGATGTTCCAAGATGATGTAAGGCTCCGGATGTGGCGAGGCCCCGATGTACAGTTTGCTATCATCTGTAACCTCGCACTCGTCGGCTTGCAGTGGGGAGAAATCCAAAGGCCAGCGATGCCTTGGACTTCTGCCTCACAAAGCTGGCGACGCAGGGCCGGCTTTTTCAAGGTCTTAGCACAGTTACCTGAGGTGAACTCGGAGCTGACCGAGCCTGCGTACAGGCGAGCCGACCCGTCTGGATCCATCCAGACCTCCCAGACAGTTTTCAAAGCACATTTCGAATACTGACTCACTTTTATATGACGCTTTTTTCGCCCACAAACTATTTTTACTTTGCCTTTTGAAAAGGCTTGCAGTTGAGCGTGGAGAGCGCAATATGGCACAAAAGACAAAAGTAGCAACATTGACTTTTAGAGCAGGAGAGTTGCTGTGATTTGCTGCAGAGATATTACCAAGCGTAAGTGCATTTCTGCTCCGAGCGACCTTTTCATTTCTTTTCTTATCCGCACAAATAAAAACTTACCCTGAACTCGTTCATAAACATCTCATTAACAACAAACTCCAAAAGGAATTCTGAAAAGCTGCACTCTGCCCTGCTATCCACTATTACGACGGCAGAAAAGTCCTTGTAGCTAGAGCACAACTTCATGACTGCACCACAGCTCCCCTGTCCCATGCAGGCCACTGTAGCCTCATTCTCATTTGCAGCACTCAGACACCGATAGCACAGGATCGCAGATACAATAGAGCCTTCTTACCGGTGTACCGGTAATGCATCCTGATAAATATAAACCCACAACTACCAAGGGAAAAAAAAGGATATAGCTGGGATTATGTGTACTCTCCTAAAAGCTAAGTCAGCAAAGATGAGAGTCCCCTCTAGTGGAGGAAACTCTTCGCATCCCGGTTAGTCTTTTTGTCCTTGTCTCAAATGCAGAGTCTTCTCATCTAGCTACTATCTGACATACCGGCTGCTATTTCCAGCCCGTACCATGTGTTAAACATGGATGAGGGAGCAGTGGAGCCTGACTGCTAACTGTCTGCCCCGTTATTACTGGTGCAGAGGAGGCTGATACTGATGAGGCAGAAACCGCCGGGAGCTTCAACACTACAGGCATGCACACACACACACACCGACATACGTATGTCAAGTCCTGCAAGGCAGACTTAAGAAGTACAGCATCCTTAGACAATATAAAAGGTGCATGAGACAAGAGAGGATATGAATGCTTACCTACGAATGAGTCTCCGGCAGCGCCGCGCTCGGGGCGGAGAGGAGGAAAACTTCTCTGCACTCTGAGCCTCTTGGTTGCTGGTGATGTGCTTTCATGGCGCTGCAAAGTTGACTGCAGCATTGCCTCCTGAACAGAATGACATTGTTTGCACTCTCTCTCTCCCCCTCTCGCTCGCTCTCCCTCTCCCTCACTCCTCCTCCTCCTGTACGCGCTCGCTCCCCCTCCTCTTCTTTGCACGCTTGCTGGCAGCACAAACTGCACAGCTCAGCAGTGTTCCCCCACTGCCGCAGCAGATCCTGCATGAGCTCTGCGTATCTGAGTGGGATGGGACTTTTAAAGGGGAACGCAACCTCCAGGGTCAGTGTGTGTGCACATCCTCAGTTTGCCCTCCTCTCCTCCCTGTCCTCCTCTGCAACACCCCCACCCCCCCACCCCCTGAGAATTATCAGTGGAAAGGACTCCTCACAAGAGAGCGCCACACGCACACACACACACACACACACACACACACACACACACACACACACACACATAACTCATCCCCTTTTATTCATTTTCACTCTACAGCACAAGCTGTTTTGAGATATGAGTGTGCTCCAACCTCAATGAGGAACAGTTTGCTACAAAGAGAGGCCATCTCCTCTGGTGTGCTTTGAAACATGTCACAATATCTTCTCCAAATAATTTCCTCCAAAATGCCTGGAAGGATTTCTCCAGGTATGAGTCGCAAAAAGATGAAGTGCACAATTGACAAAAATGTGTACATGTAAGAATAAGAAAAGGTGACAATCACAGATTTGGTCTCCATTTTTAAATAAAAATGATTGTCTTTTTTTTTCTTTACCCATGAGAAATATTTAAGAATCATATTTCAACCAAGTTCGTCAGCAAAACAAAACACGAGGCACACCGCAGGATTATTGCACACATTTGTACAAATATGTGAATATGTCTTTCTGAAAGTTTCTACCTCAACACACATTCTTAAAATCCCCTTCAGTAAAGTTAAATGTCCTGCAAATCCCGATTACCTGCCTTTCATTACCCAAGGTGCACTGCTCCACTGGTGCTATTCTGCAGTGCGCTAAAATATAGAAAAATCTTGACCAACCAAATTTGTCTTTTGCGCGTTGCACAACCCTGCTAGAGTGAGATCATCCATCATTTAGTCAGCCAATAAGGGTGAGCTGCTCTTTCTGCAATGTCTTTACTTCACAAAAAACACACTTCCCGGCTTTTAGTGATGACGTTTGCGGTGCGCTGCATGGGTTTGTGTGGATAATGGCGACTCCAACTTAAAATCCTGTGCGTTTTAGGCATCAGCGTCTTGGCTGTCCTCTGCAGCAATGCAGCGCTCTGCTCCTCACTGCAGGAGCTTTTTTTTTTTTTTTCTTCCTCCTCCATTCCTTTATTCTGCCAGGGCCCCCAGTTAACCCCTATGAGCTTTCATCCTCATGCAGAATTAGGGGCTGCATGTATCTCATGTTAAATCTGAATCCATCAAGTCAAGGTGTGTGCTTTCCTGTTTTAAGCACTGGATTTTCTCCCATACTAGCTTGCATCTCTGCCCTTCTAAGATACGCCACTGCTGGAACACATGGCTGAATCAGCAAAACTCATGTAATGGAAACATCTCTGACTACTGGGGATCATCGACACGAGGCTGTCCATTTCAGTCAGTGTCAGTATGCACCGAATGCATGCATCACGCAAGAGCAAAAAAACATCTTCCCCTGCATGTCTGATCTGCATGCGGTGCTGCTGCTGCATGAGTCTGTCGAGTCCCGCAGCATCTGTCCTCTCTCTGTACTCTGTGACACCGGGGGAAAATGCTCCCGCCAGCATATCCCTCACATAACCAACACCATTCTCAGTAATGGCATCCCCTGTGATGAATAAACCATGAGGAGGGGCCCTTTTACATGTCCTATTAGATTACATCCCTACGCTTTACCTGGCTATACTGTCACCTCATCGCCTCTGGCTCCGCACTCTTCTTAATATTCTCTCCGGTGAGCCCAGCCAAGGGCAGAGCGTGTAAAGGCTCATAGATCATGTGAATGTAGAGTTTTGGAGTCGAGTCATCTTTGCAGTTCATTGAATGTGTATATACACGACATTCACTCATGTTTATGATTCACATTAAGCACGGGGAGAACTGCCTGACGATTAGCACTTTTATGCAGTTGATGGGAAATGTTTACTTAAATATGCGCTTGGTATCAAAGCAGGTCAATATCATTTATGTCAGATATGACCAAGCAAATCTGGTGTAATCTGAGGGAAAATTAAAAAAAAAAAACAATCAGGTATGGGCAGTCTAGGCGTGTGTAGATAGTGGAATTGAGAATAACATTTGGTGAGTTTGTGTCCTTTATTTATTTTTACTTTTTTTGTTTGCCATTCCTCAGCCTATTGATCTGCCCGGAAAAAGATAATAGACACATTGATTCACAAGCTCAGCAGCCTGCTCGGTTTACACATCAATTCAAACTAATCCTCAACAGTACTCAGTCGGGAGGAGAATTGCCTTGACTGAGTCTTTTGAAACTGTATATTCAAAAGCCGTGCTGTGCAGACTTCTCTCTTCTTTCTCTCTCTCTTATTGGTGTACAGCACAGCAGAATTCATTTCTATAAATCTGACAAGGTGTAAAATAACATAAAAGTGTTTCAGTGTGCATGAGAGATTAGATGATTGGGTGGTTATAAAGGATATTCTCAGGGGAAGACATTGCCAATTGACGATATAATCAGAGGAAGTAATTGAGGCTGGCTAGCAATAAATCAACTTCACAAAACGTGCTCTCTCTCTGTTTTCACTTCAGTCAGTCTGACGCAGAGATAGGCCCAACGATGGGTTGCCCATTTTGTAGACGCTGCGTGGTTTGTTTCACTGCACCAGTGCTTCCTCGTTGACCTCGTTTTGTAAAGATGAACAAATTCCTCCCAAGGCCAAGTGGAGTGAAAAAGAAACGCCGTCAACAGCAAAACAGGTCAAACGTGGTTGTGCAGAGACGCAAGTGGCGCTTCGAGCACAACTACCACATACCTGAGGAGGCAGAGCGGTCATCCGCTGACTGGAACAGTTCAATCCTCGGCTCCTGCGTGTCAAAATGACCTTGTGCAAAAATCAGAATTTGCTGTGTGAATGTTTATGGCTTGTGATGTGCAGTTGGCACCTGAATGCGTGAATGCTGACTTGTGTTGTAAAGCCCTTTGCATGGTCATTTATCACTGCTGTGATAATTACAATATTCCCTCTCTGGGCATAAATGTGGGGTAAAAAATGCAGCAAAAATATTTGCCGTAGTTACTGGAGGAAATATTCAATTCAGAATTCACACAAGATGAATTCCTTCATCTGTCCCTTATTTCACTGACATGGAAATGATCAAAGAATCCCTCATGACTTTATTCAGTGTGATATGAAAGACTCAATATGAAACTTGTAAAGTTCAAGGAGTCGTCCGTTTCTCCCTCAGTATGAGAGAAACAGTAAAAGGTATGATGGATTGACATTATGGTCCGCTGCCGTAGTCAGCAGCAGCAGCCAGTTCACGCAGCTTAAACACATAGAATATCCATTTCAAATGTCCCTGTAAAACTAAAGAAAATTATAGTTATATTTTTGTCTGGATTTCTTTTCAGCGTTTTGTGTATTTAAGATGACTGCAGTTAAATATGCACATTGCAGGTAAAGGAACTATTTTTCTGAATAGAGAATAAAGACTTTGGCCTGTAGGGTCATCTTCACTAATATGTGGACGTCATTAAGCTGTAAACCAGCTAAATTACACCTGTGAATATTGAGTTTCATGGCTGAGTTGCACTTTTTCCTTATGCTGGAATTTAAGGCAGGACAAATTTACACTGAAAAAACCCCCAAAATGATAATCTAGAAAGCACTGAAGGACCTCATTTGATGGAGGTTATCCTTTACAGGGAACGGCTAGTCCATCACTGTAATTCTCCTCTTTTTGTTAATGAAACATTCACATTTTTGCGATTTTGCCAGAAAGTGACTTTGTGTTAAATAGATAGAATGTCGTTTCCGGTGTTCGTTGTGCCTTTTTCATCTGCAGACCTGGTTAACTTGTTATTTTGGTGCTGCTGCATTGTGTTCTGTGTTTCAGTTTTCTTGGAGGAGGATTGCATATCCTCCACAACGATCTGTGTCGTCTGGAGATGTGTGTTGACTCCTGGCCTACATTCACTACTGCCATTTGTTTCCATCAAAAACAGGTATGACACACAGGGACTAAGTTAAGGCATGGGCTTCTCCAGAGTGGCCCGTTGATGTCTCTGTCTGCCTGTGAAGCATTTCAGCAGCAGCAGCAGCAGCTCGGGGCTGATTCCTGACATCTGCACTGTCTTCACCAAGAACCCAGGAACTGAAGTCTGCTGCTTAATGAGAGAGTCATAAACTGGAGGAATGGACTCGTATTCAGAGGTAGTGTGGCAGAATGAAGAACAGAACCCACCAATGCAATGTGTTTTGCTCTGTTTCTTTGTACTTACTTATCTGTAGCACTCAGCCCCAACCCGGTTGATAGCATAAAGACATACATATTTATACATAGTCCATAAATATATACTCATTAAAAAAAGCTCAGTCATTTCCCAAAACAGTTAGACACTGTAGCTTAAAAAACCCATGGATTTATGCACATTCTGTGTGCCTGAGCATCTCTGGCTGCAGGACGGTGTAACAGTAACTGTGTTCACTGTAAAGAACATGTAACTAAGATATGTTGGGCTTCGGATACATACACACAATACATATTATTATTAGTCAGATCATAACTTGGGTTTGGTCTTTTCAGGAAATCAGCCGACAATAAGAAACATATACAATATCATCAGACTTATTAATTTATCCTTGCATTATTTTGTTTGCTGTGACTAAGGATGCGCTGGTCTGATATACTGCAATGGTATCGGCACTGATGACCTTTCTAGGCAGATCAGTTATTACAATTGATCCACACTGAACCGTACAATGTAGTCTTTGTCAATACCTTTATAATCATTTTGTTGAGTTCAATCCTTTTCATTCACAGCATTCCACCAATTCATAAAAATGCATTAAAATTCCAATGACTTTGATGCAGTGTGTTATAAAGAAGGGAGCTCTGGTGTCAGATTTGTATTCTGTATTAGATGCTCTGAGTGGAGGAATCAGTACTGGAAAAGAACCAGCCATGATGGTAAATTAAACAAATCATCCCTATTCTTATGTGTCCCTGAAAGGTATACCAAGGTCACATTGCCATCTCATCAAAGAGCTCGCCTCTCTCAGCGGGCTTGATATCATGGAACATGGTGGTTAGAACACCTGGCAAGAGTGAGTTTCTTAAATGTATTTATGTCCTCAGTTCAAGGCAACTCCATCATTTTTTTTTGCAAGTGCCGGGGTAGATAATAAAATCTGATATGCATATCCTTGATTCATGTTCAGAGTTTCTGTTCACATTTTTATCTGCCCACCAGGAAGGTGTTGTCGCTGCCAATTTCCGTTCTGGACAAAATCCCACGTGGACCTCGTTGACGCACACTTGCCTTATGGAGGCTGCCGGGAGAGCCTCAGCCGTGTGAAAGCTTGTATCCGCCACCTGCCAAACCACTGTGTGACGGATGAGAAGGGCCGACCCGCGTCCCGGATGCTGTCCGACGAGCTGTGAGAGCTGAGGGTGGCCTACACCCTACCAGAGTCACCTCCTGGCTCTGTCTCAGGCTCCGGACCGCAGGATGAGCTCTGCAGGTCTGCCCATCTACTGCCACGTCAACCAGCAGAACCAGGCCACCACTAATGCTGTGACCTCATTCCGCTTGTCCCAGTCAGGAGGAGATCTCAGTGCTGCTAATATGCAAGGACAGAGTCTGGCCGAGCCAAACTAATGACAATAAAATCTGTTGGATGATTGAAACCACACTGGATAAGTAATATTTTATTGTAAAAGTGGAAAACCGAACCATTGTGCTCCTTCTGTTTCCCTTCAATGCTCAGGGGATGCTGCGCTTTAAAGAGTTTAGTCCATTTCTGACAACGAACTGCAAGTAGAACAAACTCAAAAATAACATTTTTCTGTGGCTTAAGGATGGATTTGATGAATGCCAGCCAAGCTGCTCCTTTTTATTCCCTGTAAAAATAAAAAAGGTACGTCAATATGAAATAATTTTGTAAGGACGAAACAAAACTCTGTGCTGAAGAAAAGACCCCTTAATCTGCAGATCACCGGAGAAGGCTCTGGTCCACCTGGGACTGGTCTCTGGAGGTGTGCCGTTCCACTGCTGATTGCCTCTCTGTGTTTTAGCAGCAATGCACCATTCAAGTCTGCAGGCAACTTGACAAATGAGCAGCAATCGGAGCGGAGGGGATGCTCGTACTGCACCACACATCCTGTCCCATCCACATCCCCCCCTGTCCCGCAGTGGTGCACCTCTTTTAACTGACAGCCTTTCCTTTCGCTAAACCTGCAAGGGCTCTTCTCAAAGTCACACAAGTACAGCACATGCTAAATGCATGCTGGACGCGTACATACAAAGAAACGGCAACAAATGACCACACTATATCCTTTTACTTAAAACAATTAGTGAGGGTTTTATGTTTAATTTTGTAATATTATAAATTATCATAGCTTAAATAAAAACTGACACAATTTGTCTATTAATCAAACTAGTGATAGCAAAACAATTGCTTATTCCAGCTTCTCCAATGTGACGATTTGCTGCTTTTTTTGTCTTAATATCATTGCAAATTTAATATTTTTGGGTTTGGACTGTGGGTTTTTTATTAATTTATGTGATTTAACAATTAAATTAGAAAATATAGGGATTAATCGATAATGAGAATAATCGTAAAAATTTTATCGGCGTCAAAAGATTTCTGCTTTACAAAGAGCAGCATGAATCTGAGTGCTCAACCTTCAACACAGTTAAAGGGGTGTAGGAAAAAAGAAAGAAGGCACCAGGAGAGTTTCAAGCAAGCTGCATCGGTTGCAGATCTTTACTCATCTCAATGCGTATTTGTGAGTCAGCTCAGAGGCAAAAAAAACCCCTGAGAACTGAAGTACCTGATGGCTGCACAGGTTCTGTGGCTTCATCAGTATGTTGCCTACAACTGCAACCATCACTTGAGGACAGCATCCACCCACTGGCTCTCCTCAGAAACTGCAACTCAGAACAAGCGAGGAGCCAAGTGTCTGACGCAGCATGCGATCATTCACCTTGGCTACGCTTGCTGCTCGGACTTGTCTCGTTGCAGCTGTCCACACATAACCCCCCTTCGCCATCCCCCTCCACCCCCCAACCCCATAACCTCCCCTATAGAGGCAGTGCACTCTGCCAGCCGTGGAGTGGGACGTTCTATCGATCCTGCTGAAATGATGGTTTCGAAAAGGGAGGCAGTAAGCATGTCTACGCTCCCCTCCTCAGCTGCGGGGGGGCCCTGAGATATCACCGAGCTCAGCACATTGCACCATCGCTGCATGGGAAAATGGGATATTCACTGGGTGACGAGCTGAGGGGGAGGTAATTCAAGTCGCCAAGCTATGTTCCCCACCAAGGATGTAAAATGAGCCATATTACCTTCAGACGCCTCACACAGTGGACAACTAAGGTCATTTTAAATGTCCTATTCATTTCAGTCATTGTCACAGAGAAGTGAGACGCCAAATGGGGAAAAACTGCATGAGTGCTGACGTGAAGAAAGCAGTGAGGATAAGGAGGATGTTTATTCAGCACTCAACCATTCACCTTTGCAGCAGTACGTGTTCAGGTTGAGCATGTGTGCCATCACGTGCCATTTGTAGTGTGTCTGCGAGGAATTAACGAGGTAGAGCTTTATGCAGACTGATTTAATAACCTAATGCGGGGCTCCAAACCTCAAGCTGAAGCTGTTTGTACCAGAGAAACCACTAGATGGCAACATAGTCTTAATATTTCCCAACACTCACACGAAATTTGGTGTATGTGTATGCTGTGACTCACAGGGGCTGCAGATTAGAGGAAATTCTGAGCAGGCTTTTATGGTGTTCGGTACACAAAACTAAATAAGAGGCATATCATCATTAATTGGGGGTCATTAATATATATAAAAAAAATTTAAATGACTGTGCTTGTTTCCATTCCCTTTTATGAGTGGACTTTGATGTTGTAAATGAGCTTCTTTTACTGAAGATATTTGCTTGAAAGATTAGAAGTGACTGCATCAGTTGTCCAGCACCCTAAGGTTGTGAGCATGCGTGCATCATCCTCACCAGTCACCATACTCGACATTCCCCTGGGGGTCAGTGTGTCAGTCAGTGCAGTGTGATTCTGACTTACGGGGCAACAGTAACTGACGTTTAGGACCTCCACGTGCCTTAACGTCATGCTTTTTGAAAACTGTGTCAACCAGGGACTGAGCGAATGGCCATGTTGAACAACAAAGTGCCCCAGTGTGTCAGTGTGTGAGCAATCATGGTTCACTGCTGCTATGCTGCTGATGGTCATATAGTGTGTGTGTGTGTGTGTGTGTGTGTGTGTTTGTTTGTTTGTTTGTTTGTGTGACAGAGACAGAAACTAGAGTGTGAATCATCAATTATGCCTACTTTCATCACCACATATCACATCCACGCCTTTAGG
The DNA here is from genome assembly GCF_963514095.1 of Eutrigla gurnardus. Taxonomy (NCBI): domain Eukaryota; kingdom Metazoa; phylum Chordata; class Actinopteri; order Perciformes; family Triglidae; genus Eutrigla; species Eutrigla gurnardus. The sequence goes on along the minus strand of NC_139922.1, from coordinate 14,573,934 downwards.
ACAGACAATCATAACATAATCCTGCCCAAGGATGTATTTTTTGGAAGAGGCACGTACTCAGAAAAACAAAAATAATAATATTTCAGCATAGACATGTAGACTAGGCTACCACAAACATCTGGTGTCATTCTAAATGTATTTAATACTTCTTGTTGTGCAGTGGCTGCATGACGCCCTACCTGACTTGTTCAGCATGAGCTCAATGTCGTCTGCAGTCTAGATTACACATTAAAGGGACTCTGTGCTGTTGATGAACTGGATTGAAGTAAGCTTTATATTGGGAAGAGGCTCGTCAAATTGATATTTCAGCCATGGATGGACAAATTAAAACCATTTGACCATTTAAATGCGACAACAATGAAAATATATTTGTACCTCTATTTTCTGATTTTATTTTATACAATTCGAGCCTAGGTGTGTGGTGTTTTGTTATAATTATTATTATTATTATTGTTGTTGTTGTTGTTGTTGTTGTTGTTGTTATAAACACATAGCTGCCACGAAAGGTAGAGAAATAGAAATATTAAACCATTTAGGAAAACTATATATATTGAGGTTATGAGGGGGAAAAAACATGAAAACCCCATATTCTAATCAGATGTGCTTAATTCTAAAATATATGAGTTATAGGGTGAGGTATTTTGCATAGAAGTGTTTGGGAATGTGCCTTTAAAATGATAAAAGAACATTATTTAATGCACATAGTTGTTTATAGTTCAGCACATGCGCGTTAACTTCAGTAGCTACCAACGTGAAGCTAACTTCGGGCCGCAAACCGTCGGTTGGGAGGTCCTAATCTAGCATAGCAGCTGGGAGCATTTTATCACGTGACGCGAGAGATGTTAGAGAGCAGCCATCATCATTTCATTTTATTCATGTCCAGCCCGAAATGGTAAAAGGTGAGACGACAAGGGAACTGAAAGCTGCGATGGAGTAACCAGGCGAAGCCTCCGAAGCCTGTCCCGGTCTCACCCTCCCTGTTGTGTCCCAGTTCAACAAGGTCTGTTTTCCGCGTCTCCTCTCGCGTTTCTGCTTGTGTGTTGGCTGCCGAATCGCTTGTTTCTGTTTTTTTGTGTGTGTTTCTCCACAACATTTACGCGCTTCTTGTATCTAAAACAACACCGGCGAACGGTTGTCACTCTCCAAAAGTGAGCGACGACTTGTTTTTGGTCTTGGCTCCTAACGTCAACGTTAGCCGCTGGTGTTTGTCGCCGTTTATGCTAACGCGACGGTTCGTTGTGTAACGAAACGTTTCGCGGTCGAGCTTCAGGTGACGTTAAACGGGAACGACTCACGCGCCGCGCCTGTGTGCGTGGACGTTCCTCGCGCCACCAGCACTCGGCTACCTGGCCCACGAGAGCCTGTTCCGAGACTAGGCTGCGCTTACATTAGCAAGCTGCTGTGGGTTAACATGGCCTACATCCGTCCAGGTACAGGCTGCTATGACAACGGGCTACTTTCATAAAGGGTGGTAGAAGTTCTGGAGAGGTGTTTATTCAACCTCATGGTCATGCTGGAGGCACTGCTTGATATATATTGCCCCACACACCCTCCAAAATGACCCATCTCATGCCTCAAATGTAGTTTTTAATCATAGGAAAGACTATTATTTTTGGTAATAAAAGATAAAAGAGTTCAAGCTTTGTATCCATACAATGGATGACTTTGTTTTGGGTAAACCTTGAGATTTAAGCACTCGGCAGGTCAACAAACAAGCTAGGGCTTAAGTTCAGGTGGGCCTGGTCTAAATTGGGCCTTACAATAGAGACAAGTGTTTCCCTGGCTCAGCAAATCCAGCGAGCCCTTCCTCCTGCATTTTAATAAGCTCCAAACCAACCCAGGGGCCCGGGAACCCCAACCAGGCCAGACCAGGATCCCAGCCCAAAAATATCCCTCCACAAGCCACCATTTATACTGCTGATGGGTAGGTTTGTTTTGAAGGTAAACATGAGACAATTCTTTTTCATTTTAAACGTTTTCATTGTCCTGTTGCGTTTGATTTACTTCAGCATATTGTGTGTGTTGTAAGGAGAGGAATGGTGAACTCCTGGCTCCAAGAGTGTGCAAATTAACATGTTTCACTCTCCCTGAATGTTGGGACAGGCATTGAAAAAGAGATTGTATACATTCAGATGCTGGCCACCCGCTGCTTGCTTTTTCTTCCCTCCTGTTTTCCAATCACTGAAGAGACATGACCCATTTAAATGGTTGTTTACTTGCATTAGAAGAAGAGCCAAAGCACTTCTCAATGAACTCTTGTCTACAATTCAATTAGAGTGGCCTTCCCAGCAGCACAGTCCTGCACATTGCACAATGCCCTCTTCAGCCTAGCTGCAACACAGGCAGAGGTACGAAGACCAAAGAGCAGCCGTTGTTACAGTTCACTATAAAAGAAGAATGCTTGACTGTTGACCTGAGGAAGTCCCGTTGGCATTCGGATGGCTTTAATGTTTCAAATGAAATGTGAAAATTAGCTGTAAGATGTTGTTTAAAGGAGACATGACATGCTTCCAGGTTCATACTTTCGTATTTTGGGCTTTTACTAAAACATGTTTACGTGCTTAAAGGTTCAAAACCTTAGTTTTCCTCATTCTCTCTGTGTTCACCCTCCTGTCTGAAAAGCTCAGTTCAACAGAATTGTTTTGCTAAGCAACCGCTTGTGTCCATGTTTACTTCCTGTTAGCTGATGTCATGCGGGACACATCTAGATTTTTTTGTTTTTACGTTTAAAAACTGTGAAATGGTTTATATATTGTGTAGTTGTGATATCATAAGTGTATGAAAATCCAGACCGCTTGTTTAATGGACTGGTTTCTGAATACTGGCTGTATGTATTTCTCCATGGATTTGAGAGTTTTGTTACTTTCACAGTATTTTATATAGCACTATGTCCTGCTTTATGATATATATATATATATATATATATATATATATATATATATATATATATATATATATATATATATATATATATATATATATATATATATATATATATATATATATATATAAAAAAAAAAAAAAGACATGGAAGTCTCACTTTTTGCAATACGGAACCATTTAACAGCACAGAAAGCGCCCCATCACAGCTGGAGTCTATTGTAATGGAGACATGCAGTAAAGCACAGCAGGTATTCATCTGGCTTTTATTGTGAAGTTTCTGTGTTCCTGAAACAGTTTCTGCCTCAATTGAGCAGAGGTCCCACAGTGTCTCCTTCAAATATAAAAGAACATTTTTTTTTTTAAACTTTCTTTTAGCCAGACGTTTTATTACTGCTTTTCCTGTTGCCCTCTGACTAGACAACCATATAATAAGAAATGGCTGGAGTTTTCCCCTCTTTTTTATTTTTTTAGATCTGTTTTTTGGAGGTTGTGGGAATAGGAGCTTGAGTAACAGTCAGCCCATGGAGGACCAGATAAATACTAGTGCTGCTTTTCATGTCCATTAGCTTTGGACAATATTAGATGTAATACCATAAAACCCAATCACTTGTATTTTTTTAATTATATTAGAACTTTATACTACTTTATTTTAGGCAGTTAATTTTTTTTCAGTTTTCAGGCTGAATTGTCCTCTTTCACGGTGGCAAGCAGTGATTTGATAACTTGATAATTGGTGACATTATGTTCTCACAAAGTCTCAGAATGATTCTGTTTTGTATGCAGAAAATCTGGCCAAGAAGTCATATGCAAAATTGAGGACAACTAATCAAATCAGTTTTTAATGTGTTTTTTTCATGTCATTTGTGCGCCCTGGTCTTAAACGAGTCACTTAGCAAAATGAGCATGTAACCTGGGTGTTTACCAGTTACACCGCTCTGAACACTGACTGGAAATTATCGTTTTATAAACTGCTTTGAAGCTGATGAGAATATTGGGATCAAGTTTGTATTGCACTCTTGTGTCAAACGTCTGGTCTGGACTGTTTTTTTTTGTTTTTGGTTATCATGCAAATTGAATTTGTCCCAGCTAGTTGCAGCTAAGCAGTCAAATGATTTCTTTTTTTTCTTTTAAAGTTGGATGACTCAAAAACAGAACTGATCCAAACATAATGCCTTAAAGCACAATTTATGTCAAAATGAGTCCACTGAAGGAAAATGTATGTTGTCTTTACTGTGGGCAAAAAAACAAAAAGCAACCTCATCATTAAGGCTGAGTAAAAAAAGATTTGTACCCTAACAGACTAACGGATACATTTAAATATTTTTAAGGAGACATCATCTTAATTGTGCTTGCTGACTTTGTTAAGCACACAAATTGGCAAAACTGTGCTGGAAAAATGCGCTACCTGGAAAAATCAAAATCACTAACCTTGATGAGGCAAAAATGTTTCTGTGATCCATGGTGTGAACTTGGGACACACAAGTTATTGAATATTAAAAAAAAAAAAAAAAAATAGCTGGATAGGACATCTGTGATTTGATTATGTGATTGGCAGTTGCTTCATTGAAAAGGTTTACACTTGAATTTTATTGTGATTTATGTTAATTATTTTAACCAAGTTGCTGGTGCAAGATTTATTTTATTTTTTTTTATTTTTTTTAATGATGATTATACATGTCTATGTACTTATTTGTATCATTTGGTTTTCAAAGTCAAGCCTGATGTTGCCTTATGCATAAAAAAATGATCCTAGTCACCTCTGTGACGCATACAGCTAATTAATCAAACACTGGTATCAGATTGATGTGTATATATGTATACAGCCATATATATCAATCTGACAACCATGTGAAGAAGCCCGTACACAGCAGCTAAAGAACCTGTTTCTTCATGTTGAACTGTAGCCTTCAATCAGACAATGTAATTAATTAGGCCAGTCTATTCTATTTAGTCCAATCCATTACATAATCTTTTCAATCAATAGCAAATATGTCTATGACTTCATGGCAGAAACTTGTCAGTCTTGTCTTTCTTGGATGACTCGCCATTATAGTGAAGCAGTAGGGAGGGCAAGCGATGCAACTGGTCTGCTTCAGAGTTTAGATTAACGGATGGCTGTGGGGAAAATACGTCACACTGGTGGTCCATTTTTGCCGTGGTCAGCAGATGCATGTTTTCTTGTTGTGTAACGATGATGTTATCCATGTAAATTGGTATTACGGTTAACAACTCATATTTCCTAGGTCGTGGAACACTGCCTTCTTTATACTATAGACTAAACGTCACATGAGAACCAAGTGACTTTTGAGGCCGCTTAACAGCACTGCACTGCAGTGTTTCCAGTAACTGCAGTATGTTTTTGTCCCCATTAAGGGACATATGGATGGACTTGCAATGTTACTTATGTTAAGCTTGCTGTTGTTTTGTTGGGTCTGATGCAAATGTTTCCTGGTACAAACAGAAATATCGCTAATTAGTTAATAATTAACTGTTTTTCTTATCTGCTTTCATCTCCTCTAATCTCTCCAGGTGGGCTACTGACGGCACCTGGCCTGACCTTTGCTGTCTGCAGCTAGTGACAAGGGGGACCAGAAAAGCTGCTTCTTGGGTTGCAGGAGCACAGTGGAGGAGCGGGTCTCAGGCTGACTACTCCCCCCATTAGTCTTTGAGGAGGGGGGGAGGGGGAGCAGGAGGAGGACGAGGGAGCTGCTATAACCACCCAGAGCATGGGGCAAAAAGTCCCAGGTGGCATTAAAACCATTGATATGCGTGATCCAGCATTCAGCCCCCTGAAGCTGGAGCTACAGGCCCTGAGTCACACAAAGCCGTCTCGACTGGACCTGCTGCTGGACATGCCACCTGCCGGCGTGGACGTCCAGGTCCAGCACTCGTGGAACAACGACGACCGCTCCCTCAACATCTTCGTCAAGGACGACAACAAGCTGGTGTTTCACAGGCACCCTGTGGCGCAGAGCACGGACGCCATCCGGGGCCGTGTTGGCTATACAAGGGGACTGCACGTGTGGGAGATCAGCTGGGCTATGCGTCAGAGGGGCACGCATGCTGTGGTCGGGGTCGCTACCACTGACGCCCCAGTTCACTCGGTGGGCTACACGGCTTTGGTAGGAAGCAACGCAGAGTCCTGGGGCTGGGACCTGTGCAGGAGTAAACTCTACCACGACGGCAAGAATCACCCAGGAAAAACCTACCCTGCCTTTCTCGAGCCAGACGACACCTTCATTATCCCAGACTCCCTTTTAGTAGTGTTGGACATGGATGAGGGGACTCTAGGTTACATAGTGGATGGACATTATCTAGGGGTGGCGTTCAGAGGACTTAAGGGCAGGAAACTGTACCCAGTGGTGAGCGCCGTGTGGGGACACTGTGAAATAAAAATCCGGTACATAAATGGACTTGATCGTAAGTACATACAAAAAAGTTTTTCTCTGATGTCATGTCCAGCTCTTACACAACCAGCGGCAGTATTTATTAATGCAATAAACAAAGGTGTGACAGTTGAGGGTTTGCCATACTCTCTGTGTAGAGATCTAGGCAGAAGGTTACTAACTTACATCAGTATGGCTGCCTCTCCAGCTATTATGTAAAGCAGTACCTGTGTTTACATGTGTATTTGCATATAAATCAATATTTAACATATCCATAATTACCTCTCATATGAGAATGATGTTGCTGTCTCCTGATCTTAGGAAGGAGTTAACATGGAAAATATATCTTGCTGTAACCTCCCCTAGTTTGTATCATTAACACATTAACTCCTAACTCTTACTCACACATCCACTGATCTTTGCCTTGTATTAAATCTAGGCAGTGGTTCCTCTGTTAATAATTATTTGTTTTATGGCTTTAAAAACATCCAGAGATCCTTAATGCTCATGTACAAAAAACAAGTTGCTTGTTTTTTTGTTTTTCTCACCCCCGGACAAAATTATTTTAATTGGATTCATTCCAATTATTCCATCGGAAAAGGGTAATAAGATTTAAATGGAGAAACATGGGTGCATCAAACCATAGTGTTCTACCTACATGTCCCAAGTGCTGTGTGCTCATTAGATTTTTATGTTCAGCTTGGATCCCATGACCTAGATTAGGCCTGTGGAAAACAAGCACTACAGATGCAGTGATATGCGTAAAAGCCAGTCTCGATTTTATACGACATTCCACTTACTGTTGGATGAAGAGCAGGGAAACCCCTCACCTTAGATATGTAGTTCGTCTTACTGCGTCAGTACGCAGGCTTGGCTGTGTTTAAGTATAAGACTGCAACTAACCATAATGTTTTTCTGGCTCTGATTTTCCATCTTAAAAAAAAAACAGTTAAAGAGAGTTTGTAGAAAACAAATAATATTCCTGTAAGTTGTCCAAAAGAGTAAAAATATTGAACTTAAGATATTGTTTTGCCCCTATAATGGGAATGTTTCAAGGCACCCAGCCCTAAATGTCCATCACAACAGATTACCTCAATTTGTTTTAATAAACTTATAGGCACTACTAGAGATAAGTGTTACACTACCTATTTAATCTAAAAAGACACAGACACTTGCTCAATTCCACTGCAGCACCCAGTAGTTTTAATGCTCCCTCTAGGAATGGTGGTCCATTTCAGTACTTCAGAGAGGATTTCACATCAGTGTGAAGGTCCTCTTTGAGTAACTTCTTCTCTGATGGAGGCTAAACTCTATATTTCTTTGGATTTGTCACAAGCCTTTCCTTTTTTTTTCAGAGCACAAAACTGCTAAAATGTGTATCCAATTGACTGGTGGCAGCAACATTTCTTGTAAATGATTTATGAATATTTTGGCTTTCATCTTGCACAAAAAATACTTTATGGCCCACAGACTCTTTGTGTTCTCTGTTCTTCTTTATAGCATGACACTCTGTGTTCACTTTATTATATTGTCATATTGACATTTAGACACACACCATTTATTCATTGCTTAAATATATAACACATGCTCTTCTTTAATCCCACTTCCTCCCTCTCCTCTCCCCACAGCTGAACCCCTCTCTCTGATGGACTTGTGTAGACGTTCGGTGAGGGTGGCTTTAGGAAGAGACCGTCTGGGTGAAATCCATAGACTGCCCCTGCCGGCCTCTCTCAAGAACTACCTGCTCTACCAATGACGCTGCTGATGGTCACACACTTGGCACTCCCTCGTCTCTTTCTCATGTTACTCTGGGATCCTTCTTGGGTATAACCCGTTTGACGACATTGCTCAGGCCTCCAGGACTGACTCAGCCTTCAACAAGTATGCTTCTGTGTCGGTGGCTGGACGCCTTTTTGAGGTTTTTTTTATCCTATTTTATAACTCTTTGCAATCTGTTCTCAAACTATAAAATCAGGAATCACCGAGCACTATGCATATGCTGATCCAGACGATGCCCTGAATGGTCACCATGTTGGTGTATTTCCTCCATTTTGTTGCCTAAGGTGGCATATGTGGTCGGTATCACGGTTGTGACTTTATAATTCTGGATTTCTTTCCCGTAGCCTTTTAAAGTGAAGTGTTTATTGGTTGTGCTAAAACAAAGTTGTATGATGGAAATTTAACAGTTGGTGCAACAAAAAAGTACTACCAGCATCTGACCACAAGGTGGCAGCACACGCCAATCTGTACATTTGAGAATTATAAAATAAGATCCGAGTTGCTTTTTAGATGATTTTTAAAATTTGGATAGTTTAAACTATTGCAGTTCACATACCACAAAAAAGATGCTGACCACTCCAGAGTGAGTCTGTAGTGCAGTGTGGATGAATGCACTGTGAGGCAGCTTAAGAGCAGCTCCGACCACTCGCTGCATCAGGTTTCTCTGTGATATGGAAGTCTGCCCTATTGTTTACCATCAAGGCATCTGACAGGAACATACTCAGCAGAAATTTTAACAGAAGGTTGTCACTGTGATTATTTGTAGCATGCATCTGCAGGAAATCTTTCTCAATACAATCCACTGTCTTTTTTTAAAGTCTTATCTGTCACTCCTGTGTTTTGTAGAGCAGTAGTTTTCAATCACGTGCAGTCGGGGCCCAAGAGTGGATTATTATTATTGATATTATTGTTATTATTATTATTTAACCAGTTTCTCAATCCACTGAATTTACTGGTTTGCACATATTCAGCCTGAGAATGGACACTGACCAATGAAATATCCATTGAAATGGTTCTTTACAATGAAAACCTGCTACTCTTGGGTCTCACTGGCACATAGCTGAGAACCATTTAAGTAATGGTTGAGTTTTATGACATGTAAAGGGGTTTTGGGAAACAAACTATGTAGGTGGACGTCGTTGGGCCAAACTCCACAAACTTCAGATTTAAGGCACCATAACAACCGAAAAAGACAATCTACAAAATGCTGCACAAATGTAAAGAAGAGGAGTTTGCCAACATTGTCAAATGCCATATCATAGACCTGTTGACGGACGTGGTCCTCATTCAGCACTCAGCTGGATGTGCACACACTGTGCCACACCATATTTTCCTTGCTTGCAGCTTCCATTTTATTTGTATTCCTTGTTGTAGATTTGTTTGTAAGTATCTATTAAAGTTTATTACAAAGTATATATTGAGTATTGTGCATTGTACACGAACCTTGTGTGAAAGTGCGATAGTGTCAAGCTACTATAGATCAAATATCAGTTCCCATATTTAGGCAGTATCATTAAGGGCTGGCAGGTAGAGATGCTATAAAGTACAATAAACACCTGGAACTTTTATGGCAGTTTCTAACTTGCAGTGAAATTTCATTAAATGTAGTTGATACTGTCAAGTCTGTCTGCTGCTGGAAAAGGCCAATTAGTACAACTAGTACTGTGGAGTTTGGGGACCGCTCAACCTTATCAGTGGTCTAATCAGTCATCGGTCACAGCAAGTTTTTCTTTGTATAGAGCATTTTAACACTGCAATTCAATGTGGTTTAAATAAGATAAAAGGTGTTCAGACAATATATTAAAGTAAAAACAAGATCCAACTACTGTCACCGCTTGAACACACATCGGCCACATGCAGCATTTACCATGCAAACCACTTTTGTGATTTTGTAATTAAAACCTCTGAACAGAAGGACAATAATTTAAACAGAGTGAAGCAATATATTTTAGTCACAGTCAGCGGAGAACATTCATTTTCAGAAACTGAATAATCTGTCCCCTAACTTCCTGTCTATAAATAATGTTTCCAAGTTATCTCCTTTTCTGTGGAGCCACAAATAAGGGCTGCTGGGAAATTTCCTCTGTTCTAAAAAACATTTCCCTCTCGCAAGCTGCTTCTGTTTTATTTGTAATCAGTAAAGTGACGTTGATACATATATTCAATTTATCCCTAATGTATTTGTGCACGAAGGAAGGAAATGCTGTGAAAAATATTCCAGCCAGCTACAGGTGATGAATATAAGTTTTAAAATAATTAAATCTTTTAACTATTGATGTACTGAGTTGATAACCACGGCCGTACCATTTAATAGGATCACAGGTGTTGGGGTCAGTTAAGCCAGATAACCCAAAGGTTATGTTGAACTCACTTCGTAGTACAGGCCTCTGCTCTCTGGCTGTATGTTCCATATTTGGCCACTTGGTGTCAGCATTTCCAACATTTACAAAATCATGAAGACCAGTCAAGATCACTACTTCCTATTGTTCAATCCCAGTGTGACTGACAGTCACAGGTGAAGTATTCCCATCCAGTTCAATGTTAACTTAAGAAATATTATCAGAAAAATGTCCTGCCCTTGTGACCGATCTTATTATAAATGTTGTTATTAGATTATAGCAGTTGAAGCAGCAGTTGTGGCTGGTTGGGGTGGAGTAGCCTCGGGGGTCATGAGATGATTAATGGAGCTGGAAGAACGATAAAGCAAAGACCCGAGGCCTGTTCTACGAAGCAGGATTAAGGGTTAGCGAGGTTAATGTCAGGTTTAACTCTGGGTTTTCAGTCCTACAAACATGGTTCACTTTTTATCAGGGTAGATCACCATGGTAACTGATGCTGCACCTGACCTGCAGTGGAGCAGGTTATGTTGGAGATAAGAGATTATCTCATACAAAAGCACCGCCTGTTGATCAATCAAAGATTGATACGCGGACGGTGAGGTAAAATTACACAAATAAGAAAAAGGTAAAGTCATAATCCACAATGAAAACATCACAGTTTAAACTGCCAAATGTGAGTGTGTGAATGTGTGAATGTGTAAATGAATACACTTAGAATATCACTGGTGCAGCATCTGACTCGTGTGTACTAATCAAATGAATGTGTTGCTTGTGTGAAGATGTTTTATTTTTATTTTTTTTGTCAGTTACGACCTGTGTTTTTATTTATTTATTTTAAATGTGGACTGAATCGATGCTCATTTTGTGTGTAATTATAGATAACTTTGCCCTTTTTTTTTTACCCCATTTTATAATCTAAAAATAAATAAATAAATGTGTTTGCATTTTAGAACATAAAACAGTAAATTGGTTCAATACTCAGAGCGCCACTGCATGATGGGAAATGTTGGCCGTCGCTACACAGCGAGTGAGCGCTTTCGCTTTCAGTGCGTCCAAACTGTGGGCACCATTCCTTTTTCTAGGCTTACAAACTAGTCTTACAAACTAGTTTTCCAGTATATACTTAAGGCTATGGAAAGGTTTTTGGGTTTAAATCTTCCCACTGGTGTGGGCGGGGGAGACAGACAGCAGTGTGACCGTTTCCAGATCAGTTTCATAAGCAGCATAGCTCAGCGTGTACTCGCGGGGCTGAAGCACGTGTTCGCGGTTATGACACAGCTGAGAAGGAGCCGTGCAGACAGCTGGCTGCACAGATTAAAATGAGTCTACCATAAAACAAAGTTGACTGTAGAAAAAAAGAACAATATGTTCTTCTGAGATGAAAGTAAAGGTATGAAGTACAAACGCAAAAATAATCACATTCAAAGTAAAATGATCTACTAACTACCACTGACTATCATGAAATACACATGCCAGTTATGTACTGTTGCATTCCATGTTGCCAAAAATTCGGTTTGTACACCCAAAACTGGTTATGCAATACATGAGATGCATCTAATGTTGTTCTGATTTTAAATAGGACAAGGGGCAAAGTGAGCAAGTTCAGCTGGTTTGACGAGGATGTTTTGGCACAATGACACACATGCTGTATTTAAACAAAAAGGCAAACAGTCAGTATGTAGATTTAAAGCCCAGATATCCTCAGGATGGATAACAACCTTTATCACACTCGCTCATTGGCAGACAGCACATACCTATCATCACATGGTTGCACACAAACGGGAGTCAGATTTCGTCCCCTGTTAAAACCAATGTCTCCATCGCTCTGGGATTTTCTTGATGAACAAATTGTGGTTCTTTATCTTGATGTTTTTTTTTTTATCTCGCTATGCTCCGTTTCTTATCAGATAGTTGGCGAAATCTGTATAAGCTGATATAACAGCAAGAGGTGTAAATATTAGTCATTTTGAGCGTATTCTAGTCCTGCTCAATGTGTTAAGTGTCCTGAGATTACTTCTGTTGTGATTTGACACTATAGATATAATTTAATTTAATTTAATTTAATTTATCATGTAAGGTGACCTTGGGTGTTTGAAAGGCGCCAACAAATAAAATTTATTATTATTATTATTATAGTTAGTTTGAGTTCAGATCAAAATGTACCATCGGGGCACGAAATTAACTTTGCAGCATATTTCATCAAATGTCCAGACATCAAACACGTTTATACCTTCTTATCACATCAAATCAAATCAAATTGTATTTATATAGCACATATACAAACGGCTGAGCCGCAACCAAAGTGCTTCACAGAAAGTGCTTGTGCTTAAGACCAGATCTTAGTTGAGAAACATGAAAAAGTAATTTGCCAAATGTACGTTTTTATGTGTATCATTCATATCTACTTTACAAGTAAAGTGTGTGCGAAGAGATAAAGTTTTGATCAGACTTTAAATTTTTATTTATTTTTTAAATGTAGAAGGAAAAGCGTTTGATTAACACTGAAAACGGTGAAGGTCATGAGGACTCGGAAGGACAAAGTGTTGATCTCTTGTTGTTTTTGAAGCTTTGTTGCTGGTAATATTTGTCCAACGACGTGCATATGACCAATAGCGCGCGGTGGCGAGCACGTGTCCCCACGTCATGGACAACACCCCCGTCCGGCCCACTGACGTAAATTCTGAGCAGAGACTCACCCTCCGCCGCTCCGCCGAGCCGGGTCGAGAGAGAGGCAGACGAAAGACGTTGATACGGGGGGGGAATCGTTAAACCGTCCATCTATTTCACAAGAAACGCGATTTTAACAAGAGATACAACACGAGTATGATGGCTGTCTGAAAACAGTAAAGGATGGCGCAGAAAGATACGCTGCTAAACCTCTTCGCCGGGGGGTGAGTTACATTAATGCTAACGTTGCCTCCACTATCCAAATGTTAATGTCACAAAAACAGGTACCGCGACCGCAGGATACGACATGTTTGCTCTGTGGGTTCTTTGTGGAAATTGCTCGCTAACTTCACGCGTTTTCAGCGCTATTGAGTCAGCATGCTAACAGCTAGCTCGTGTTAGCATAGCGCAACCTGCCCATCACAGCAGACACCTCTTTCTCTTACCGTCTCTCACTAACCGGCATTACTAGTATGTAAAATGACTGGGTGAAACTACTAATCGACGTGTATGACGATTGTTAAAGTCTTAATTTAGTTATCCATCTAACGTTGTTTGTCGTGGGCCAATTAGCCACCCGGCAGTACATTTTGTTTCCGATGATCAGCCAGCGGTACATCTTTGCGGAAGTTGTCTTAACGACTGCTAGCTACCCTCAGCTAGCGAGATATTTCGGTGACTTTATGCTTCTGTTTCTGTCTGGAAGGTTGTGTTCGTGTTGCAGAGCATTGGAGCGGGGCATTAGGTAGTACACTGTGTTAAAACGGGCGCTGTAATGTTGTAATTGGAAACTGTCAGTTGTCTGGACGTGGCGCAGTCACGAGAGGAGTCGGGCTTTAGCTAACGCTGTGTTGTGTCCTTCGGGGGTTACATAATACATCCAGCAAGGGCTCCATGCTAACAATGCTAATGGTGCTACAGCTCATCAGCCCTGAGTATCTGACAACGAACTTGGTGGCTCACGGTTGAGGTTACAGTCGCATTTAATAAACACTAGCTTGTTCATAATGACGCCATTTCGCCAGTCGTTAGGTTAGGTTACTATAGTAGTTGACTCATTTTAGATTCGCACATGGAACTATATGAATGAAGGAAATTAGTTTAATGCACCATGGGGTTATGAGGATGCTGACTGCTTTGTTTGTAGTTTTAACTGTTTCACCTTGTGAATCACCTCATAGGCAGTCTTATTAAAACGTGCAGTATGTCGAGAGGGAAAGCGTGAGTAAACTAATAAAGTTAACAGTTATTCCGAAAACCAGCCGAACTCGTATGACAGCAATTGGTCGATTCCCAAGCCACTCTTAAGTCAAAGTATTTTTTGAGAGTCCACATTTGCACCCATTCTCCTAGGTTTCTTATCTTTTGTGGTCACAGATCATGGTCACAACACATTATGTCAACATAGCTAGGCGTCTTCGTCACTGCATGTTATGTAGTTTTGGACACCATGTAATATGGAGTATAATTCCTTCCTATAATCAAATATGAATTAACACTCAGATGTGGGCGGATAGGTGACTAATGATCAGTGATAAAACAAGGCCAGGTGTTGCTAAGATGTTTGACTCACTAATAGTACAGAGGCTTAGTCTAATCTGTTCTAGATTTCAAAGCTGTCGCTGACAAGGTTATAGACATAGTTGATGAGGGTTGAACCATTGTGAATGGTAAATTACTAAATTAATATTTTTATGCTGAAATAGGTAAAGTGTCATCTCAAACAAGCAATTATAGTGTCTGCACTGTAAAACCCTGTGCAGCAGATATGGCTGAACTGATTGTCCCCAAGGCAGAGCCAGAGACGTGTATTTGACCATAATTGTTCATTGGCCGGTAGCTCCTCAGCTGTGTTGTGAAGGAAGAACACTTTCTTCAGTCAAAGCTGATATTGGTAACCTTTGTGAATAATAGAGCAACTCTATACCTAGGTAATATACATGTATTATATTCAGATATTGCCATAAGATCCATAACCTTTTATTTTTGATTGATCAATTTGCAGATGTAGTGGTACGGTGGGAGCCATTGTGACCTGTCCCTTGGAGGTGTTAAAGACACGGTTGCAGTCCTCCGGCCTCGCCCTCAGACCCATCTACCAGGTCCACCTGGGTACCCTGAGTGGCACTGGAGTTATCCGACCGGGTACTGTGACACCGGGGCTGCTGCAGGTCCTACGGTAAGATGTCTCTTTTGTTAATGCTGTCGGCAAACAGTGCTGCAACAAGCCATGTGGGCAGTCCCTAGAGATAGTCGTGTTTTTCTACCTGCAAACAAAGGCATCACGTTTTCCCTCCTCACAACTGGTGCACTTTGCTGTCTGGTAAGACTGCCTTGAAGGGACTGTCATTGTTATTAGCTGGTGACATTGATGACGACATTGTGAGTTTTACCTTACTGTTTAGGTATGTCTGTGCTGTTGATGTAACCTGTTTGTCAAAACAACTATTTCTGTTTAGCATAGTTGCATAAAGACCTGTGCAGTTCTTGTGATTTAGTCCATCCACACTTCAGGTGACCTGTAAACTGTTTTCTGCTGTTGTGGTCTTAAAATGTAGGCCTCAAAATCTGACTTGCATAAAGGGAGGATTAGGTACACAGAATCAAGCTTGAATTTTGTGTCTTAAACCAGCTGGTGGCTCGAAAAAGTTGCCCTTTTATGACTTTGCTTCGGTTGAGAGGAACTAGAAGCAGACCCACTGGGCCAAGAGGAAGGAGGGAAGATTTTAAGTGTCGAGTCCGTGTTATATTACACTGAGAGAATGGCGCGACAAACTGAACCAGTCTCTTCTTGAACTACAAACTCATTTTGTACATTAAACCATGTCTCCAATCATTGACAACTCAATATTAAACACTGTATTGTTGTTTGTCACTCATTGTTGCTTGAGAGAAGAGGTTTGCATCAGAAACGCAGATATAAATTGCGGTTGTGCCCTCCCAGTTTGTGAGGCTACAGACAGACTGTCTGTTATCTGAAGAATGAAGTTCACTCCCCCCAAGGAGTTTAAAAAAACCGAGGGGGCGTGTGGCTGACGTGACACTGCAGGCACTGCAGAGGGGACTGGGTTTCATGTTAGACCTGTGTTAAACCAGTTCAAGTGGACAGGACTGATGTAACACTTGGCGTGATTGCAGGAGCTACCGCACTCCACCCCCCCTAATAGACTAACTGTATATTGAGACAGTATAACTTGTAAAACTCATATGTATACTCCAATAATAGCTTTTTGATGATTGTTTACTTTTGTTTCAGATCGATTCTAGAAAAAGAGGGACCAAGATCACTGTTCCGTGGTCTGGGGCCCAATCTTGTTGGTGTGGCCCCTTCAAGGTACAGTGAAATCATCGGTGTCTACACTACTACCCTAGATCATTGTAGTTTTGTTCCACAAAGACCCGAAACTATGGCAATCTCTGTGTTACTTATACCTTCCTGTTGCTGAACAGGTTATTGATGACGCACATTAAAAAAAGCAGAGGCTTCAGAAGGCCAGAAAGTGAAGCAGTAGTTGTTTCTCAGTAGAGTCTTGTTTACATGAGTCGGGACACTTCAGTGTACAAATCCACAGCATCTAACCAAAGAAAACAAAAAGGAGGAGACTGTATTTATATTTTTAACTGTAATGGCTGAAAGCATTACTGTTTGTATAAACAGGAAGCTGTTGTCATGGTAGTGTTCTTTAGTTTGTCAGCTGATTAGTTTGTGTAGTTTACCACATCCGTCGGCACAAGGCCTCTGTGCTTGCATTTTATTTACCATCTTAACACAAGACACAACAAATAAGGAACTATGTTTGAGGTTTTAGTTCAATCTCAAACATAGTCATGACGATGGCTGGATAAGAATTGATCTGTCTTAAGTCTCAAGTTCAGTATTTTTTTAGTTCTCCCTTTTTAAACATTATTTTCACCTTTTTTTTTGTTTTGTTTTTTTACAAATAGTGACTACCAAGGATGTTACCATGTGGTTGTAGAAGTCTTCTTAGCTACAAACATAACCATAAAATGAACAGTCCTGACACGTTTGCAACTAAATGTTGATTTAGACTTTGAGACTGTTGAGCTGAAAAAGTTCATGGGTTACGTATATTTTCCTCAGAGTTAATGAGTAGCCGCAGCATGATCATTTGCCCAGTAATATCACTGTCCCTTCATTCCACTTGCCAACTTGGACGGGCTCATATTCAGAGCAGCTCGGTCGGCATCTGTGATGCCCAGTGCTTATTCAGCCCATTCTGGTGCAGTGGTGGTTTGTTCCAGAAGCAAAGTAGAGAGAGCGGGCACCGGGGAACAGACTGCTCTAGATCCACTCTGTCAAAGGCCAACTCAAGTCCAAATGGGATATTTTGCATAATTTCCCAGCTGTTATAAAGACACATTCACATGGTGAAAATACATTCATATTTTCACCAGTGGAAATCACTGTGTGTTGATCTTTACAGCTGCTTCTGTGTTGAGTTCTTACCAGTTTGTTCTCTGTGTTTCAGAGCCATTTACTTTGCTGCGTACTCGAAATCTAAAGAGATGTTCAATGGGCTGTTCGTCCCCAATAGTGGACCAGTGCACATGTCCTCTGCTGGTGTTGCAGGTGAGCAGTCTGCATGTTAGCCTTTGTTACAAACATAAAAACAACTTTACAAATGCATGTAATGTAATGCAATACAGAGCCCTGCAAAATTATTAAATATTATTATTATTCTTTGGTCGACCCTGTGTATTAAATGCCAGAATGCCTACATGCTTTTTTTGATGTCTACAAAACAAACATGATAGACTTAGAAATGGTAATTTTACTACGAGGCAAGTATAACTGAATGCAGTTTTTTTTTTATTCTGCTGTTATTCTATTCAAACTATTAGAGTGCAACAACATGTCCATCCTTATACTTTCTCATGTGAATGTTCTGTTCCATTGCAGCGTAAAACTGAACTTCTTTTGTCCCCCGTCCTCAGCTTTCGTTACAAACTCTCTGATGAACCCCATCTGGATGGTCAAGACCAGGATGCAGCTGGAGAAAAGGTGTGTACACTCCTTTAATTTCACTTTCGTGCAGACAGTTTAGCTCTGGTCTGAGTGTAGTGTTAAATCTGTGTAAAACCACCTGACTTATTTTAGGGACTTTGTGATGGGAATCAAGCCAAACCATGTGACCTTTAACCAAAACCTGTAATGGAGCGTCCACGGCAGTGTCCTTGGGTTATGCAGTTTGTGAGACTGAGCGTGTGATCCAGCTCCATAAATACACAGTGCTGACGCACTATCCTGCTTGCAGAAGAAGAGTCTATATTTACATTACCTAGTACAGGGTAGTAGTGTCATGTGAGATCAGAGGAACAGCAATGTTCACTCTGTCTGCAAAGAACACCTGTCCTCTGAAACAAAATACAAAATTTGGTTAGATCTAGATTAGTTACTCATTCAACTCAACAAGGAAACTCTAGGGTTTATAGGGTTTATCATTGTTCTAGTTGAAATAGTTATATAATGTGATTTTGGGACTAATGACCCTGACCGGTTGGACTTTTTAGAGCAAGAGGAGAGAAGAAGATGAATGCACTGCAGTGTGCCCGCTATGTTTACCAAACGGAAGGGATTCGGGGCTTCTACCGAGGCCTGACTGCATCTTATGCTGGCATCTCCGAGACCATGATCTGCTTCCTCATCTACGAGACGTTGAAGAAACACCTAGCCAAGAGCCAGTTCAGCTCCTCGAAAAATGAAAAAGATAAAGGAGCCTCGGACTTCCTGGGTCTGATGCTGGCAGCTGCTTTTTCAAAGGGTTGTGCGTCCTGCATAGCCTATCCACACGGTAAACGCTTACATCCATTATTTGTCTCTTGCAACACAACAACCTAATGCCAGAGAGATGTATGTATTTCTTTGACTAATACTTTTTTTCTCTTTTTGCCTCCACAGAAGTTATTCGGACAAGGCTCCGCGAGGAAGGCAGCAAGTACAAGTATTTCTTCCAGACAGGGAGGTTAATAGCTTTGGAAGAAGGCTATGCAGCTTTTTATAGAGGACTCATTCCACAGCTAATTAGACAAATCCCCAACACAGCCATCGTCCTTTCCACGTATGAACTCATTGTCCATCTGCTTGGAGAATCCAAGTGAAGAAAATGCTCGATAGTTGGGAATCCAACACAAAGCACGCTGGGCAAGAGACTTCTGAAAATGCAGTACATACATTTAATTTAATGTGGTGCTACAGTGCCCATTATGATGGAACTGAAGCAGGTTGTACTTTTATCCAAAGAGCTAAACACTTTATTTTATTGAAAGCTTGTTGTTTGGAGTTTATGAAAATAACTGAAGAATGTGGTACTTTATTAAAACTCCAAACCTGTGAAAAAAAGGTCATCTTCCTAGAGGACTAGTGTTAAGTTAACTAAATTATTTTATGTTTTGTTATTTTATGACAGTGTTTGTTTCCTTTTATCAGTGGTAAATGTACCAACACATGACTGCGCAGGTTGACTCTTTTAGTCAATGAAGGGAATTAATATATAGATTGATTGCTAGTAATAGTGCGGTTCCTTGCAATGTCATTTCCTCAAATCCTTTCTGTTTCATAAATACAATCTGCTGGTTTTGAAGTTTGATTTATAGAGGGATGTATCATATTTTTCATTATATCAATATTACGATATACAGGCTTATCTGTATGTTTTCTTTGTGGAAAAGAGATTCACCTTTTACAATATATTGAGAACTTGGATGCTTATTTGACCAATGGCTCAATAAAATGCATCAAGAAACTATATAATTGGTGGTTCAACTGAATCCTGAGAAATTATTCTGTTAATACCAACATCTACCTTTTATTGTGATGAAAGCACAAGGGGGGGGGGGGGGTGTTGCACTGCTAAGATGGCAAAATCAGATATGCAAGGGACTAGTTGGCTGGCTCCAAATATTCAGTTAAATTAATCTAATTATGAATCTACCTGCTGATGGAGACTTGTTGATTTGAAGATTGCCTTCAGTCAGAGCTCTCAAATGAATTTAAGTTCATCCCATTTTTGGGATTGTTCTAGATTTTTCCAGCCTAAAGTATACAGTGAAGGCTCTCTACTTGCAACATATGGTAGTCTGTTTATGTTGAGACTGAACATCTAGTTGTGTTTTCTAATCATTTTCATCCACGTACTGTAAGTTGCTGCGAAAGTGTTACTTTATTTTCTCAATAATTCCTGCTTCACATACAGATTGATCCTGAAATAAGTCTTCCACATATCATGCCTATAAAGAATATTCACCCCATTGGACGTTTCATGCTTTGTTTTGCAAGATTGTCTCACAGTCTAACTCAGCTTTTATGTCATTGAACAACACTTAAAAAAAGATAATTTGACGCTGAAGTGGAAGGAAATGTCTACACATCAAGCTAATTTAGGTATAAATTAATAAATAAGTATAAATTGGATGTATAAGTATTCAAATTTAATTGTAAAGGCACCTTTGGCAGCAATTACAGGCTTTAGTCAGTGTATAGGTCTGTATTAGTTTTACACATCCAGACAACTGTCTTCTTTGCAAAACTCACCATGGACTCTCAAGTTGCATGGGGATCATGACGCAACTTTTTTTTGCACATAACGAGGACTACAAGTATGTTTTTTTTTAAAATCTAAACTAATTTTTTTGGACCATGTGCTGTGGAAGCCCATTTCTGCCACATTATTGATCAATACTGACTTATCAGAATAAGAAACCTTAAAATAATGACTTAGTATTTCAGACATACTACACTAGTGGTTGGAATGGGCTTCCATATATTTCAGCTAAAAGCCTTCATCAGGTGTACATAAAAAAAGAGAAAATGGCAAGGAATACATATTTTGTTCTCTCAGACTTGAGAGCATCAGTGTCCCTTTAATTTAAGTCAACATGAATATTTCTATAGAAGGTGGTTCGTTGGATAAATCAAGTTTATAATGATTTGCTGTATACAATGACTTTAATTGCGGCCCTGTCCCCTGTAGTGGCCTCCTTAAGGAGAACGCTAGTGGGTTTTCAATGCAGCGCTGTGGTTATGGCGACCTCTGTCGGCCGCGGGGAGAACCACTCTGCTGTTCACCACCGGAACTCGGTTGACGTAAGTACGGTGGCCTGGTGGTATGTAGTTTCCCTCCTAACGCTATTCCATCAATCTCATGGCCACTGTGCTGTGTTGTTGACCGCTACCGGACTCATCAGCAGCCTCACTTAGAGACGAGAATTGATTGTGTGTCAGAGCATTAGCATTCGCTCACTTCTCAATGATGTCTTTACGGCCGCCCAGTAGGCGTCTGTGGTTAAAGTTGCTTAGCTGTTAGCTGTTTGTTCAGTAGGTTAGCCGATATTTATCCTTTGCAGAAGGCAAGCTAGCGAATGAGTTGCTCTGTCGCTAGCTCTCAACGGCTGTACGCATCGTCACCACGACAACGGACATCCTTCCCACCTTCCGTCTGATGGAAGGGTAAGGGGAATGATGCTGACATTCCTCCATATCCTTTTAACAGGTAAGCTAATTACGGTCGGTTAAGTTTGTTCGTCAGTACCGCTAACTCCAGCGGCTCATTTAGGTAGTTTACGGTTCGTGGGATTATGCAACAGGATGAGTTAGCCGGCATTTAATTGAAGTTAGCACAGTTGCACTGGTTGCTGCATTACAAAGAAAACGCGTTTTCTACAAATCATAACGTCGATGTTGAAAATATGACTGAAGGTAGTAGGCCTATCTTGTAACTAAATGGTCTTTTAACTTTAGTTAATGTTCCGAGATCAGTGTCTTTTAGCGTGGCTCATTATAAACCTGTTGGTTACCTGTAAATGTTGCCATTGTAATGTACACACAGTTGCTACTTTATTCGGGCCACCTAGCTCTGCTTAAACACTCCATCCCTGAAAAAAACAATTATAAAATTGGCAGAAGCTGAATTGTAATACTATCAAAGGTGGAAGCTAAAAATGAATTAACTCTATTGACAGAAATAAGTATTTGGGTGGAACACAACTTTTACTTAAGTACTTAGACAGGAATTATTATTCGACTGGAATATACCTTTACAACTATAAAGAGCAGTATTTGGGACAACCTGCTGGGACACAGCTTCTATACAGCTGTTTTTATTATCATTATACTTATTCTCATTTTTTGTTGCAGAAGTTGATTCCATACATAGGTTATCCATCAAGTAGGCTAACAAGTAGGTATGATAGAAAAAGGCATTTTGCCCTCCTAACTTCTTTTTCACTCTGGGGACTGACAGTCAGGAGCCCTATATATTCTGAGAGTCCTGATTGGAGGGTCAGTCATATGGGGTTTAAGGAGATCAGGCGGGTAGGGAGGAGCTGGTCCATTTACATTTAAAAGTCTGATTGGACGTGGATAGGTAGCCAGCAGGGTTCTGAACCATTTGAAGACTTTTATTACTATTGCTGGCTTTAAAACTTTAAACATAGCAATAATGTATGAAAGCTGTGGAACATTGTTAGGTTTGAATGAAGTTTTTGTGCAGACATTGTAAATAAGTAGAGAAAAGTCTGTGTGTCTTTGTATCTCTCTGTGTGTATGTCCAACTGAACTAATCCATGTCTAGCAGCAATCAAAGGTTGCCGTGGTGATGATGAATATTATGTGACTCGGCAGCATGTCTGCAACCAGCACACGATTTCCTACATTTTCACCAGAAATAATCAAGAAAATTGTGGGAAGGGGAGCAAGTTAAAAATCTAGCTTAGATGCAGCCCAATACACACCCATTATAACATCAGAAAAGATCTGAAAATGGCATAAAATGTCAACTGTGAAGATATAAAAAAATCTGAATGTCAGTTTAATAGTTCAACGTCTTATAACCGGTTTAAAGTTTAAATGGTGTCTATAGCTGAAAGTATGCGGTTAAGGAGATGAAGTTCAGATGAAGATGCTCTTCACTGAGTCGCATTGTAAAAAGCTTGATATTTTCAAAAAGGTGACTGTAAGCAGGAATGTCCTTCACGAGTCACACATTTGACATTTGAATGGTTTCTATAGCTATAAATAGAAATAGAAGAATAAAGCTGCTGAGTCAGCATTCCCGCTGATAAATGTTTCCCTCATGAAGGTTAGGATGGTCACCGTTTGTTTCAGAGAGGCTTTCATCCAGCTGTACAGTTATGTTGGAGGCTATTAGAAACATCTCAAACTAGAGCCTCCAAAAACACCATAAACGCCTCTCAAAAACAGTTTCAACGGACACTGAACTGATAAAGGAGGCATTCATTGCAGCGCTGCTACTTTTGACAATATTAGTTTGGCTAGTGTTTTGTGTACCTAATAAACAAGCAGCTGAGTGTAAAGGAGCTGCTGTCGTGGACTTTTTGAATGGATTTCAATCTGTATTCGCCCAATAACGATGCCGTGTTTGTGTTTCCTCGCAGGCTTGTTAGGTGTTCAGTGGAATGGAGTTACTGCTTTGGGTAAGCCTGGGATTGATTGATGAAAAGCTACTGCATCCATCCTGTCTGTCTCCAAGTCATGCTTCTCTAATCCACAGGCGGGGTCAGACTAGTGGATGGAAAGAACAAGTGTTCTGGCAGAGTTGAGGTACTCCGCCACGACCAGTGGGGGACTGTCTGCGACCATGGCTGGGACCTCCGGGAGGCTGATGTGGTGTGTCTGGAGCTAGGCTGTGGCTTAGCTGAATCGGCCCTTCATGGTGCAGTATATGGCGCGGGCAGCGGAGAGATCTGGCTGCGGCACGTCCAGTGCTCCGGACACGAGTCCAGTTTGACACGCTGCGCTGTCGTCCTCCACAGCAACGCCTACTGCACCCATGAGAATGACGCAGGAGTGAAATGCTCAGGTGACGGTCCACTTTGTTGAGGAATTATATTTAGCAAGGAACAGGGCCAGTTCATTGAGAGATTTCTGCCGGGTTGGTTTATAGAGGCTATTCTGGTTAGTGACCAGTTAGACATTTATACAATTTTCAGGATACTGGAATGAGTTACCAAACTCAGCAGAATCCCACAAGCATAAATCTTCTGAGAGCATTTACTCGCTTTATTTACCTTTTTGACGATTTCATGATCTCATTCACTTTTTGTCAACCCTGCTTTACTCACAGGTACCCTTTTAATGCCCACCCTCACCCTCCTGTCACCTCACACTGTGTACTCTCCCGGAGAGGCTGTTCGCTTCGGCTGCAGTGTTTTGCTGGGTCACCATCTCAGTGACTTCCACCTGTACAAGCATGGGGTGTCCACGCCACTGGTCACGCAGAGGGCGGACCAGACCCAGACCAGAGTGGAGCTGACCCTCTCGGACATAGAGACTTTCCACCAGGGCAGCTACAGTTGTCGCTACAGGATCAAGGGTGGCTTCCCTCTCCAGCTGCTCAGCTCTCCACCCAGCAACTCCATCAACATCACTGTTGGTGAGTTGCATTGTCTAATTCATATTAACACCGTTCCAGCTCCATTAGCTGAGGCAGACTGAGAGATGCTGGACCTTTTTAGAATATTTGGCAAAAATATTAAGTGTTAGACAACTTTAGATTCAGGTCCAAGTTGGGTTTAAACAAAGTTCAAATCTTCAAGAGAGGAGGGACTTTTTTAACCTCTGTATTACCCTGAATACTGTAACCTATTAAATACCTTTTTGGTTGATCACAGTGGAGCTCATGACCCCCCAACACTGGTACAACACGTCCAGTGAGGCCCCGGCTGGTTACGTCATTAAAGGCCACAACTTTAACATCACATGCTCCACACTGCAGCAGTACCCTGGAGGCTCCTTCCAGCTGCGTCTGATCCGCTCCAACGGCACAGTGCGCCAGTCCTTGCCTGCCCTCACCCCATCCGTCACTTTCACCTTTCCCAACGCCCAGAGCTCCAACGAGGGCTACTACTACTGCCTGTATCGGGTCCAGTTGGGCGGACGCACCTTTGTCTCCAGAGAAAGCCAGCCCCTGCCAATAGCCATCAGAGGTAACACTGATGATATCATAGAGACGGACCATAGATCAACGATAGAGGTAAAGAATAGAATATGTATGTGATGTGTTTTTAGAAAGCTGAGTGGATTGAAAAAACAGGAAAGTTGCAGTGGTAGATTAAATCTATCGAAGAAAATCTTTCCCGTTATTTAAAGATAACTCTTCCCACTTTCAGACCCAGATCCGTTACTGAGTCCAATGGTGATCAGCTGGATTGTGTCTGGCCTGACATTTGTTGTAGCCGTCGTCGTTATAATCATTGTGGCAAAGGTGCTGTGTAACAAGGAGAAGAAGCCCACTGAACTTGAGCGAGAGACCAGAACCTGTAAGTTCCCTTTAGAAGCCTCTGAGCTTTGGATAGAGCTGTGAATTTTTATTTATTAATTTATTTTTGCTAATGGATGTGCTTCTTTCTACAGGTGTGGACAACACTTATGTTGCCTTATCGATTAACAAGCTATGACGGTGTATACAGGCAACAGATCACCAGGTGAAAGAACCACAAGGTACTGAAGGACATGATTATTGCATCGCACCTAAATAGTATTTACCCTCACGTGCCCTGTTGTTTCTATGTAAACTGGTGAATACATTTTAAAGGCACTTTAATATTGAATGTCATTCTCTATGGCTATATTCTTAATTGTGCCACATTGTGTGTGAATTAAGTGAAGCATTTTGTTTCATTCAAGGGGGATCACAAGTGAGTGGACAGTCAGGAGGCTCACACTGCGTCCATCATGGATTCGGGTGGCAGGAGACGTAACACAGAACCGCTTGGTCACCCACCGCCTTTGGGGGGGGGGGAAAAGGCCCCACCTGGACCCAGTTCAGTAGATGAGGCAGACTTTTTACTGGACTAGCGTAGACCTACATCACGCCAAACGTCAGGCGAGTGTTACTGCTGGGAAATAATGGCTATGATTAGCTTCTAAGCCTTGTATTATGATGAGAAGTGGTCTGCCACAGAAGACGGACAGTATAAATTATTTCCAGTTTAACGTCTGTAGTGGTTCCAGCTAGACTTCAGATTCGGCTACTGCCATGACGCCAGATGTATGGAGTAGAAAACGGCAACTAAAGACTTAACTGGGGAAACTGTGACGTGGGTCCCTCAGGTCTGTGTAAATGCAGTTTTAAAAAAAGAGTTTTGTATTTATTACCAGGTAAAACTAATGACAGGCTTGACTAGCTTATTATGTACTTGCTTCTGCAGACCAATGGTCCCTGGATTAGAAGATGTCTTTGTATTGTCAGTCTAACACTATGCATCTTATTTACAATATATACACTACTGCACTTGAAGTTGGTAAATAGAAGCTGTAGTTCATTAAAATGCTGCTGTTGTTGGAGCTTGTGATGAGTTTTGTTTGACAAATATTTCTGCATGAACTGTAGGTTGATTTATCATATCAGTTTAAAATAAGAGGAAAGCTTTTATCATAAAGCATAGTAATTAATTCATTTTCATACTGTAATTATTTAAACATTTCCAAATAATTGTTGCTCTTGAAGAAATGACTTGGCGCTCCAAATGCTTACATACGCAAGCTCTTTTAATAGTTTGAATTATGCAACAGCAATACAAAACACACATCAAACCACAAGATGTTGGATCGTACAAATGTGTGATATCTATAGTGAAAAGTAGCACGAATGTGGCATTATAGCTCGTATAAACAGTTGACTTTTTACCAAAGATGAAACATTTCCCCAACTATTTATTAAATGCTGGGAACACATCGATATTTATACCCTAATTATTCCAACAAAACCAGTGAGGCACTTGTAATACAGCTGGTCTGAAACCTCAACTGTACTTTAATTATTATTTCTGATAACTGACAGATGGAAGCAAATTCTGTATCCCAAGGTTCTATAAATGTGAAGGTTTGGTCAATCTTCATATTAACAACACGCACAGAAACAAACACTGTTTGACACCCGCAAGGACTGTTATGCTGAAAAAAGGAAAATCTTGGGCCGCTTGTGACGCGAGTCACAGTAGTGAAATATGGACACATTCTGTCCAACCTCTTTTAGTGTGAAGAAAAATATCTAAAACTTGCTTAAAATCTGATATGACATTATTGTGATGGAATCTCACATTTTAAATTTATTTAAATTATGAAGTCCAATGAGAGATTTGTGTGAAATGACAGGATTTGCACGCAGAGCCATTCACTGATTATTATAATGTATACGATTGTCCGAGGCTCACCACAATACAGTACAGTACACTGACTTTTTGTTTGCAGTTTGTGATGCTTTATGTGCCAAACAAAGCTCCGTCTAAATATGAGACATGTTATTATGACAATACACTGGCCTTAAATTGTAACTGTGGCATAATATTTGGAGTGAGGACTCTCTGTATTTTGGACTTTTGATATGTCCTTTTAAAGTGGCATTCTCCATCTATTCTAGAAGTGGTGCTTCAGTCAAGCTGGGTGACAATTTTAACTATAAACATAAGCAAGAAAATAAACTGCAATTATAACGCATAAAAATATTGCATAAAGCCCAATTTCAGCAATGTCCATTAACAAAATACATTCATCCAATTAAAATGCAGAATAAAGTATAATATCCCTTAAAAAAAATGAGCATGAAGGTAAAAAAAAAAAGAAAAATCATTCAATTCCTTTCATGGATTCATTCGTCTCCATACTGGAAAAAACGATGTAGAGAAAGACTGCCACAGCCAGGAAGAACATGAACTGAATCCAGGTCGGGATGAGGTGCGACGACTTTGGTGCCTTCGGAGCTTCTTGGGATTTCATGGGTGTCGAGTTCACGAAGGAGTTTCTGTAAGTCGACGGTGTGTCGTACATTTTTGGCCTGAAAGGGAATTAAATAAAAATCCATCAGGAGATGAACTTCTCCATCGCAAAATAGCACGGAATCTGGTGTTCTTGTGGTTCCGACGACTGTAATGTTGGGTTAAACGATAATGAAATCATAGTTGAACATAAATTTGGTGCTGACAAATCAATGTCACATTGACAGAACTTTAAACAGCAACACTTTTAATAATCAATTGATTGTTTTGTAAATATCACATCTTTCTGCATCTGGACAAAATTGTTTTTATTGTCTTACATTTTATAGACATTAATTAATTAAAAGGTGATATAAGATTGGGAGACATTCCTCCAATTTTTACATAGCAAGTACTTGTTTGCTGCTACATTAATGCTCTGTATCACGTATGTTGTACCTTTACCATGAGCAATACTGCAATAGAAAAATATGACTTTTATACTACAGGTATCGTCCTGCATTGAAATACCACTTAAGTAAAGGATCATAAAGATAAATAACAAAATATTGTTAAAATGTAAAAAAAGTAAGTGCAAGTGTAAAAGTAAGAAAGTGTTACCATTATAGGTTATACTATTCGGAAATTACTAATGCATTAATGTGTGTAGAATTTACTGTTTGATCAGCCCAGGTGGTTAATTGGTTGGTTAATTTAATTTCAAACATGACATCATATTTTATTAGTGCAGGTTTCGTATGTAAAATCTCCATCCTTATAGTAACAAGCTGATAAATGCAGTAAAGACAACATTGCCTCTGAACTGTAATGGCACAGACATATGAAGTCGCGTTAAATGGAACGAGACAAGTGAGGTACAAAATGTACTGAAGCAAACAATTTAGTGAGTTTGAACCTAAAAAGATCGCTTGTTGTTGAACATCTGATGATACTATTGGACTTAGCATAAATACACTTACTCATCAACAATATCCCGTCTGCGGTATTCAGGCTGTGGCCGTGAGTAGCTGGAGTAGGATTGCCTGCAGAGCGACAGATAACAGCATGCGTTTACTCCTCAGCGGCCGAGACGATGACGACTGCAAACGTTTAGATGTTGATAACTTACTTGTGTTCATATTCCCCCTCATTCCACTCTGGCCTTGACCTCATGTAAGACCCACTAGAGACACAAGAAAGAAATAATTACTTAGTTAGATTAGTTTTTGCCAATGTGACTTCCTGGAATGGAAGATAGGAAACAAATGTTATTAGCTGATAATCGAGACATTCAAAGAGAACTGACCTGTCTCCTTCATTGTCACTCCTCACCTGCAGAATGGGAAGCAGCGATGATAAAGTAGTGAGGTTTTTTCAACAGTGATGATGTAAACAATGCATGCCTGTATGCCCAACAGCTTCAACAGTCACTGCATTCAATCAATGTTTCGTTTGATTTATATTTGTATCTCTGGCCCTTCAATGGGTCACCCCTCCTCAATCAGATTAGAAAACAAATACGTGAATACAAATATTTGACTTTGGTTGACGTAAATATTTTGTTAACTTGATTATTGTTCCCAAAATTCAGAAAGAAAATCTCTCAGGCATTAGCCATTTAAACCACAAGGTTAGGAGCCCGAATGTCATCCGACAATAGTACAGATGGATCAATATCTAATTTAAAGCCTGTTGATTTCCCCCATGTTGATACAATTTAGTGTCAACAAATCAAAGCTGACATTCAAAAGGCCATTTTTTTTATTTGGAGAGTATTTATAATAAATCGAGAAATGGAATGGAAAGAGATACTTACAGGTGTCCTGTATTCATAGGTGACTTCCTCCTCTGAAACCAATACACAAACATGAGGTCAATTATCAGTGCATATCTTCCACATTTGTGACACTTAAAGTGGCCCACACAAGTAGAGGAGTTGCTGCCGAGGGTTATTTTGCCACCCTCATTAATAGTTAGTGGTAAACCACCTGGTCAACAGCCTCTCTCATTAATTAAAACCACACAACAGCAGCTCAGATATTTCTAGGTGTTTTCTTGAGCTTTATGCATGCTTATAATTAATACAACGTTTACATTTGTTTGCAGAATATCTTGGTTTATGTTGCTTCAATTTGGACCATATTAAGATCAGCACAGTGCTCCATTTAAGTGCTCCTTTTGTAGACAGTTAACCACTCAGGATTGTGGAATTATGCGCTTTCACGTGTTTCTCAAAGCAAAGCTGTCAGGTAAACGTGCTAATGTCAGCTACCCTCTTCTCTGTAGTAGGTTTTGTCGGACGACGTCTTCGCACTCTTCCCCTTGGCCATGGCCTCTTTCAGCTTCTTCTCGTACAGATTCCTGGTGGTTCCTGAGGACACACGGAAAGTCATGAGCGAAACAAATAAACAAGCGCACAGAGAAACCCCCAGAAACCCGCCGCTGCTGCAGGAGAACCGTCGGGAACTTGAACAGGCAGGGGGAGGCCTGGGAAGTTAGCTGGCGTTGACGTCGAGTCAAAAACGAGCGCAAAGTAAAGGTTGAAGTGCGAGCCGCTCACCGACCACAGGCCCGTGCTTTATCCCGTACTCATCCAGCAGGTCGCTGATTTCCTCCGCGGATTTACTTCCCAGCGAAGAAGACATCGTCGTGATTTGATTTCTGTGATCTTGTTTGGGCTTAGCCGTTAGTTGTTCTGTTGCCCCGCCCACCGAAAATGACGAGGAGGAAGGGAGCGCTCGTTTTGTGCCGCATGCTGTAGCGAGGATCCTCGGCCGGGGCAGTCTGGGACCACGGACAGTGTAAACCCCGCCCTCTTTTATTGCCCACTTGGAGAAAACATTTGCGCCAAATATTACATCATATCCGTTTAACACATTCTTCATTTATGGGTCATATTCGGGTTTCCTTGCTGGATAAATGAGTCAGCGCCGCCTACTGGCAAATCATATTAACGTGCAGCTAACGCTCAGTGTTTACTAGAAGTAACTACAAACAATAACACAGGCTTTATGAAGAATGGCCCATTTCAAGTGTCCTAATATCTTTTAGATTACTGATGGAACCAACCACGAAAAACTAATTTTAATCACTTAACACACTGTTTAATCCGTAACAATACACTGTATATTTTCGATTAAGTTTTGGATTTTTGGATTTTGGATTTGTGATGATGAAGAGAAGAGCAAGAGAACTACTCAACTTCTCAAAAGTGTTTTCCAACGTTATTAAATGCCTAAAATCTAGGTTTATTTATATAATCTATATCATTTACAATATGTCTTATCCACTGTCCATAGAAATACATCAGCGCCACTGTAAACAAAGATAGATTTTTATTATAAGTATAAAGTTGCATGTTACAGACAATGGAACACAGGTTTGAATGTTTATCTCTACATCGCATTTTTACAAGACAATAATGTAATTTGGGATTTTTCTGTCATCACATGTAAGCATGTGAACAAGCTTTACCACAAACTAGTTTTTGACCTAAAAGAAAGACACGTGGCTGAACCAGTCCGCCTGGTCTGTGGCGAACCAGAACATCAGCAGCCCCGTCAGGACCACCAGACTCATCTTCAGTGTCAGCTTCAGCATGTTGAACCACTGCGGGAACAAAGGACAGGGCAGCAAGGTAAAAGAAAGTACACACATTTAGGAATAAATGCACAAAGTGAATATCCAGTAAAGGTCAGGGAGCACGCACTTTTTGTTTCCTGGCACAAGTTGGTATGTTGCTGAGTTCTGTCACGCTCTCTGGGAGCTGAGTGTCCGGGGGATCACAATCTGGTGTTGTTTGCGTGGTGTTGTCGGGCTCCTTCAGTTCCTGGACAAAGGCAAAGCAGTTAAAACAAAAAAAAACTAGCGTATGTGTTCATGTGTATGTGTGCACATGCAAACCTCGGATGTTTCTGCAGAGCTCAGCTCCCCGTCCCCTTCGGTGGAGCTGCTGAGTGAATCTCTGTCACTGCTGAGAAACGAGGGAGCAGACACGGTCGTTTTTTCTGTTTGGATCCATTGCAGCTCAAAGGGTGTAGTTATTGTTCAAGTTAAGAAGTTAATACTGAATTCTGCTCACCTGTCAGATTCGTAGTGAATGACTCGAGACAACGGATCTGCACAAAACTGAACTTTTATCTGCCTCCCTATATAAAAAATTCACAAATGGAAAATTCTGAATTGTTTGAAAGTATGATTCCATGTAAAGATTGTACCCTTCAGCGTCTTTACTCACCTTCTCTTTCATGTTCCTCTTCGCTGTCGTCATAAAACTCGTGGAACGCCTTGATTCTCTCCTGCTCTTGTTTCCAGTTTCTCTCCTCTTCGTACTCGTCGTCACCCAGCTGCCCCAGCTCCATGATCCCAGAGGCTCCGGCTTCAGTGTTGAAGAAGAAGATATCATCCAGGGATCCCTGGTTGGAGGGGTTCATTGTTTTGTCATCCCCTCTCTGTACCACCGAGTAGCGGGTGACGTCTTCTGCAGGACACTGAGTCACATCTGAAAACAGTCTTTCCGGTTCCTCTGTGTCCTCTGTGGTTAACAGGTCTTCACACAGAAAGGTATCTGTTGTTAACACGTCTAGATTCCAGTTTATGCTGAAATCTGCTGGAGCCGCTCTGTTGTAGTAGTCAGCATATTCTGCGCTGCTCCCACAGCGGGTCTCCTCCAGTTCCTTGTTGCTTTGAAGATCTTGTAGAAACATGGTGTCAAAGAGTTCCTCATCACTCCGTCTTTCTTCCTCATCATCACTGAAGGTGTAGGAATCACTCTCACCTCCAGCATCCACCTCTATGTCTCTGCTGTACAGATTTCCGTCTCCCTTCTCATCCGTGTCTTCAGCTCTTCCCAGGCAGGTGCTCTGCGTTGCGACCGAACCGCCGGCGGACGCACAGGTCAGGCCGTGTGACTGGTGCTTACTCTTTTGTTTTTCTCCTCCGTCTTCCACATATTCACACGAAGAAAAGTCAGAGGGATAATCTGCAATGCTCTCACCTGCATCTTGGTGCTCCTCCCCTGAGAAATCCTTCATTTTCTCTTCATATTTCTCACCATCAACTTCAGCAATAAGATATTGCAGATTTTGCACTGATATCTCTGGAGACTCCAAACTGACTTCTGCTGAGTTATCTCTGTGAGGATTTTCAAGTGCAGGAACCTTTCCCTCTTGTTTGGTTTTCATGCCCTCACACTCAGAGTCACACAAGTCCTCTTCCTTTTCTTCTTCCCTCTCTTGCTCTTTCTCTTCAATCCTGTCGCTTATCATCCTCCTCTCACTGCCACGTTCGGGGAATCTCTCAAAATAGGACACCGCCTCATCACTCTCACTCTCACCTTGCTCCTCGTTTCTAACTTGAGGGTTTTCAGCACCCTCCAGGGCCAGAGGTTGTCCCTCAGCAAAGACCCTGTCCTCTCTATTTCCATCGCACGACGCGTCGCTGCAGCGAACCGACTTCAACAAATCCCCCGGGTTCTCTCCTGTTCCCATATCACCCCCCTCTTCCTCTTCCTCTTCCTCTTCTCCAGAGGCAGAGTATATCTCTTCAGACTCTCCATCTGAGCTTGCGTAATCTTCGACCCCTACACCGGCAAAATCCTCCTCACCGCTTTTATTGTCACATTGCTCTCCAGCAACATTTTCAGCCATGTATATATCTTTAGTTTCCACAGACAAAACTGCAGTTTGGCCTGTTACTTCCTGTTGCAGAGACTCGTCTTCCTTTGTAAGTACGTTTTCTTCTGACCTGTTATCCTCCTCAAATCTTTCATCAAAATTTAAATTCTCAAAGTCCAAATCTCCAACGGGGAATGACGGAAGAGCTGTTTCTGTAACATCGTTAGTTGAAAATGAAATAGTTTCATGAATAATTTAAAAAAACAGAAGAGAAGTAAATACAGTACTAAGACATACAAGACATATTTCTTACCTGAAAACGCATCACTGAGTAGATCAGCAAAACTTTGTTCCATCCTTTCAAAACAAGAGCTTATATAGTACGAGTTATATCAAGACAAACATTTCTGCATTGCCACAGATAATCTCTTCACAGAAAGGAAGAGAGCGCCAAGTAACTCTCTCTCATCTGTTGCCGCTGCAAGTGGCTTCCTGTCAAACAGACGTTGCACAAATTACACATTAAAACGGATATATTGGGTTAAACGCATAACTGCAAATGTCTGCGTTTTGCAAGCCTTACTGTAAACTGTAGTCCAAATGTGTCCTAAAGAGGTGAAATCTGTAAAGTAATGTTTTGTGCTGCTGCAGGGACTTAGAGCTCATGAAATGATGTCAGCTTTGGTGTGGTTTTGGTTTCCTATGTGCAACATACACTCCAGCAGTCGTTCCCTTTGTGTTTACAGGTGTCTTTTATAACCGAGATGAAACGTTAAAAAAAGAACAGCTGTTTTCAGTGAATATTTTGTTGGCAGCGTTTATTTTGACTCACTGAAATCAAGTCAAACTACAGTTAAAATCCTGACAGCCTGGTTTGTTGATGTGTTGTCCTACAGCTCATTACGGAGGAGGTAGCGGTGGTTGGGCTTCAGCTCGACTTCTACGGGGAAATGATCGCTCACCTCAAGAGCCTAAATGTGCCATAAGAAGAACAGAATGTTACTGTGTGTTTGGTTCAGTGTGTTTGACTGAACTATATTTATAATATATGACATGCTCACCTCCTCCTCTGTGAGATGGAAATTCTCTTTAAAGTTGAATGGTTGAGCTGAACCTTGCACTATACTGGAAATAATCTCACGTCCATGAACGATAATCCTGTTTGAAAATGGGGAAAAAAAACACCCTTTTAATAATCTTATTATCATTACATACAGAGTATGAATGCAAAGCAGCCTCATTGTTACAGTAACTGACCTGTCGTAGGCACAGTGCGTTTTCTCACGGACGGTAGTGTCTTGCTCATCTCCGATCAACCAGCGAAATTTGGGGTCACTCCTCAAGCGCATCGCCCTCCAGCCCTTGATGGTGACGTAGCTGCAGCCGGCGTTGAGGTCCCCTAGGATCATCACGTTCTGGGCGGACCAAGGTGAGCCAAAAGGAAAGTTTGACATGTCGTCATGTGGAAGAGGGAAACCAAAACGGGTTTAAAATGAGGAACTCTGACTAAGATATAGATAAAAATAAACAAATGGGTTGAATAAATACACATATTTGAGGGATGATGATGTTTGACCTACATCAGTTTTCCACTTCTTGTACATTTCTTTGAAGACAGTATAGAGTTCATCAATCTCCTTCATGGCGTTTCTGGGACAGGTGTGCTGGCCAATCAGGACAAAGTCCTTCACCACTGCACAAAACAACAACAACAAACATCTTCAATAAATGTGTTTCCATGCACACTATATATATATAATT